>NC_140497.1:73400532-73943032 GCF_964271855.1 Acomys minous | reverse complement strand
CGAGGGAAACAGTCACAAGAGGGAATTTCCTGGGAGACTGGAGAACATGGATGCACTCAGCATTGTAACACTACGCTTTGGTTTCCACAGCAAGAAAATCCTACTGGTTTTAAGTTAAAATGGAAAAATATGAGAACCTGGGATTGGTTGGAGAAGGGAGCTATGGAATGGTGATGAAGTGTAGGAATAAAGACAGTGGAAGAATTGTGGCCATTAAGAAGTTCTTAGAAAGTGATGATGACAAAATGGTTAAGAAAATTGCCATGCGAGAAATCAAGTTACTAAAGGTAAGTGCATGCACTGGCCTTCAAAGATCTTGCTTCTTGTTCAAGATTGTTACATTTGAAGGAAAATATCACTGTGATTGTGTGTGTGTGTGTGTGTGTGTGTGTGAGAGAGAGAGAGAGAGAGAGTGTGTGTGTGTGTACGTATGTACATGCAGATGAGGTGCACATGTGCCTATGTGTGTACAGATGGGGGTGCACATGTGTGTATGTCTGTGTGTGCCCATGCACATATATGTGTGTGTGACAATGGATAGGATGTACCTGTATATATGTGAGTGTGTGCATGTGTGTGAGGGTATGTGAGCATATGTGTGTATTTGTGTGTGGATCAGCGTGCACATGTGTGTGGGGGTGGGGGTGGATGGGCCTACACATGTGTGTAGGTGGAGGTGGATAGGTGTGCACGTGTGTGTGCGTATTTGGAGGCCAGAGGACAATCTGGAATATTACTACTTAGGTGCTGGCCACCCGGAAACTTGCCAAGTAGTGAAAACTGGCTGGCCAGTGAGCCCAGTCTTCACCTCCCCTGGCTTTTTATGTAGGGTCTGGGGGTAGAACTCAGGCTTTGTGCTTTCCTAACTACCTGTCTCCCGAGCCCTATGTTTTTATATGTGTGTTGTTTATAATAAAATTCAGGCTTAGTGTGGATGCCTGTAGTCTCAGCATTAGGGAAACAGAGGCAGGCAGGTCTCTGCAAGCTGGAAGCCAGCCTGATGTACATAGCAAGTTCTAGGCCAGCCAGGACTATATAGAGAAACCCTCTCTCAAAACAGGCAACAACCCCAGAAATTCAAAGGATAAGTGTACTTTTGACAATAAGAAGAAACAAATAATTATCCAGCCCTACTTTTGGTTTTCTCTTTTTAAAAAAAAATAAAGATTTATTTATATATTACATATACAGTGTTTTGCCTGCACCTATACCTGAAGGCCAGAAGAGGGCATCAGATCTCATTATAGATGGTTGTGAGCCACCATGTGGTTGCTGGGAATTGAACTCAGGACCTTTGGAACAACAGCCAGTGCTCTTAACCTCTGAGCCATCTCTCCAGCCCCTAATCTTCTTTTTCTGTTAACCTCTGTGCAGTCTTGGCTGTAAGTGTATACCTTGCAAACAGAGTTGGTGCTCTGAGCTGTCCATTGTGGGTTTACTATTTTTACATTATAAATTATATTGGCATGCCATGTGTTGTTTGTACTTGTTGAGAGTGGAGTCTGAGAGTGAGGAAGGCCTCCCCTCACCCCAGACTCAAGCACGGTGGTTTTGAGTGTCATCTAGAACTCTCTGTTCTAGGTCAACTTGGCCTCTTGGTTCTATCACAGGAAGTGTATTAAAAACACTGCATCACAGAGAAGAGCTATAACATAACCTTTCAATACGGGGTGCTGTCCCCTGTGGTGGGAAGGAGAAGTCAGAAGCTCACCCACAGAGAGTCTTCTCTGCCTAGGACTTGGAGTTTGAGATTCTAGCTGGAATGTTTCTGTGCTTCCCCCGTCATTTCCGCTGGGCGCTGGAAATCTCTTATTGATGACGTTCTGTTGCCTATGTGCTGCTGACCGTTTATTTTCTTTAAAGCAGAAATGTTAGTGAGGAATGCTGTTTATTTTCATCAGGCTGAAAAAATATTTTTGCTCAACTTTGTTTTTAAAAGGCTATATCCAGAGAAAACAGAATTCTTTGAGTTAATTGCATTATGTTCAAAATTTGATTCCTCTGTTCTGCTGTCTCTTAGTGTTCCCATGAAAAGTCAGCTGTCTGTCTTATTGCGTTTCTAAAAATAAAGAGTTATAGCCCAGGGCGGTGGCACATACCTTTAATTCCAGCACCCTGGAGGCAGAGGCTGGTGGATCTCTCTGAGTTTGAGGCCATTCTGATCTATGTATTGAGTTCCAGGATAGCCAGACTTATGTTGTAGGAGACTGTCTCAGAAAATAAAAATAAAATAAAGTGAGCACTTTCTGTTTCATAGCCATGATGCCCATATTTAGATAAGGTTTGTTCCTACATGAAATTGACACATTGCCCATGTTCAAAACTGCCTTCTTTTTTCCAACTTAAATACAACTTGATTAAATACAGTTACTGGATCACACATTCTAGTGATTTCTTCCTTTTAAAGGTTGCAACACTTTCTTGTTTGTATTTGTTGAGTGTCAATCTGCCATTTTTCCTACTCTTCTTTTTTTTTTTTTTTTTTTTAAAGATTTACTTATTATGTATACAGTGTTCTGCCTGCATGTGAGCCAGCAGGCCAGAAGAAGGTACCAGATCTCATTGTAGATGGTTGTGAGTCACCATGTGGTTTCTGGGAATTGAACTCAGGACTTTTGGGAGAGCAGCAGGTGCGCTTTTTTTCTTTTCTTTTCTGTTTTTGGTTGTTCGAGACAGGATTCCTCTGTGTAGCCTTGGCTGTCCTAGACTCACTTTGTAGTCCAGGCTGACCTTGAACTCACAGCGATCTGCCTACCTCTGCCTCCCGAGTGCTGGGATTGCAGGCTTGCGCCAGCTGTCATGCCCAGCTGCAGCCAGTGCTCTTCACCTCTGAGCCGTCTTTCCAGCCCTGTCTCACTCTTTTCCAAATAGCATTGTTAAACTGATCTTGGAATAATTCCTGACCTTCTGTCTGTCCCCTCCTCCCTCCCTTCCTTCCTCTTTCATGCTAGAGAGATGAACCAAGAGCCTCGCTCATGCTTGGCTTGCTCTTGGCCCCATGAATGTTTTTAATTTTATGATAATGTGGTACTTTTGGAGCATCTATTTATAAGAGGTTCACTCAGCAGAGGAGACAGGGAAGTAACAGAAATCCACCATAGTTTATAATCATTTCTTTATATCACAGGGCTGAGTATAGGATTGAGTTCTTTTAGCTTTAATTTCTCTGAACTTTTAATTTCTGAATTTTTTCTAATGAAGTTTTTTTTTTTTTTTACTTTGTCTGATAGATTCTTTGCAGCAAGTGTGTCTGTGTGGTTGTTCTTCAGCCTGCCTTCGCTACCAGTTTTTGGAGCCATTCAGTTCTCAGGATGCTCTTTAATATTTCCTTTTCTTCTAGGCTTTATTGTGTTCTCTGAGGGGAGAGGGAACAACATGCTCCTTTGATGGTTGTTTTAGACTTTGACCATACATTTACAGTGTGCACTGTTTATGCATTCTCTCTCTCTCTATTTTAGTATTAGCATCTGCTAAATGCAGCCAATCGCTCATGACTTGCTCTTCTAAAATTATTTTATATATATTTTTGACAACAGCAACTGAGGCATGAAAACTTGGTGAATCTTTTGGAAGTCTGTAAGAAAAAAAAACGTTGGTATCTCGTTTTTGAATTTGTTGACCACACGATTCTTGATGACTTGAAACTATTTCCAAATGGACTAGACTATCAAGTAGTTAAAAAATATTTGTTTCAGATTATTAATGGAATTGGATTTTGCCACAGCCACAACGTAAGTATTAAGTCGGATGCTTATCTTTCAGTCCTTCACTGTATAGATGATGCTGACTTAGTTAATATTTGTTTTAAGTTTGAATCAGTAACATAGGAAGTGCACTGTATTACTTTGGTATTGCTGATTTTCACGTGTCATAATATATGTATTTCTAAAAAAATTAGGCCCTACTGAGAAGTTGAAAGGGTACACAATAGACACCCTATTCCTCTAGCTATATTATGCATTTAAGAGTTTGCTGTAGTTGCTTAATAATTTTATAGTCTGTGTACTAAGTTTTATAACCTATTCATATCTGTCAATTTATTAATCTCTTATATATACATATATACACACATATGTGCATATATATTATTTGTTTGTTTGTTTTGAGACAGAGTTTCTCTATGTAGCCTTGCCTGTCCTGGACTTGCTTTGTAGACCAGGCTGACCTCGAAATCACAGAGCTCCGCCTGCCTCCGCCTCACAGAGTGCTGGGATTACAGGTGTGCACCTCTGCACCTGCCTAATACTTACATATTTTAATGTAACTTGCAGACATCAGTATACTTTTTGTGCAGCAGTTGATTGATTGTGTGTATGCACATGTCAGAGTGTAACTTGCAGGAGTCAGTTCTCTTCTGCCATGTAAGTCCTGGGCACTGGACTCAGGTTGGCGTGCTCGGTGGCAAGTGCCACCCACTGAGCCATTTCTGCAGGCCCTGCAACCCCAAATGCTAAAATACTTTACTTATGAACTATACTTAAATATTTGTTCATTGATCATTTTGGGGTTTTTGTCTGTTTGTTTTTTGGTTTTTTAAAACTTGCCTCTGCCTCCTACTGGGATTAAAGGCCTGCACTATCTGGCTCATTTTTGTCTTGTTTTTTGTTTGTTGTATGTGTGCCTGCCGGACAGAAGAGGGCATCAGATCTCATTATAGATGGTGGTGAGCCACCGTGTGGTTGCTGGGAATTGAACTCAGGACCTCTGGAAGAGCAGTCAGTGCTCTTAACCTCTGAGCCATCTCTCCAGCTCCAATCTCACAATCTTTTTTTTTTTTTTTTTTGAGACAGAGTTTCTCTGTGTAGCCTTGGTTGTCCTGGACTCACTTTGTAGACCAGGCTGGCTTTGAACCCACAGCGATCCACCTGCCTCTGCATACCGAGTGCTGGGATTAAAGGCGTGCACCACCACGCCCAGCTCAATCTCACAATCTTAACAATCGGAATGTCCTTATGAAGATCCACTCAGCCACTGATGCGATGATCTTCCATGGTTGCAGTCCTGATCATCTGTCCTTCAGCAACAGCCCATATCAGCATCAAGGTTTCCAGTCTGCCAATCTGAGGAACTACCTGAGCTGGTTTGTTAAACTGTCTCTGTGCAGGGGGATCTGACGCCCTCTTCTGGCATGCAGGTATACATGCAGATAGAGCACTCACATGAAAAAGAATAGAAAGAAAAGCGTCTCCAAAACAAGTAATACCTGCAGGGCACAAAATGAACAACTCAGCATATGCTTTGTCAATTTTACAAAATATTTTACTTAACACCCTTTTGTGTTACAGTCATGACCGTGGTATATAGTTTGAAAACTGAAGATAATGTGTTGGCAGAGGGCTTGCCTGGTGTTCACAAAGCCCTGAATTTGCTCTCCAGCACCATAAACTAGGTGTGGTAGTAATCCGGCACTTGAGAGGTAGAGGCAGGAACAATAGAAGCCATCCTTGGCTAAGTAGCAAGTTTCAGGCCAGCCTAGGCTACATGAGTCTTTCTCTCAACAAATACGTAAGTAGGAGCCGGAGAGGCGGCTTCACAGTTAAGACTGTCCATGCCTTTTCCAGGACCTGACGTGGGTTCCCACTCACAGCAGGTGGCTCAAAATTACCTGTAATTCCAGCTTGAGGCCATCTGATGCTTCCTGCATCGTCTGCATTGCCGTGTCTCTGCAGGTGACTGTCTCTGTGTATGTAGATTACTCAGTGGAGATACCTACTTTAGCTCCAACCGAGGGAAACATTGGCTTTCCTTGAGTCTGCTGAAGCAATGATCTACGCCCAGAACATTGGTCTTTGGGAAGTTCAATTCGACGTTGTTTTTAATCATAAAGATTTGCGTTAATCAAGCTTAGGAAAGTGAACTCCAGCTTAATAAATCAGAGAAATGGCTGTCGTAGAAGCAGACTACGAGTTCTATAATAATAATAATAATAATAATAATAATAATAATAATAATAATAATAATAATAATAATAATAAAATCATCATCATCATCATCATAATGGGTATGCAGAAAACTGGGTCAGTAGGATGTGCTAGCATCTTCGTAATCTTTCCCATTGCTGTGACGGAGTATCCTACCAACACAACCTAAGGAAGGAAGGGGGGATTTTGTTTCCAGTGTGTGGTCATCATGGCAGGGAAGTCCCGGCAGCAGGACGTGAGGCAGCTGTCATGGCGCACTGCAGTCAGCTGATAAAACTGAAGCGGGTGCTCGGCTCTCTCTCCCTATTATTCCAGACTGCAGCCTGTGGAATGGGGCCACCCACATGCAGGCTGGGGCTCACTTCAGTTAAATGTCTCTGAAACTGACCTTACAGAAACAGCAAGAGTGTGTTTCCTCGCTGCTTCTAAATCCTTTTAAGTTGACAGTCAGGACTAACTGCCACACTTATTTCACAGACGTCGGTGAATCCTTCTAATGAAAGGATAGTTTCTCCAATACCAAGCGGTCAGCCCTAAAAGAACACATGCAAGTAACATTATACAGATATAAGCGGGTTGTATTTAGAAATGTATATGTATATAGCAACAATTAATGAAAAGAGGGCCCCGAATTTGAAAGAAAGCAAGGAGGAGTATAAGGGAGAGGTTGGAGAGAGGAAAGGGAGAAATTACTTATAGATTAAAAAATAATAATTTTTAAAAGACAGTTTCTCCTAGTGAATCTGAAATGCTTAATTATGAGTGGCTAGTCTATTCATCTCTGTGCTAAGGGCAGAATTACCAATAAAACCAGTATACAATAGTATCATTGGCCTGTCTGTCTTTCTTTCTTTCTTTCTTTCTTTCTTTCTTTCTTTCTTTCTTTCTTTCTTTCTTTCTTTCTTTCTCTTGTTTTTTGCTTTTCCAGACCAAGCTAGCTTCCAACTCAGAGATCAGCCTGCCTCTGCCTCCTGAGTGCTGGATTAAAGGCATGCACCACCACCACCACCTGCCTGTCGTTGGCTTACTTTCTATGGAAGACTATTTCAATGTATATTCTGCTTACATACGTTTCTATGTCTCTTTATTGTTTATGCCTTTCTGAGTCATCATCCCATATTTAACTGTATAGTATGTCTTCAAGGTGTAAGGGTTTAATACTGACTGCTTCATGCTCAGGGTATTTCTCCATCTATGCAAAATGTTTGGTTTTTGTTTTTCCTCATTAAACTGGTTTTTGTTTTTTGTTTGTTTGTTTGTTTGTTTGTTTCCAGACAGGGTTTCTCTGTGTAGCCTTGGCTGTCCTAGATGCACTTTGTAGACCAGACTGACAACAGAGATCTGCCTGCCTCTGCCTCCAAAGTGTTGGAATTAAACCCTGTGCCACCACGCCCGGCTAAGATTGCCTTTTGTGTGCAATACAAATGCATGCATGTGCACACGTGATGGCCTATAATAGAACATTCTTCTTTCCGTAGGCATTTCAAGGATTTAGGGTCATCTTACAGTGCCCTACCTGAGCAGAGATCACTCTATTCTTTAAGCTCTGCAAGCTGACAAGCTGTGTGAGCTGTGTCAATGCAGTATAGCGCCATAGCGAGCACTGATTTGGCCTGGATGGTCCAGGATAACCAACCCCTGAGCAGTGAAGCCAGCTGCTCCCATTGGTGAGCCGTATTTTACTGTCACCAGGAATATTGCCACGTCTAAGGTCTTTGATGGACACGGTCTTTACATTGACCCCAGGAAGAACTTCACACAGCACTTCACGGTGCATTTCGATAGCTTTGCTTCTGCTGTGACACTCACTGGAGCAAGGTCACCACAATGCCAGTTTGAGAATGCCCGCCTCCACTTAGCCCACAGGGACAGTGCCAGCCCCACCCACTTAATAGACACCCTGGTGCGGCAGTCACAGAGGCTGGTCAATTGGATGAGTTGGTGTCAGGATACAACCAAAGCTTCCAACACTTTGGTTCCCCCCAGCACTGCCATCTTTGTGGGTGACTTTCTATCTAAGGCATTTTACCACTTGGTTGCAGCATGTGGTCACCATTCCAATGAAATTGGCACAAATGCTGTGTCAGGGTTGCAGCCAGTTTTCTTAAGGTTGGTGCTGACTTCTTTAACAATTTCCTGCTATCTCTTCTGGCTCAGTGGAGTCCATTTTGTTGATACCAACAGTTAACTGTTGAATGCCCAGTGTGCAAGCCAGAAGGGCACGCTCCTGGTCTGCCCATCCTTGGAGATGCCAGCTTTACTTCAGCAACACCAGCAGCCAGAATCAGGACGCCAGACGGCCTAAGATGGTCCTGTCACCATGTTTTGATGACATCTCTGTGCCCTTGGGCATCCCTGATAGTCACAGTATTTGCTGGTCTCATGTTTCCATGGGGGGGATGTCAGTAGTGGTTTCAGCCTACATACAGCTTTCAGTTTGTCCAGGACCCAAGTGTATTTGCAGGAACCCTTCCCGGCTCAGCAGCCTCCTCCTTGGACTTTTCAGTGGCTCCGTGGTTGATTCCACCACATTTGGAGATGAGATGGTCAGGCCTGGTGGGCTTGTCTGTCTCTATATGTCCAGTGGCAATGATGTCATGCTGAGTCTTTTCCTTTCATATTCGGCTTTTAATTTGTGGTACTCTGACAGCAGATCTGTTTTGGTGAGAGAACCAACCTTGTCCTAACTTGCCCTAGCTTCTGATGAGTTACTTCAAAGTATTAGTATTTCATGGCAGTCACACGACTGTTTCCTATTCCTGTTCCACTTTCAAATCCTCCTAGGTTATAGTTCTGGACCCTCGCCTAAGCCTCACCCCACCCCACTTTCTCCTAAAACTTCTATGCCTCAGCTGTGCATTCCCAGCCCCCTGTAAGTGGAAACTATATTAGCACCTGTTTCAGGATTGTTTGTGCACAAAATAAGGTAAAGTATGTAAAATACTTCACATAGTGCCTGACACATACATGGTCAAGTGTTTGCTAATGTGGTACTGTATTTTAAAAAACCTATCGCTGGGCGGTGGTGGTGCACGCCTTTAATCCCAGCACATGAGAGGCAGAGGCAGGTGGATCGTTGTGAGTTCGAGGCCAGCCTGGTCTACAAATCGAGTCCAGGACAGCCAAGGCTACACAGAGAAATCCTGTCTTGAAAAACCAAAACCAAACCAAAACAAAAACAACAAAAAAAATCTATCACAGCTGAGAGCCATGGTGCATGCCTGTAATGCCAGCACTCTGGGAGCCAGAGGCAGACGGGTTGCTACGAGTTCGAGGCCAGGTTGGTCTACAAAGCAAGTCCAGGACAGTCAAGGTGACAGAGAAACTGAATCTCAAAAAGAAACAAAACAAACAAACAAACAAAAAACAAAAAACAAACAAACAAACAAAAAACAAGCAAAAAACCTATCACAAAACTCATCTCTTTCCTAGATTTTCCTTGACTTTCCCTAGTCTTCAATGACAGGTTTATTTCTTGGTCTTGACAATAGTAACTGACTGAAAGTTGATCTGTTGGTTAATGACTTATGCTTTACTGTGTATCTTTGTTAGTTTAACCAACACTTGAAACGCAAATGTTCTCTTTTGTCCCACTATGTCCCAGGGCTTTAAGCCCTGGAATAACTTTCTCTGTCTTGTATTCTGGTACCACTCATGGCTTTTTGTCTAACATGTTATGCTCTGTGGGTTTTTGTTTTGTTTTTGTCTTAGATCATACACAGAGATATAAAGCCCGAGAATATCTTAGTCTCTCAGTCTGGCGTTGTAAAATTATGTGACTTTGGGTTTGCACGGACACTGGCAGCTCCTGGAGAGGTTTACACTGACTATGTGGCCACCCGATGGTACCGAGCTCCAGAACTGCTGGTCGGGGATGTCAAGTATGGCAAGTAAGAGTTGGGAGTGACGGGGGTGGATATCGACTCTTGGACAGTGGGATGGGTTTATAATAAATAACCCACTTAAGGCTGAAAGGAAGCCTGGCTCCAATGCTTGCTGAGTGGCTTATGGCAGTCCCTAGTGAGTTCTTGTTGGCAGCCCCTTAGGAAGTTCCTGTGGGTGGTGGTGATGGGGGTGGCGGGCTCAGGTCAGCGTCCTTGCCTGCTGCAGAGAGATCCTGGGTTCCCTCAGGGTGTCAGAACAACAACAACAACAACAACAACAACAATAACAACAACATTTGTGCTACAGCTTGAGGCAGACATACTTATTTTAAAGGGAAAGCTAAGTATTTTCAGTGGTCAGAAAAAAATGTATTTGCCAGTGTCTAGAGAGATGGCCCAGAGCTTAAGAGAGAACACTTGCAGAGGGCCTGAGTTTGGGTCTCAGCACCCACTTTGGGCAGCTAACAACTGTCTGTAACTCCAACTCCACGGGGTCTGATGCCTCTAGCCTCCTTGGGCACCTACACTTATGTACACATACACACATGCACATACACATAACTTAATTAAAAGTTCAAATATTTATCATTAAGAGAAGTTAATATTGATTAGAGAAGTCTTACTGTCATGAGATGAAGTAGAATAAGCAGCAATGAGGATAAGATATTATTTAAAGACTTGTAAAATGTAAGTTGCCTTTACAAGTGAATTCTTCAAAGAGGGAAAACTGTAAAATTTTACTTTTGACATACATTTTCTTAAAATATTTTCTACAATTTTTGAGTAATTAAACATCCAGTACTCTTTTTTTTAATTATTCTGAAATCTCATTTTAGTTCATTGCTATAGTTTTTGTAGTATTTTATAATTCAGCCATGACTCTGGGCAACTTCAGGATAGCTGGCTATATCCTAACATACTTTGTGTTAATTATGACTGATTGTTAACTGTGTTTTCTTTATTAGCTTTCAGTCCTTGTTGTTAATCTGTCAGTGACCATTTCTCTTTTTCTAGTGCACTTTTTAAAAATAAAGTATACAGACACAGAGAAACTTTGTGTCGGAAAACCAAAATAAAAAACAGAAACCAAAAACCAAAAAGCCAAAAACCAACCAAACAAATAAAATAAAGTATACCAGTGACTGCACTGCAACCTTGTTAGAGTGAAATGGAGGAAATGGAGGGTGAGGAGGTGCAACCTCAGTGGTGGCCAGAGAGTCTCATTTCCAGAATAGCACCCACAATCAGTGAGGCTTTTCACAGTCTGAAAGTCTGGGAATTTCACTTATTAAAATAGAAGGTTAGAATTCTTACAGAGAAATAACTTTAAGTGACACGACTTACCACTGTGCCTCTTAAAACCAAGAATGGCAGCCTCGTGAAGTTCCAGGAAGAAGCAGACCCAGGGAAGGTGTCCAGGTGCCTTGGCTTACATCATGTTCTTTTCCCCCAGGGCTGTTGATGTCTGGGCCATTGGCTGTCTGGTCATTGAAATGCTCATGGGGCAGCCCCTGTTTCCGGGAGAATCTGATATTGACCAGCTGCATCATATTATGACATGTTTAGGTAAGGTTGTATATCTGTTTTAAATTTTATAGTTTTTTTCTGTATATGTCTTCATTTGTTTTTTAAAGTTGTCCATATATTGAAGATGATACTTGTTTTAGGTGAAGGGAGGGAGCAATTAGGAAACACACACACACACACATGCACACACATATGCACACACAAACACATACTACACATATACACATGTACCCACATATGCACACACACACTACACACATGCATTGCACACAAACACATGTGTATATACACTTACACACACACACACACACAATACACACATACACATTCTGAGCCTCTAGCAAAGCTGATCAGTATAAGAGAAAAGGAGGTGGTTGTGGAAGATAAGTAGAACCATAAATCTAGTAGGCAGGAAAAATTAAAAGCTGTATTAACAAAGATTATCTTAGGGGACTGGAGAGATGGCTTAGGCATTAAGAGCACTGTTTACTCTTCCAAAGATCTTGAGTTCAATTCCCAGCTACCACATGGTGTCTTACAACCATCTATAATGAGATCTGGTGCCTTCTGGCATGCAGGCTCACATACAGGCAAAACAAATAAATAAGCAAAATAAATAAATAAAGGCTCACATACAGGCAAAAATAAAGGCTCACATACAGGCAAAAATAAAGGCTCACATACAGGCAAAAATAAAGGCTCACATACAGGCAAAACAAACAAATAAATTAAACAAGCAAATAAAATAAATAAGTAAACAAATAAGCAAATAAATCTTTTTTAAAAGACCATTTTAGTATACTGTCAACTACCTTGAAGTTGCTCAGAGTCCTTGCTGATTTTAAAATGCTGCAAAAGTATAACAGAGCAGTATGGTGAGAACTCAGAGTAACTCAGAAAATACTAATATCCCAAGCCTGGTTCTGAATCATGCTCACTTCCAGGTACCCTCAACAGAGAAGATGTCATCATCACTTACCCTTGAGTCAGTGAGCATTTGGTGAGATCTAGCTGTCCTCTTCATCCTCATCTTCATCTCCAGGATAAGAGACACAAAGACTTAGAGATAGCTTAGTGTTGTCCTACATGTGCATTTTAGCTTTCTCTTCTGTTTTCTGAGATGAGGGTCTCACTGTGTAGCCCAGAGTGGCCTCAAACTCCCCATCCTTCCGCCTAAGCCTCTTAAGTTTTTACTGCCTAAGCCTCCCAAAGGAGGCTACACACATATGACTACAGATGTGCACACCATGTCAGTGACTACAGATGTGCACACCATGTCAGTGACTACAGATGTGCACACCATGTCAGTGACTACAGATGTGCACACCATGTCAGTGACTACAGATATGCACACCGTGCCTGTGACTACAGATGTGCACACCATGTCAGTGACTACAGATGTGCACACTATGTCAGTGACTACAGATGTGCACACCATGTCAGTGACTACAGATGTGCACACTATGTCAGTGACTACAGATATGCACACCGTGCCTGTGACTACAGATGTGTACACCATGTCAGTGACTACAGATGTGCACCGCCATGCCTGTGACTACAGATGTGCACACCATGTCAGTGACTACAGATGTGCACACCATGTCAGTGACTACAGATGTGCACACCATGTCAGTGACTACAGATGTGCACCGCCATGCCTGTGACTACAGATGTGCACACTATGTCAGTGACTACAGATGTGCACCGCCATGTCAGTGACTACAGATGTGCACACCATGTCAGTGACTACAGATGTGCACCGCCATGCCTGTGACTACAGATGTGCACACCATGTCAGTGACTACAGATGTGCACACCATGTCAGCGACTACAGATGTGCACCGCCATGCCTGTGACTACAGATGTGCACACCATGTCAGTGACTACAGATGTGCACACCATGTCAGTGACTACAGATGTGCACCGCCATGCCTGTGACTACAGATGTGCACCGCCATGCCTGTGACTACAGATGTGCACACCATGCCTGTGACTACAGATGTGCACTCCATGTCAGTGACTACAGATGTGCACACCGTGCCTGTGACTACAGATGTCCACAACCATACTTAGTTTCCTGAGATTTTGTCTTTTGTTCTTAGTACTTTGGATGAAATTCCAAAGCTAGACTCTGAGCCTTATATTTGTTGGAATATAAAATTCATATTCTAAGATAGATTAGAATCAAAATAATAGAAAGACATTTGGGGTGATTTAATTATTTTATTTTAAAATCTGAGATTAAGAACTTACTAATTATTATAAGATTTTTTTACAGTAGAAAATTTATATGATTGTATCACAGGGAGGAGAAAGAACAGAGGAAGTGCATCTGTACTGAATGTATACATTATTCTTTCACCTATTTCCTCAGTATTATACTTACATCATATTTATAGTTTATTACTATAATAAAATTTATAGTTTATTACTATAATAAAATGATTATAAGATTTAAATTTTTATTTATACAGTTTATGATATAATAGGTATTAAAGTTGAAAGGTTAAAATGTTCAAATCTGAACTTAGTTATAGGGACACAAGCTGTTGAATCAAAGTTAAATTCTTAGAGAGAGAAACGGATTTACCTGAATTAGATTCTGTTGGTGTGACTATCTCATCATGGTTTTGTAGATGAAGTGGTGGTACTTCATCTGGACTGACACGAGGTGTCCTTACCTGTTGTGTCTCCATAGTTAATTCAGCTTATAGTTGTATTTAGTTTTTTAGATGAATAGTTTACTAAAACAGTGTTCAGTTTCTTTTCTTTTTTTTTTTTTTTAAAGTTCATTTATTTCATGTATACGAATGCTCTATCTGCATGCCAGAAGAGGGCATCAGATTACATTATAGATGGTTGTGAGCCACCATGTGGTTGCTGGGAATTGAACTCAGGACCTCTGGAAGAACAGACAGTGCTCTGAGCCATCTCTCCAGCCCAGTGTTCATTTTCTTGAGCCGTCTTGGGTCAAGACCACTATAAAGACTTCAAGTGGCCAGGCATGGTGATGCACGCCTTTAATCCCAGCACTCGAGAGGCAGAGGCAGGTGGATCACTATGAGTTCGAGGACAGCCTGGTCCAGGACAGAGAAACCCTGTATCAAAAAAAAAAAAAAAAAAAAAAAAAGACTTCAAGTGCCATTATATTAACAGGTCTGTCTCAGGTTGATCTTGCATGCTAAGAGAGCCCCACTCTGCTTAGCTGTTTTCACTATTTCCTCTATATCACTCATCTCGTCACCGTTTCTGTCAACTGTACTGACAAAGATGTATGCTGCTTTCTCCCCCCCACTAGGTAATTTAATTCCAAGACACCAGGAGCTATTTTATAAAAATCCTGTGTTTGCTGGAGTAAGACTGCCTGAGATCAAAGATACAGAAACAGAACCCCTTGAGAGCCGCTACCCTACGCTCCCTGAAGCTGTGATAAATCTAGCAAAGGTAGCTGTACTTTTCCCTCCTTGTGATAAGAATTTATACAGTATGGAGGCTTGGTTCATGAATGTCTCTCCTTCTGTCTCACGCGGTCACTCTTTGTCTCTTTCTCCCTATGTTGCTGGAGGTACTTCAGAAATAAAGTCCTGAATTCTTTTTCTTTTATTTTTGTGATGTTTTTGAAAGAGCATCTTTTTTCATTAACTGCTATTATATCCATATATGTATATACATATCTATTTCTAAATATAACCTGCTTAGTCTGTATAATATTACTTATGTGTTTTCAGGGCTGATCATTAGGTATTGATTAGCAGTTGGTGTGCTTTTCCTTGGGAAGACTGTTCTCTGCCTCCCAGCATCCTTAGCTGCTAACAGTTCTTTGAGAGGGTCAAGGCCTCCCAGAGCATGAAATTTTTGTCTGCCTTAAAATTTAAGAGAACATTTCTATCATGTTTTATGTTTGAAAACATTCTTGTTTAAAAACATAAAAACTGTTTTAAGCATAAATAAAGTAACAGAAATAAATGTAAAGAATTAGGAAAATATTAAAGAGTAGAGCATATATTCATAGGCTCATAGTCAAGGTTATTACCAAGACATTTTGTCTTAGACATCAGATTTGTTGAAGCTAATTTACCCGAGACTGTTGCTTTTGTTCATATTTAATTGAGGAGCTATTAAGGACTTCCATTGCATTTTGTTCTCTGATTGTTGGCCCTTTCATGTCATTAGTTTAGGAAATTATTGTTACTAATTGTTCATCCCTAAAACGCCCGGGCATGTAAGCACCTACTTGATGGGTTTGCTTTCTTTAATTCATTAAAAAAGTTTAGGTAGGGGCTAGAAAGATGGCTGTCAGCCAAGTGTTTGCCATGTAAGCTAGCATGCCTGTGTTCATAGCCTGTCTTCCTGCTGTGACCACGACCTGCTTAAGCTCCTGCGGTCCTAACTTCCAACCATAATGGACTGTGCCTGGAATTATGAGCTGAAAGAAGCCCCTTTCCCTTAGATTGCTTTTTATTTATCCACCTTTTTTTTTTACTACCTTCAACTTTTTCTTGCAGTATCTTGAAGCAAATCCTAGACACTACATTTTTATATTTCTGTAATAAAAGTTCAGAACCAACCACAGAACTTACCTTGCTCACTTAAAGGTATTTAGAGTTCTTCCTGTTTTTATTGCCTTGATGAGGGATTTCAAGGATCAGAGCAAAGCCTTGTGTAATGAAGCCATTGGTGTGACGCACTTGGCACAGTGGTAACCACACGGAGAGCTCCCCCCTCCCTTCTGCAACAGCCTTATGTTTTTTAACAGAATTCATAGAAGTTGCATGTGTGTCCTTTCGTTGCTGTTAAGAGAGGATCACACTATGTTGCCCAGGCTCCAATTTGCATCACTGCTTCTACCTCTAGTTCCTGAGGACTGAGATTACAAGACTGCACCACCACACTTAGACTGTTATTTTGTTATCTAAATTAATTTTAATTGGCACATAATAATTTTTAAAAAGATTTATTATTTATTACATACACAGTGGTCTGCCTCCATATACACCTGGACATCAGAAAAGGGCACCAGATCTCATTTTAGATGGTTATGAGCCACCGTGTGGTTGCTGGGAATTGAACTCAGGACCTCTGGAAGAGCAGACAGTGCTCTTAACCACCGAGCCACCTCTCCAGGCCCCGGCACATAATAATTTCTTAAGGTCATAAAATATATTATCAACTGCCAAAGTTTTAGTTGGTCTTTCTTTTTTCCTGAGAAAGGGTTTCTTGGTCTAGCCATGGCTATCCTAAAATTTCACTCTGTAGACCAGGCTGACCTCAAGCTCAGAGATCTGCCTCCTCTGCCTCCTGTGTGAGTGCACTACCACCACCTGGCCATTTGGTATTTTTCAAGTACAAATCTTAGGCCTTTTTAGGAAGTTCTGTTCAATGTATTTTATTTATTCTTATCATTTGAATTATTTAAATGAAATTGTCTTTTTTCCTAATCACAGAATTTGTATTTTTAAAATTTTCCTAATCAACAAAATTTATATTCTGTGACTGCTCAAGTTTCTTACCAGCTCTGGTAGTTTCTTGATAGTCTAAGATACACTACTGCCTCCCAGGAATATCAATGTGGCCTAACAAGATGCAATAAGACTAGGCACAAATTCTCATATCAAGGCTGAATGTGGCAACTCAGTAGGAGGAAAAGGGTCCCAAGCACAGGTAAAAGAGTCAGAGATCCCCGCACTCCCACTGTTAGGAGTCCCACAAGAACACCAGGCCATACCCCTTTAAAGTATATACAGAGGGCCTACCTCAGACCCATACAGGGTCCATGTTGTTGGCTTCAGTCTCTGAGCCCCTGTGAGCCCTGCTTAGTTGATCCCGTGGCTTGTGATCTCATGGTGTTCTTGACCCCTCTGTGTGGAGTCAGTGAAGTGATTCCATGCAGTTGTTTTAGGTGGGTGCTGGAGATTCAAACTCAAGTCCTCTCGCTCACATAGGAAGTGCTCCTACCCCTGAGCCATCTCCTCAGCACCAGTGTTCTTGTGTATTTTGTAATTTCTGTTTCAGTGTTGGATGAAGGGGGCACTGCTGTTGTGTTTGTTCCCTGAGAGGGAAAGGCTCCCCGCTTCCCCAGTGTTTGTAGTTACAGGAGCTCTGTGTTGGGTGGAACCCTGGGCACTGAGTGCAGGGCCTTACACCGGCCACCCAGATGTCCTACCACTGACCTGTGAGCTTCTTGGGGGTGTCGTGATTGTTCAGAGATGGTCTCGGATAGCCCTTCTGGCTGTCACCTTTGTTTCCATGTATGCTGACGCTGGGACCATTGTGATGTTCTTGTTTCTCTGGATGCTGCTGTCATCCTCTAAGAGAGAATCTGACAGACTGTGAAATCTGTCGGCAAGAACAAACTCTTTTAAGTTTCTTGACTTTATAAATTGTACATATTACCAGAAGAATTTCTTGAGAAGATGACGTATAGCAGGTAGACGACCTACAGACAATGCTGTTTCACATATGTATACATAAGGAGATGACGTATAGCAGGTAGACGACCTACAGACAATGCTGTTTCACATATGTATATATAAGGAGATCACATATAGCAGGTAGACGACCTACAGACAATGCTGTTTCACATATGTATATATAAGGAGATCACGTATAGCAGGTAGACGACCTACAGACAATGCTGTTTCACATATGTATATATAAGGAGATGACGTATAGCAGGTCGACGACCTACAGACAATGCTGTTTCACATATGTATATAAGGAGATGACGTATAGCAGGTAGACGACCTACAGACAGTGCTGTTTCACATATGTATATAAGGAGATGACGTATAGCAGGTAGACGACCTACAGACAATGCTGTTTCACATATGTATATATAAGGAGATGACATATAGCAGGTAGACGACCTACAGACAATGCTGTTTCACATATGTATACATAAGGAGATGACGTATAGCAGGTAGACAACCTAGAGACAATGCTGTTTCACATATGTATATATAAGGAGATGACGTATAGCAGGTCGACGACCTACAGACAATGCTGTTTCACATATGTATACATAAGGAGATGACGTATAGCAGGTAGACGACCTACAGACAATGCTGTTTCACATATGTATACATAAGGAGATGACGTATAGCAGGTCTACGACCTACAGACAATGCTGTTTCACATATGTATACATAAGGAGATGACGTATAGCAGGTCGACGACCTACAGACAGTGCTGTTTCACATATGTATACATAAGGAGATGACGTATAGCAGGTCGACGACCTACAGACAATGCTGTTTCACATATGTATACATAAGGAGATGACGTATAGCAGGTAGACGACCTACAGACAATGCTGTTTCACATATGTATATAAGGAGATGACGTATAGCAGGTAGATACCTACAGACAATGCTGTTTCACATATGTATACATAAGGAGATGACGTATAGCAGGTAGATGACCTACAGACAGTGCTGTTTCACATATGTATATAAGGAGATGACGTATAGCAGGTAGACGACCTACAGAGAGTGCTGTTTCACATATGTATATAAGGAGATCACGTATAGCAGGTAGACGACCTACAGACAATGCTGTTTCACATATGTATATAAGGAGATGACGTATAGCAGGTAGACGATCTACAGACAATGCTGTTTCACATATGTATATATAAGGAGATCACGTATAGCAGGTCGACGACCTACAGACAATGCTGTTTCACATATGTATACATAAGGAGATGACGTATAGCAGGTAGACGACCTAGAGACAATGCTGTTTCACATATGTATATATAAGGAGATGACGTATAGCAGGTCGACGACCTACAGACAATGCTGTTTCACATATGTATACATAAGGAGATGACGTATAGCAGGTCGACGACCTACAGACAATGCTGTTTCACATATGTATACATAAGGAGATGACGTATAGCAGGTCGACGACCTACAGACAATGCTGTTTCACATATGTATACATAAGGAGATGACGTATAGCAGGTAGACGACCTACAGACAATGCTGTTTCACATATGTATGAGTGTAGGTGAACATAAAATTAACTGGCTCTTCTGTTTGCTAGTGTTAAAGTTTGGTTTATTTTATAAATATGTTTTAATAAATATACATGCACACACACAAATATATACATGCATATGTTTTGCTATATAGAATTATTCTGTCTTTTTAAAATTATTGTATTTATAAATATGGGTGTTTTGCCTGCATGCGTGTCTGTGCACCATGGGCATGCCTGGTGCCCATGGTCAGAAGAGGGCATCAGGTCCCTGGGTCTAGAGTTACAGATGGTTGAGAGCTACCATATGAGTGCTGGGAATTGAAAAACAAGCAGTGATCGTAACTGCTGAGCCATTTTCAGCCATTTGCTTATCCATTTTTAAATTTACTGTTTTTCCTACTTGATACTGTATTTGGATTTGTTTACCATGCTATCGCATATTCTTTTAAGATACCTTTTCAATGCTAGGATTAAAGGCATGCACCACCACCACCAGGTTTAATTTGTTTTCAAACAATTTCTTTTCGTTCCTGAAGAAACTGGTTTTGTTTGGTTGGCTTTAGCTTTTTGAGACAGGGTCTCTGTGTAGCCCTGGCTACCTTGGAACTCTTTATGTAAACAAACTGGCCTCCAACTCAGAGATCTGCTTGCTTCTGTCTCCTGAGTGCTGGAATTAAAGTACTATGCTGCCGTGCCCAGCACTTTTTTTTTTCCCAAGACAGAGTTTCTCTGTGTAGCCCTGGCTGTCTTGGTACTGGCTTTGTAGACCAGGCTGGCCTCGAACTCACGGAGATCTGCTTGCCTCTGCTTCCTGGGTGCTGAGGTTAATCGCATGTGCCACCTCTGCTCACCTCCCAACACTTAAATTTTTTTTTTTTTTTTTAGAATTTGATTTTATGTTTATGAGTATTTTTTCTTGCATGTGTACCATGTGTGTACTGTACCCATGGAGGTCAGAAGAGAACACTGGATTTCCTGATGCAGGAGTTACAGGTGGTGGTGAATTGCCATGTGAGTGTTGAGGATAGAGCCTTGGTCCTCTGGAGGAATAGTTCTCTTAAACACCCACCCATCTCTCCAGTCTGCCTCCTTCCCTCCTTCCTTCCCTCCTGTTTTGTTTCATTTTCAATACAGGGTCTTACTATGTAGCTTTATCTAGCCTAGAACTCACTCCATAAGCCAGGCTGGCCTCAGGCTCACAGAAGCCTCCTGCCTCTCTCCCAAGTGCTGAACTAAATGCATGCACCACCATGTCCTGCTGTAATGTCTTTGATACTTTAAATTAGGATATAAAGAAAATGTATAGGTGACTCAACAGATGAAGGTGCTTGCTACCAAGCCTGATGGCCTGAGCACCATCTCTGGGAGGCATGTGGTAAAAGGAGAAAACCAACTCCTACTGCTGTTCTCTTAACTCCATGTGTGCACTACGCGTGTGTACATGCACACTAGACACACACACACACACACACACATAGAGAGATATACAATAAATGTAATTTTTTCAAAATTAAAGATGGAAAATATTTTGGTTGATGTTATTTTTGTTTGTTTTGCTTTATGTTTTTTTTTTTGTTTTTGAGCCAGGGTCTTGTTGCCTAGGGTGGCCTTGTGCCTCGCATCCCTCTCCTCAGTCTCTCAAGTGCTGTACCGCCACAGCTGGCAGCCGCTCTCTTTTAGGACCTAATCTCTATACGTATTTAGTCTCTTTTGTTTAGACCTTGCCTTATGTTGAAGTAGCCAGGTTGTGCTGTAGAGTTCCCGCTCATGTGCTCCAATTTGTTTTGTTGCCTTTATTTTGTGTGGACAGACAGTAGTCAGAGGGCAGAATCAGAGGTTTCCTTGGAAAGACTGCCTCTTGGGAATTTGTACGTTTATTTACATCCACAGACACTGAATGCTTGCTGGGCCTCTTTTTGTAACATAAAAGCCACGGATGGTCAGTATCATGATTTGGGCTTTATTCTGTTCACTGGCTACAAAGAAAAAAGCTAATGCAGTTGTTCTTGAAGAAGACTTGTATGTGTTCTTGATTTTTCAGAAATGCTTGCATATTGACCCAGACAAAAGGCCCTTCTGTGCTGACCTTCTGCACCATGATTTCTTTCAAATGGATGGATTTGCTGAGAGGTACAGTACTGGTCTGTGCTCTGCAGGCTGCAGGGACCAGGGCAAAGGCAAGGCTCCCACAGTCACGGTCACATTTGCATCGTATTCCACTCACCATTGGCAGTAATGAAATCCCCAGAGGGGGTTTCCTACGTTTATTAAAGTGGAGCTGCTGGATTTCATGAACCAGAGTCTTGTTTTCTGTCTTCCTGTGGTGACATCCACCTTCAGGTCACTAATTTCTGTGTTGCTGCGTCTGTGCAGCTGCCATCTCCTGTTGCTGCCAGACTCAGGCCTCCCCACGTCCAACTGTCCTGCTGATGTGCTGTGTCCTCCATGTGCCGGCCTTGTAGAGGCTAGTGCTGCAGGTTCCCTGTGCTGTTGCACGGCAGACCAGACAACAGACAGCCAGACAAGCGGCTATGGCTGCACACCTATATGTAGCATAAATGTATATAGCATCTAATTATGTGTATGCATATGCATCTGAATTTGCATATGTGCACATGAATGAAGGCACTCTTGGGGGTCAGAAGGTCCCTGGAGCTGGAGCTACAGGCAACTGTGAACCTCCCGACATGGGTGCAGGGAACCAAACTCAGGTGCTCTGCAAGAGCACCTCTCTCTCTCTCTTTTGTTTTTGTTTTTGTTTTTGTTGTTGTTGTTTTTTTTTTTTTTAGTTTTTTTCCAGACAGAGTCTCTCTGTGTTAGCCTTGGCCATCTCAGACTCACTTTGTAGACCAGGCTGGCCTCGAACTCACAGCGATCTGCCTGCCTCTGCCTCCCTCAGTGCTGGGATTACAGATGTGCACCATCTAGCCTGGCCAGTATGCATTCTTTTTGTTTTAGACTTATTTATTTAAGTGTTCAGTGTTTCACCTTCATGTATGCCTGCACGCTAGAAGAGGGCACCAGATCTCACTATAGATGGTTATGAGCCACTATGTGGTTGCTGGGAATTGACTCAGGACCTTAGGAAGAGCTGGCAATGCTCTTAACCTCTAAGCCATCTCTCCAGCCCCCCCAGTATGTATTCTTAACTACTGAGCTGTCTCTCCTGTCCTAAAGCTTTATCAACTTGCAAATTAAAAAAAAAAAAATCTAGCTTACACTCAGGAGGCAGAGATAGGTGGAGCACTGTGAGTTCGAGGCCAGCCTGGTCTACAAATTGAGTCCAGGACAGCTAGGGTTACCTAGAGAAACCTTGTTTCAAAAAACAAAAAACCAAAATACAACAACAACAAAAATCTAGCTTAATACAAGAACACAAGATAGCTGGATTCTTGCATTTGCTTCTATATTAATATGTGAACACTGTAGTATGTTTATTTGGTTGGAAAAAACAAAGGTAAATGTAGAAAAGTGGAAGATTAGGTAATAGTCTTTTGAGGTAATTTAATATTTTTTGATTCTGTCAAACTTTGATATTAGACTAAAACCTGGTGGTGGTAATTTCTTCCTTCTTTCTTCTTTCTTTCTCCCCTTTTTCTCCTTCCCTTCCTTTTTTTCTTTTCTTCTCTTCTCTGTCGCATTACAATCCATTTTTGTCTGATCTTCTGAACTGATGTTTTATCTGTGCTTGCTTTTATGACATACTTTTATCATTTGAAGCATATTAGTAATGTTGAATCATGTAGACCTTAAAAATGTTATGTTTTATTATATCAAACACTCAGTCTTGAAAAACCAAAAAAAAATATTATACCCCATTTTATTAGAAAGCTTTTTTTTTTGTAGGGCATAGTGATACATGCCTTTAATCCCAGCACTCAGGAGGCAGAGACAGGCAGATCACTGTGAGTTCGAAGCCAGCCTGGTCTACAAAGTGAGTCCAGGATAGCCGTGATAACGTAGAGAAACCCTGTCTCAAAAAACCAAAAAACAAAACAAAACAATAACAAAAACAAAAAACAAACCAAAACAAAAACCCCAAAACAAAACAAAAAGCCTTTCCCCTCAATTCATTTATTAATTTTGACCACTTTACACCCTGACCCCTGCCTTCTTCTTTCTCTCTTCCCAGCCCCACCCTGATGCCCCACCCAGTTCCCCCCTCTCCTTCTCAGAGAAGGGGAGGCCCCTGAGGGGATCAGAAAGCTTCTGAACTATAGGAAGACCTCTAAGATCCCAAGTTAATAGAATTGTGATATTTTTACATGAAAACTTGAATTTTATTGTTTACAGAAATAGTATAAGTTGATTTCCTTGCCCTGAGTATCTCACCATGTTCATTTTCAAAGCAAAATGTCTGCTACATATCCCTCTGAGTAAGCATGGTTTTTCTGCTGGTGCTTCAAGTATAAATGTTTCCTGAAAAATGTGTGGCTTCACTTGTGCTTGGGCATCCGTTCGAGTGCTTCTCTCAAGACAGCCACTACAGCCCACAGGTGCTTCAAGAGAGACATTGGTCAGGGGTTCATTAGCCCTTTTCACTGCCTCACTGTGAGCACTTACATGACATCCCTACACACACGCATGCACTGTGAACGTGTGGCTAAGGATTACAATGGCTGTCTGCATGGTTTGGTGCCTTGACTGTCCTGGATTCCCTTTGTGGACCAGGCTGACCTTGTACTCATGGCGATCCGCCTGCCTCTGCCTCCCAAGTGCTGGGATTAAAGACATCCACCACTATGCCCAGCTCCTGGAAGGCTTTCCTGAACCCTGAAGGCCTACAGTCTAGCTTTTTAGAAACTGTTCATCTGGGATGTGATTTTTCTCATTTGAAGTAAAATGGGTTAGTTTAACGCTGAGTTTTAAATGATTATCTTCAGTTTTTTCTAGGTTTATCTTTCTTATAAAGTTTTATTTTAATTGAGAATGTACTTTTATGCAGGTTTTCTCAAGAATTGCAGTTAAAAATAGAGAAAGAGGCCAGGAATAATTTTTTACCTAAAAAATCTCAAAACAGAAAGAAAGAAAAGGACGATGCCTTAACTGAAGAAAGAAAAACACTTGTGGTACAGGTAAATGATTATGCTTCAAGATTTAAATTTGTGGAGGAAAAAAAATGAAGATTTAATTTTTTAAAAATTAGATTTATTCATTTTATTTTAAGTGTGAGTATTTAACATGTGTATATTGAAGCACACACAAGCATGGGATCTGTGAAGGTCAGAAGAGGGCATTGGATCCTGTAGAACTGGAATTTCAAATGGTTTGTGAGCCACCGTATAGGTGCTGGGAATCAAACCCTGGTCCTCTGCAGAAGCAACAAGTGATCTTAACCACTGAGCCATCTCTCCAGCCCAATAATGAAGAATTAAAAAAACAAAAAACAAAAATCAACCCCCACACCTTATTTATTTAAAATGCTTCACGGTCACTAGAAAGTACAATAGTGTTACTTAGAAAATCAACTTACATAAAATAAGGACTTGAAGGATCAAAGGAAATGGTGTGTGCTGGGCCAAGCCTGTGTAACCGTGCCCCAGGAACATGGATTCGAGTTACCCTGAATGGCACGTGCTGCTGTAAAAACTTCATAGCCGCAGAACAAAGAGGGCCATAAATCAAAGCACTCACTGAACACCCTGGTTGGTGCTAGGGAGGTGGCCTACACAGAGCAGGAGGTCTGTTCGTGTGTCAGGTTTCATCTCACAGGCGTTAGCTTTTGGGTGGGCAGAAGCTGGAGGTCCACTCTGTTAGCAGTGTGGTCTCCATTCTCCTAATAGTCTTGAGGAAGCTGGGCCACATACAGAAGCCAAGTGGCTATTAAGGGACTAAGAAGCCAAAATAGTTGCGGTGTTCCACCTACAGCCACCTCTCACAGCCACAGCTGCTCACCCGTCAGTCTGCACAATCTTTAGTGCAGGTGCAGCTTCAAGGAGAATTTCAGTTCCACAGACTCATCTAAGAATACCGGAATTCTCCGTCCATGCACATAGGCACGCACATGCGCACGCACGCACACACACACACTTGAGTAGCCAACACGTGCACATTAAGCACATGCAGGGATAAACACACCCAACTTAGTCTATTTTCCTTCCTTAATAATAGAAAATAAAGATACTACTTTTAGAATCTGTCTGTCTGTCCGTGTTTGTCTATCACCTATCAAGCTGCTATGCATCACATGCGTTCTTCTTGTGTTTTCACAATAACTTTTTGAATAAGAATCTTGATTTAAGCCGGGCGTGGCGGCGCACGCCTTTATTCCCAGCACTCGGGAGGCAGAGGCAGGCGGATCACTGTGAGTTTGAGGCCAGCCTGGTCTACAAAGTGAGTCCAGGACAGCCAAGGCTACACAGAGAAACCCTGTCTCGAAAAACAAAACAAAACAAAACAAAACAACAAAAAAAAGAATCTTGATTAAATTTTAATCCCATAGGTAGAATAAGTACATGAAGTTTCTTGTCAGATCATTAACTTTTAACATCTTTATCAATGCTCAGGATACCAATGCTGATCCCAAAACTAAGGACTCTAAAGTGTTTAAAGTAAAAGGATCAAAAATTGACAGTGAGAAAGCTGAAAGAGCAAGTAGAGCTTCAAATGCCAGCTCTCTCCATGACAATGGGACAAGCCACATCAAAGGCCTGGCTTCCACAAGCCTCAGAGATTGTAGCAACGTCAGCGTTGATCACGCACGGAACGCAGGCATGGCAATTCCTCCACTCACACACAACCTTTCTGTGGTTGTGCCAGGAATTAATGCTGGGACTGTTCCTGGGGTTCAGAGTTACAGGTATGAATGGGAAAGGAGACAGAAAATGCTTGTCAATTTGTTCACATTGATTTACTGTCTGAATTTTGGATGCAATTTCTACTTATAAAATAGCTCTTTAAATATTTTTTTTGACCTTTGTGATGAGAATTACTAGAATTGGAAAAAAAAATGGAAAAGAAAAAGAAATAATTTACCTGAGTCCTAAGAATGTAGGATTTTTACCATTGTTGTTTACAATAAAGAGAGGTCTAGCTGCTTAGTTTAATAACATGAAAGGCTGTCATTAATAAAAGGAGTTAGGGCCAGGCCCACCCCTTCAATCCCAGTACTCAGGAGGCAGAGGCAGAGGCAGAGGTAGGCAGATCGCTGTGAGTTCAAGGCCAGCCTGGTCTACAAAGCAAAAGTCCAGGGCATCCAGGTCTATTATACAGAGAAACCCTGTCTGGAAACCGCACTCCCAAAAAGAGTTGTTAGCTCCCGCTGCTTTGTGGAATGGTGGTCAGGATTTAGAGGCACCCAGAGCATCCTGGGGCAGCAGCAGGAAGCCCCAGTGACTTGATAAACGATGGAATGTTGTACCAGATTTCTGAACTTGAAAATAGGCATTCAGTTCTTATCAAACTGATCATTTAGCATGACATCATTGATTTTGCATTTCAAAATAGTTGTTAATGATTCTAACTTTAAAAATCTGTTACAGAGTGGATGAGAAAACTAAGAAATACTGTAATCCATTTGTTAAACCAAATCAACCTTCTGCGTCAGGGATGTATAACTCGAATGTGAGCACCCCCGTAAGTAACTGTCCTCCGCGACAAAAGAGCAGGCACCCGTCGCCTAGGCCTGGGTCGGTCTCAAGCAGCAGAGTGAAGAACTAAGTTTTATTTGGAGACATAGAGTAAAGCCTGAATTTTGCAGTGCCATCCTAACTTATCATAGCTGTGATTTGGAATTCTGAATGTTTAAATAAATTTTCTAAGTCTGAATGAAAGACTCTCTCACGATGCCATCTCATTTATTTTCGGCAATACAATAAATCTTCTTAACCTAATACTTGCAGTTGAGTTCTTCTTAAGAGTGAAGGAGAAGATACTGTCTTACTGTCTTACTAGAGTTTTGGTGAAAGTATTTTGTCTAATCACTTGAACATTTATGCTCACTCTATTGTATATGATACTGGATTTGAATTAATTCAGTCTCTGTGGAGTTTACGCTTTAGTAGATCAGCAAGGTAAAAACCTGGTGGTATGTTCTAATATGAACCACGTGTGTGGCTCAGAGAGCACATGGGAAGAACGCTGTTGCTCTCAGCAGCGCCTCCAGCATGAGCAACGCCAAGTAGTCACCTTTTACTGTGGTTCAAACTCTGAGTTGGCCTCTGTCCTCTGTGTAGGGACCAGCGTCCTGACAGGCAGCAAGTCCCTGCGTGAGTAAAGTCCCCGCCCCTCTTTCCATCTGTTCCTCAGTCTCTTCCAGCAGAAGAATTCCTTTTTTTATGTAATGGTCAGAGACACCCCCTGCCTCTGGCTCTTTTTTTTTTCTTTTTTAGTTTTTTTATCTTCTGTGCATTGGTGTGAGTGTGTCAGATCACCTAGAACTAGGGTTACAGACAATTGTGAGCTGCCATGTGGGTGCTGGGAATTGAACCCAGGTCCTTTAGAAGAGAAGACAGGATTCTTAACCACTGAGCCATCTCTCCAGCCCCTGACTTTGGCTCTTAAACTTACTGTCTGTCCTGCTTATGACGTGCTTCCCCTAGATAACCCAGCAGGCGCTTTTCCATCCCCTTTAGTCCATAAGAAACCTTGAGCTTTTCTTTAGTATTGAACCCATTTTAATACGGCGTCTCATCGTCCATCACTGTCTAAAGCCTCTCCTTGACTAGTTTTCTAGTTTGTGCTTTTATTTTCCTTACTGGTCATTCCATCACCTACTGTAATGCTTACTTAGCCTGTTACAACTGCTCCGGAGGACCTAGGGGGACAGGTATCAGAAGCTGAGTAACAAGATTACACTGGGACAGGAAACTTAGGGGTGTCACAGTTACTGTAGAGAACAGCAGCTCTTTGTTGAAAAGCGCAGGCAGTGGTACAAGGCTGACGCCGCTGGCTTGAAGAACCAGGACATCATGCCATCTTTGGCTGCCTGTTGCTTGCTGGGACTCCCACTGAAGACTGGCAAAGGGGAGAAAACAATCAGATTTTCTACTTGTTAGCAAGTCTGATAAATGAACTGGGTGAAACTGTTTTCTGTGTCAGTACTGCCCTCAAAGTTATTATTCCAGCCCTGGGAAATCACATATTTGAGTATATGAACATAGTAGTTACAAGAGAATGAAAGCCCAGCTCACCTTAAAGCTAATTTATGTGTGTTAATCATTCTGATAATTAGGTCTCTAGTGAAAAGTACCTCCTCCAGGCAAATAAGAAAAGGAAGGAGCACTCCAAAGCAGAAGTGCGATTGCCTGAACTAAGCTATAGCCATCTCCCTGAGCTGAGAGCTTTAGAAGGCATAGGTATGTTTGTGCATTTCTACTCTGGTCAGCCCTTTGTTAAATTGTAAGTTAAATAATAATTTCCATACTTAAGTAGGCTAATACATTCACACACACACACACACACACACACACACACACACACACACACACATATATATAATAAGTACTTAGAACTGTTTGGAAAAGTAACAGTAACAATTTCTAATTTATTTCATTATGTTTTTGATTATTTTTGTCCAGCTCGAAATTCTCGGCTAATAAAGAAAGAGAACAAATCTCTTTCAGAAACTCGAATTCCCTCTCTGGCCGCCATTGACCTGCACGCGTCCAGTATTGCGTTACACCAGGTACAGAATTGTTCTTCTCAGCGCGAGCCTCCCCAGACTTACTGTGCTTTAGGGGGAATTTGCTTTTAGGAATCTGGAAGGCTTCATATAGGATCTATTTTGTGTATAAATTCATTACACATAGAATTTTATCACACACACATTTACCGCAACACTTCTGAACTGGAACAACCCATTCATTACTTTTAGCTCTTGACATGAGGCCTTTGTCTTTAAACTTTTTAATAAACTTTATTATAAAAAAAACTTGTGGGGGCTGGAGAGATGGCTCAGTGGTTAAGAGCACTGATTTATCTTCCAGAGGTCCTGAGTTCAATTCCCAGCAACCACATGGTGGCTCATAACCATCTATAATGTGATCTGATGCCCTCTTCTAGTGTGCAAATGTACATGTAGGCAGAGCATTGTATACATAATGAAAAAAATAAATCTTTAAAAAAACAAAAAAACCCAAAAATTTGCATGCCAGTCATGGTGGCACATGCCTTTAATCCCAGCACTCAGGAGGCATAGACAGGTGGATCTCTGTGAGTTCAAAGCCAGCCTGGCCTACAAAGCGAGTCCAGGACAGCCAGGCCTCCATCTCAAAACAAAACAAACAAAAAACCAAACCAAATCACCCCCCAATAGCAACAAACAAACAAACAAACAAACAAACAAAAACCCTTGCAAATAAATAAAAACATCACACACCAAACGTCTGTACAACTCAATGAACTTGTAAAATTTATATGTATGAATATCTGTCTGCATGTATATGTGTATACCATGTGTGTGCCCAGTCAGAAGGACCCAGATCCTCTGTAACTGGAGTTACAGATGTTGTGAGCCACTATGTGGGTGCTGGGAATTGAACCACTAGGCCATCTCTCCCACCTCTCTAATGATTCTTCTAACCTATATGAACCAGGTGTGGTGGTGTGCACCTGTCATCCCAACCCTCGGGAGCTAGGGGCGGGAGGATCAAGAGTTCAAGGTCATTCCTGGCTAGACAGCAAGCTGGAGGCCAGCCCTGGCTGCAAGAAACTGTCTCAAAGCAAACAAACAGACAAAATGTGTAAAAGTATACGAATAGGGTCCTCTTCATCCTTTTTCATGAAAGCAACTTCAGCTACAAATAGTTAATCCTAAGCATGTGAGTCCGAACAGGTGCAATCAGAATTCTTGGGAAGTGGGAGTGTTTCCATTACTGGACCCCTGTAACACTTGCTTATTAATTTATAGGGCTCAGGATCGCCCCTGTCAGATGATTCTGAGGACGATTTGCCTTGGATGGAACACCAGCACTGAGACTCATTTTAATCCTGACCAGGGTAGGTCTATTCCTCACACTTACAGCTCTGTAACTCAATTCCATGAGCACTGCTGACAAACAGGGCGTGTACCACTCAGAAAGGCAGGAGTAGCCTCGTCCATGGGATGAACTCACTCTCCACAGGGCTAACCTGCATTTCACTGGATAAGGCCAAGTCCTCCCAGAGAACACATGCCTGTCTCCAGCATTAGTCTTTTCCCCGTGGACTTGTAAAGCAAGATCCATTCAGTGGTTACCTGGCAATTTCTGTCTCAGTAAAGTGGAGTCTACACCACGCTAAACAGTAGCCTTGCCTTATAAGAACTGACGCTTTAGTGCCCCAAACCCCCTGGGACATCTTTTAATAATAATCTGCTATGTGACATTAGGCACAGCATTTCTCACTTCTCATTGTTAACTCTATGCAAAACATGATGGCGATAAAAATACCATGCGGCTATAATTGTGCTATTGGAAATCATTAATTAACCTCAACAAAGTATTTTGAACACATATGACATCAAAGCTCAATTTACTTTCAAGTGAACAAAGCTTAAATTGCAAGCTTTCATTTGCATGGACCCTTCCAAGGCCCCAGGAAAGGTATGCAGCCCATTGAGTTAGTTCCTGTGACCTGTGAACAGCCGGTTTACATGGACTCTGCAACTTGCAGGCCCTATAAAACTTAGACCTGTTTCATCAAAATCAGCCAGTGTTTATATAAAATGAGACCATATGCTATACATGATTGTTTAGATTGGTAATTATCCTAATGATTGTCTTTAAAATCTTGAAGTTTCTTAGACCACATAGCACCCACAAGTATTATCAATATGGTCAGTGTGAGAAAGTAAGCAACCGAAAATTCAGCTCCCAGAACGACTTCACTAAAGTGTTTGGTGTGTATCCTGCTTGCAGATGCTGCCAGCACTTGAGATGACGTCCTCTTGCACCCAGGGCACTGATGCCCTAGAAGAGATCTGCGCTTTGATGTTTCCTTCTGGACTGCCTACGTTGCCTAAGTAAGACATGCTTTGCCGAAGAAGGCAAGACGGACTTCAAATACTTCAAAGGAAGATTGAGCAAGTGCGCCCCCTGCTGTTAGCCCTTCACCTCTTCAACCTATCGATGCTGTTTGAGATATGTCTATGGGAGAATAGTGATATGGTTCTTGTTACATGAATGTGTATTTGATATTAGTAGATTGTGTATTTAAAGTTATCTGAGATTAAAAGTGAGTAAAAAAAAGGAGAGAATCATTATAAAAGGTCATGTTTTTATGCATTGAACTTTGTGTATTATCTACATAAATATTTACAGTTGAAGAGTATGAAAAAAGCTAGTAAGAGAAAAGTTTTCTGCACTTTTAACTGCAAGAACGCAGTTTCAAAGCTTGCTTCCTCGGCAGTAAGGTGCTGTGCGACTGCTGTCTCTGGGTAGTTGTGCTTTCTGTCATCACGGCCGACAGCCTGCTTTCCACTCATCTAAGAACTGCCCTGTGCACATCTGGCAGAGAGCCCTTCTGTCACTAACAACTTTACTGTTGGGTGGCCTTCTGCAGTGAGAGATTCTGGTGCTGATGTTCTGCCTGGAAGGACATGTTTGAAGCAGTGTGGAGAGTTTTGTGGGTGCATTTTTGATTTAAGAGCTGAGCTTCTACCTGAGGAAAAGGTATAAAAATAAGAGCTGGGCCTCAGAGCCGTGTGGTGGTCTAGCTAGTTCTCCTGGCCAGGCCAGTCCCCATCGTGTCACTCACCTGAAGAGACTTTTGGAGGTTTTCATGGAGTGGAACCTATGATCATGGACTGAACCCGCAGAAGTTCCTATTGCCTCGTTAGCTCTAATCCTCAGGCTTACACAGAAGCCGTTTACCAAGGCGCAGAGTCGTTACGTGCATCCACGTGTGCTCTCTGATGCACAGCCTTACAGCCTGTTAGCTGGAGGTGGGAGGTGGGTGGTTAGACCATTTTTGACTCCAGGGTCTTGGTTTCTGGGTTCCCAGCCAAGGTCCCCATTTATCAGTTGAGAAAATAGTCGTTCAGGAGGCAAGAATTTGTGTAGGGTGTTTGCATTAACCCACTAATAGTATACTTCCCCCCCCCCCCAAAAGCCATTGACTAGAACTTAGTCTAAGGAGAATTCTTTGTTACCCTGGGGGATTTAATAATGAAATACCAAACTTGGACATTGGGACCTCAGAGGAGTAGGCATTCAGGAGGAGGCAAAATGAAGGCTTCCGACATACAAGTCTGTTGTGGTAGTTACATTAAAAGTTGATTTTTAGTTAAAAGCTGTATTTTAAACCTCTGACCAAGGATTAGTCTAGATCAGGAAGACTAACATGCTAACTAGACTCACTGTGTCAGTAGTAACAGGCTTTCTACTGAAATACCACCACTTACTGCTATGTTGAAACACACTACCAACAGACAGCATCACGGAAAGGGGACAGTACGTAGAGCTGAGTGGCATCTGGCTGATGCCAGTGTGAGACCATCAGCCTGACGAGTGAGGATCAGGTCAGCTCCCTTACACTTCCTATGCTTGAGTTCGGTATCTCTGGGCTATTAAGACATTTTTATGAACTTTAGAATTAAGAAATTAGAAATCGTTTCTGGAGTCCAATTGATATTTGAAGATCAGATTTTGTTAGAACTTTGGTGTGGAACTAAAAAAACTAAAGCTTGTGCAGATCAAGTCTGTAGGCGCTGAACCAAAAGATCTTCATTCAGTTCATGGTGTTTAGTGTCGTCTTACAAGAATGTGATTTATGTGAACATGCTGATGTGAAATTATTTTATGTACTTTTGCGGACAATGGGCTTGCCGTGCCTACCTGTGTCTTAAGATTAATAAATATTGTCTAAGCACAATAGATGGTTTTAATTTATATTAATTAAGAGATAATGAATACTATACATACCACTATATGATATTAGTATGTAAAATTGAAATAACCAGTTAATTCTTTTTCTTTTTATACAAATTCTGGACATATGAAGGGTAAGTTAATTTTTTTTTTTGAGACAGGGTTTCTCTGTGTAGAATTGACTGTTCTGGACTCACTTTGTAGACCTGACTGGCCTTGAACTTATGGAGATCTACCTGCCTCTGTCTTCCTGAATGCAAGACTCAGCTGCAAGTCAATTATTTTATATAGCTGTTGAGATATGTAAGCAGTATGTGACAAAATAACCCTTTAAAATGACTATTTGGCAAAAGTGAGAGAGACGCAGGCCCAGGCTCAGAGCCTGCTTCTGCTGAAAGAGAGCCCTGGTGTGCATGTTTGGAATGTCTGGCTTCCCACTGAAATGGGACCGTAGAAACATGCTTTCTAATATGATTCTTATTTGAAAAAAAATCTTAGTACTATATATGGCTGGCTAGACTGAAAACTGTGCTTGAATTGTTTTAAGGTCTCCTCATGAAACCCCAGCACAGACAGGGAAGTAGACACCACCAAAATGCTTGTTAAAGGCTTTAGGCTTATCTAGTGAGTTGAGCTGACTGTATTTTTCTTTTCTTTTTTCTTTCTTTCTTTCTTCCTTTCTTTCTATCCTTCTCCTCCTCTTCCTCCTCCTTCTTTGCTGAGACAGGATTTCTCTTCATAATAGCCGTGGCTGTCCTAGACTCACTTTGTAGACCAGGCTGATCTTGATTTCACAGTGATCCTCCTGCCTCTGCCTCCCAAGTGCTGGGATTGATTAAAGGTGTGTGCCACCATGCCCGGCTCATTAAGCGTATTTCTCTCCCTCCCTCCCTCCCTCTCTCTCTCTCTCTCTCTCTCTCTCGTATGTTTATATCAGAAAGGAACCCTTCACTTTTCTATTTGTATAAAACAGGTTCCCATATTTATTTCTAACTGGTATTACTTTTTTTCTCTTCTTAGCTTCAAACATGAAATCACTTGAGAGTGTAGCCCACCCATAGCCTGTCTGCTTCTTAGCCTACGCCTCAGACCCTGATGTCGTCCCTCGGCACTGACTAATGCCTGATACATTACTCACTGCAAACTTTGTTTTGTTTTTTGTTTGTTTGTTTGTTTGTTTGTTTTTTCTGAGACAGGGTTTCTCTGTTTAGCCTTGACTGTCCTGGACTCACTTTGTAGACCAGGCTGGCCTGGAACTCACAGCGATCCGCCTGCCTCTGCCTCCCAAGTGCTGGAGTTAAAGGCGTGCACCACCACGCCCGGCCAAACTTTGTTTTTTAATTAAAAAAAAAAAATTATTATTATGTATACAGTGCTGCCTGCATATACACCCGTGGGCCAGAAGAGGGCATCAGATTACATTGTAGAGGTTGTGAGCCACCATGTGGTTGCTAGGAATTGAACTCAGGAACTCTGGAGGAGCAGACAGTGCTCTTTACTGCTGAGCCATCTCTCCAGCCCCACTGCAAACTTTTTGAAAACAAAAATGTCATTTTACCTTGTTTTTCATGAAAAATCACCCTCTCCCCATTTTGGAGCCTTCTCTAATTCTTTTATTATTGGCGCATAAGATCATTTCTTATGGAATTGAGACAGATTCCAGTCAAATTCTGGGAAAGCTGTATCAGTTAGCATAAGATAGAACCAGGGGAATGGAAACATTGTGCCTCAAGTGACTAAGTTTTCCTGTCTCTAGACTAGGGAGAGACCTCCAGTCAGTGGACAAGAGTGCTTTGCTGATATTTCTTTGTCCCTCAAGATTAGGAAACATAGCATATTAATGTGTTTCCTACTGAGTGGCATTAAGAACAGCAGCTGAAAACAGAAATAGCTTTTATATTTTTTAAAATGTAAATAGGGTTAGACAGTATAAAGAAGTCACTTGATGGTAAGCTGTAGAGGAGTGTTAATTCAGAGCGTTACTGCCTCCATCTGCTAACCTAGGCCTAGTCCTGGAAGCTTCTAGCCTCCACACAATCCAATCTAGGCCTAGAACATTTTCAGCCTCTAAGACTTACTGCTTAATAAGCTCACCCTTTGTTATTCTTTCGGAACTCTGGCTGGCTGATTCAATTCAGCTGTTTTGGCTCAAACTCCTTTCCCAGCTGATTGATTCATTGTGACTTCTTTCTTGGCCTCTGACTGAATTGCTCTGCTTGGCCTCATACTGGAAATCTGTTTTAATCTTCTGGCTCTTTTTCATTCTCTGGCTTGTTCTGTCTTCACCTGTGTCTAGCTTGTTCTCTCTTCAGCCTGTCTCTGTGAAACTTTCCTGGTAAAAACTCTCTGAATTCCATGAACTGAACTGCCATGAACTCAACTCCGTTGCTCTGCCACCCAACTCGCTCTTTCAACTGAACTGCCTGAACAGAACTCAGAGATCTGCGTGCATCTGACTCCCGAGTGCTGGGATTAAAGGCGTCTTCCACCACGCCTGAACCTACGCTTTTCTTAACAGAAACTTGCTCTGTACCAGGCTGGCTTGAACTCAGGGATCTGCTTGCTTCTGTTACCTGGGATTAAAGACGCGCCCGTATTCCAGCCAGAGTAGCCATGTTATTGGACTAAAATTCCTCTATATCTGGCTATGATTACTTACAGCAGAAATTACTTTATAAAACATTTATTTAGATCATAAGAGCTGGGCGCTAGAGAGATGGCTCAATGGCTACAAGCTCTGGCTGAGCTTCCAGAAGACCTGGGTTCAATTTCAAGCATCTGTTATGTCTCTTCACAACTGTCTGTAACTGCGGTTTCAGTGGATCTGATGCCCTCTTCTGGCCTCCGTAGGAAATAGGCACACAAGTGGCATACAGATATATATGCAGGCAAACGTATAAAATAGAAAGTTTCAATAGCTCACATGAGCTTTTGTTGCATAGACTCCTGGTTCAACTTGCTTCCTTGTCCACTTTTAAAGGAAGAATGGAGACTTTTTCTTAGTCGTTAAGCAAAGTTTCACTCAATGGATACTGTACTGATTTTCTGCTAAATTATTTTCCTTTATCAGAAGTGAAAGGAAATGGGATTTTGCCCACTGGGCTGTGCTAGTAGCAACATATCTACGGAACTGCATGGCCTCTACAAAGTGGTGAATGCAAGGGCGGATGTTGGAGGGATGGTCGTGGTGGTCCCCAGAGGTCAGTATTTTGAAGCTACAAAGGGTCTGTGGGAGAGTTCTGTAAGTTCAAGACCAGCCTAGATGACATAGTAAAACCATGTCTCAAAACAAACAACAAAACATATGCGTCATTTTAGTTTTGATTGATTATGCCAAAGTTTCCTCCAAAAAGAGTACCAAATTGTGTTCTTACCCTCACTGGGCAAATAGATACCTTTTTTACATTAGATATTATTGTTGTTGTCTTAAAATTATTTTAATTTTATGCAAATGGATGTCTGTGTTCCATGTGTGTGCTTGATTCCCGTGGAGGTAAGAAGAGGTTATTGGCTCCCTTGGGACCAGAGTTACAGATGGCTGTGAGCTGACATGTGGGTGCTGAGAACCAAACCCAGGTCTTCTAGAAGAACAGTCAGTGCTCCCAAGTACTGAGCTGTCTCTCAAGTCCCTAGCTAATATTAATATATTTTATTTTGGTCAATCTGATGGCTGAAAATGACACTCTTTGCTTAGCATTTTCTTGGCTATCACTAATGTTGCATATATTTTATGTATTTAAATTTATGTTTATTGGCTGTTTAGATTCTCATGAGCTAAATATATGAAGGACTTGAAAAACAAGAGATCAAGCTGATTTGGGTTTAAGTATTGGAGATTTTTCTCTGTAGATGTTTTCCCTACCCCTGAAAATAAAGGGAAATGTCAAATCCAGGTAACATCTATATATAATATGACTACATCAAAATATGTTGTAGGTTAAAAATTAGTATTGATAAATGCAGTCTAGTCAGAAGAAAGAAGAGACAGAGCCCAATCCCTCTATTGGGTCTTGGGCAGAAAATATGACAATGAAAAATAAGCGCTTCTAGACTGAAGGGCTGGAGTCTGCTGCCTGGGTGGGCAGGAATTGCTTAGGGAGAGGTCACTGATGCATCTGGCGCTGTCCAGGGCCGCTGGGTTCTGCCAAGCCATATTCCAGGAGGTGGCAGTAAAGCCCTACTCACTATAAGCCATATCCATGCCAAGGGGGAGAATGCTGAAATCTATGAGGAATTTTATATGAATGCTAGTATCTGTCCTCTTTTGTCCATGCATTGAAAAATGATCATTTTCTTTCTTTCTTTCTTTCTTTCTTTCTTTCTTTCTTTCTTTCTTTCTTTCTTAATTTCTCTCTCTCTCTCTCTCTCTCTCTCTCTCTCTCTCTCTCTCTCTCTCAGATTTAATCATGTGTGTGGGTAATATGCACATATGTTTGCAGGTGCCCATGGACTTGAGGGACATCAGATCGTCTTCCAATGGAGTCAGAGGTGCCGGGAACCTAACTCACTGAGGTAACCCTACAGCACTCTTTTCTGTATGTTTGTTTTATTTTTGTCAAGGTACAGTGTGGTACAGTGAAGCTGATCACTGAAGCTATAGAGATGGCCTGGGAACACTCTAAGAAGGCATCAGAAGGTACCACCAGTGCAGGGGAGCTCCCTGGAAAGCACTGAGTGCACACTGTCTTCCGGGCCCCAGCAGTTTATAAAGCGCACTGCATACATGAAGACTTGATGATCATGATCTCCTCACAGCCTCTGTGATTCTCAGGGCAAACAGGAAATGATGGTAAAGAGCTGTGGACGCCATCCAGAGTCTGGGTACGAGATGAAAAGTTCACAGAACTATGGAATTAGATTACCGCCCAAAATGAAGCCAAGGAGATGGCTGAAGGCAAAGTGACAGGACCGCTGAGCAGACCACATTGAGTCTTTGGAATTGACGGAAGACATGTCTTTTGTTTTGTTTTGTATTTTGAGACAGAGCTTCTCTGTGTAGCCTTGGCTGTCCTGGACTCACTATGTAGACAAGGCTGGCCTCAAACTCACAGCAATCCACCTGCCTCTGCCTCTGCCTCCCAAGTGCTGGGATTAAAGGCGTGCGCCACCACCGCCCGGCTGACGACATGTCTTTCAAGTATGATGTGTAAAACAGTCCTCACAGTGAATGGAAATTGGGAAGCAAATCCACGATGGTTTTCCCCCTTGATTCTGTTGATTTGCATAATGTAGTCCAATCTCAACCTTGATGGCAGTTAGGAAATAACAGCTGACATCAGTCCACCAAAATTTCAATTTTAAAATTGTGCAGCCAAACCTAACACCTGTTTTATGTCTGAAAATGTAAGTCCTTACTCCATCTCTAAAAACATTGATCTGCTGGGGAAAAACTGAATCAGGAAGGGTAGAAAAAGAGGCAAGTGTTGGTAATATGGAGATTGGAAGGGTTTGTTTTTTCTCAAGACAGGGTTTCCTTGTGTAGCCTTGGCTGTCCTGTACTCCTTTTGTAGACCAAGCTGGCCTCGAATTCACAGAGATCTGCCTGCCTCTGCCTCCCGAGTGCTGGGATTAAAGGCCTGCGCCACTGCACTTGGTTGGACTCAGAGGTTTTTTGTTTTTTAACTTTTTGTTTTTCTTTTTAAAAAAATGTATTTATTTATTTTATGTGCATTGGTGTTTTGGCTACATGCATTTCTGTGTGAGGGTGTCAAATTTTAGAGTTACAGATAGCTGTGAGCTCCATGTGGTTGCTGGGGATTGAACCCAAGTCCTTTGGAAGAACAGTCAGTGCTCTTAGCCACTGAGCCATCTCTCCAGCTCCTGGACTGAGGGTTTTAATGAGCATTTATTTTGAATTTATGTGTATGGGTGCTTTGCCTGCATATATGTATGTGTACCACATCCATGCCTGGTACCCACAGAGGCCAGAAGAGGGCATCAGATCCCCTGAGACTGGAGCCGCAGACAGTCAATAGTTAGTCACCACATGGTGCTGGGAATTGAACCCTAGTCCTTTGTAAGAGCAACAGGCCATCATCTCTCCAGCTCCCCCCACCCCTGATTCTTAAAAAAGTGATTAATGCTGCTAGGAAAAGCCTGAAAAATTATAAGATGATGTGCTTATTAAACCAGGCTTCTTTGTCTCCAGCTACCAGCCCAACTTACCCTCTAAACCGCTGAAGGAGAAATTGTCTCGGCAGCGAAATGGAGAAAGGTCTGTGTTAAATCTCCTGAAGGCTTGGAAGCATCTGTCAGTGGTCTCTACCCATGTTATTTGGAAGGAACGTGTGTGTCTTCCCTTGCTCTTAACAGATGTTTTTTTGTTTTCTGAGTGAAGACTTGAGACTTGCCCAGATAATACATAAATTGATGAAAACGCCAATAGGTTTGAATATTAAAGTTTAGGGATTCATTTGTTTAACAAATAATCGATTGAATTCTCACTGTGTATTGTTTGAAGTCTTAAAGGAAAAGGAATGAACAAAATTGATTTTAAAAAAAATCCCCATAGATAACAAGAGTGTAGATGCCTGAAATGTATATTGCGTTGGGAGAAGAGCGAGCTGTGGACAAGGAGAGGGAGTTAGCCTGTGCGCGCCCATCTCAGTCGCAGGCAGGAAGCTAACCAGCGGCACTCTATGAACGCCACAGATGAAGCTTTCAAAGGCGGGAGGGTGGGCACAGCTCAGAGTCCAGCTAGGGGTACAGGCTGTGAGGAAGGAATGGACCTGGTCTGTGAGCCAGATCCACGGCAACGGGGCAGCGTGGAGGTCAGTGAAAAAGGAAGAGCGTGAAAGGAGATCAGAGAGGAAGAATGCAGGGCTGGGGGAAAAGTGGGGGGACGGCCCTGAGGCCACCAGAAGAATCTCTGGTAAGCATCTTTCAGAATATTTGTGACAGCCCTTCATATTCGGGTCATTTAATTGCTGCAGTTTAACCCACACATACCCTAATTTCCAGTGTTGAAACTGGGGGAGGCATTTTTTGCTTGACGTGTGTGTTTATCTGTTTATGGAGTTCTCAGTCGGATGTATAGCATTAGATCTAAAACTATATTAGAAACATTGTAGTTGAGCTGGGTGCAGTGGCATACGCCTTTACTCCCAGCACCCAGGAGGCTAAAGTTTTTAAAGAGGGTGAGCTGGGCGTGGTGGTGCATGCCTTTAATCCCAGCATTCAGGAGGCAGAGGCAGGAGAATTGATGTGAATTCAAGGCCAGGCTGGTCTACAAAGCAAGTCTAGGACAGCCAAGGCTACACAGAGAAACCCTGTCTGGAAAAACAAATAAAATAAAATAAAATAAAATAAAATAAAATAAAAAAAGAGGCTGAACACTGTCTTTAGATGCAGACCTAGCTTTCCTAAATTATAAAGCTGTACTGGGACCCTGCAGTTCCTGCCATCCAGCCTGGTTTACACTTATCACTGCTGAATTGTGTTCCTCCACACTCCTATGTGTGAGCCCTTACCTTCTCAGTCCTGCAGTGATTCAGTTTTGAGGTGGAGCCTCTACTGCAGATGAACCAGGTGTGGTACAGCATGCTCCCAGGGAAGGAGGCAGAGGCAGGTGGCTCTCTGCTGCCTGGTCCTACACAGTGAGTTCCAGGACAGCCAAGGCTATGCGGAGAGACTCTGTCTCAAGACAAAACAGAAACTAGAGATGTGGCTGAGTTCACAGGGTTTGCCTCGCACACACAAAGTCCTCGGGTTCGATCCATGGCACTGACTGAAACACAGGGCATGGGGGTATACACGGTCCCAGTATTTATGTGGAGGGAGGAGGATGGGGTGTATAAGGTTATCTTTGCAAGTTCAAGGCCATCTAGGTATATAGGAGACTGCAGTGGATGTAAACATGTTTTTGTTTTGATCTCAAGTGTGGAATGGGCAACAGACTTGTGGGAGAACAGGTGATGTTTATCCACTTAGAAGTCGAACCACCTCGTCGGGGAGCTTGGTTTTTGCCATCTGAAAAACATCTTCGTGCAGACTCTGAGAGGAGATGTATAAACGAGCCCACAACAGGAGATTGGGGCTTTTTTGGGTCTTGGTATTGTTTGGCTGTTGATTGCTCCATTTCCAGACGCTCCTAGAGAGAACCGCTCCAGCGAAGGCTTCCGAGGCTCCAGGTTCCAGCTTCTGTTCCAGGTCCCAGCAGCAACTTTGGTGGAATTGCTGGTCTGCTGAGATCCTGCTGACTACGCCAGGGGGATCGCTCCCAGGAACTGAATTCAACAAGGTCTACTTCTCCAGTTCCCATAAATCTCTTTTCTCTGCTATCCAAGGTAGGTGGGTTGGAAGGGAGGTGTAAGTGTTTAAAGAACCCCAAATAAAGTAGGTTTGGAAAAGGGTGAAGCCTACAGGAGGCCCTGTGTAAAACAAAAGTAATTACAGGAAGCGCTGGGAAGGGGCCTCATCCAGTCTGAGTGAATTCAGTCTGACAACAAAGAAGAAATTTGTTCACACAAGAGAACATGAGTGGCCAGAAAAAGAGCAAACGAGAACAGCAAGGCAGAGAGAGGCCTCGGAGGAAACACCTTGATTTTTGACCACAGCCTCTAGAACTTGGCAGAAAGGAAGTTCTACAGTTGAAACCACCCTGACTGTTGGCTTTGGGTATGGCAGCCATCGAAAACTGACAGTGCCCTCACATTTCCAAATGACATGAAGCAACATTAAGATACACAGGCTAGTTCTCTGTGTCTCTCTGCCTCTGTCTGTCTCTGTGTCTCTGTCTATCTCTGTCTCTGTCTCTTTCTCACCAAGGCTTATGAAATCCCAGCCTGCACTGTGTCACAGACCAGTTATTTAGAAGCAGACAGGATGTAGACCACACGTCCTTGCCCTGGCTTACACACCTGTCTCTCGTTGGCCCCTGAGGCTTACAAAGTCTTTTTTCCTCCCTGCTGGGGTGGCTCCGCCCTGTCTGATGAAGCCTCTGTCCAGCATTAGACGGGGCAGCTTCCCGAATGTAAACGTTGCTATATTTTGCCTGGGGAGAGTACCATCAAGAATGACGTCTGTATGGGGATGGGGATCATGCCCCTCTCTGAAATCTGTGCCGTCTTTTGTCCTTTTGGTCCCCAAGCAGTTTTGTAAAGTTCAGAGGCTCCAAGGTCTCAAGTCACTCCACTCCTGTGTGTTCATCACCAACAATGGGGGTTCAGCAACCCACAGACCTGACTGCTATTGGTGGCTGTGGGCAGGCTATGATCTCATGCTCTTCTCTACTCTTCCCTTTGAGAGCTGTGCTTCCAGGGAAACCTCCTCTGCCCTCCAGTTAGAAGGCAGCCTCCCTAGACATAAGTGCTCACCAAGTCCCACATCAGCCAGTCTAGACACGTGGTTCTCAGCCTGTGAGTTCTCAGCCTGTGAGTCGCGCTGACCCCACTCAGGGGTCACATGTCAGATGTCCTGCATATCAGATGTTTGCATTACGATTCATAACAGTCGCAAAATTATAGTTGTGAAGTAGAAATTAAATAATTTTATGGTTGGGGTCACCACAACACAAGGAACTGCATTAAAGGTCCTCAGCATGAGGAAGGTTGGTGCCCCCTGGTCTAAATGCTAAATGTGGGAGCCAGTACAGGGTTGGCAATGAGCTCGGGGTGGGGCGGGGTGTGTGTATGCTATTTTTAACTTCTCTTTAAGGCAAGGATAAATGTAAGATTGACTTCTGTGTTTTTTTTAAAAGGACTTATTTTTAATTAAATGTGTGTATGTGTTTTTTTGTTTGTTTGTTTTGTGTGTGTGTGTGACGCGTGCACACATGTGAATGCTGGAGCCTTTGGGCTCCTTAAGAGGGCATCAGATACCCTGGAACTGGAGTGACAGGTGGCTGTGCGCTGCCTGACCAGGGTGCTAGGAAGCAAATTCAGGACCTTGGCATGGTGCCTAACTGCTGAGCCACCCACCCAGCCTCTCTGTGTTGTTTTTAAGAATGCTTTTACACTATCATTTTGAAATGATGTCACACTATAGAAGAGCAGCAAGAATTCCCACGTGGCCTTTACTCTCAGACCTATCAATTGTGAAAACATGTTGTTTTCTACCCGCCTACCTATTGCTCATTTCTCAAGTCATCTTTTCCTTGGCTGAGCTGAGACTGAGTTCTTGAGATTCTCTCTCCTTCTCCACCAAATGCCTCAGGATCTCTTTTCTGAGAATGTGATATTCTCTTACAGAATTGCGAATTCAGACATTTAACTGACGTAACACCGTCACCAGATGCATTCTTCATACTCTACGTGTTCCAGCCGTCTGCATCATTTATGGCTGTCTCTCTCCTGCCTTCCCACTCCAGGGTCTACCAGGGATCTCACACATTACCCAGCATGACACTGTCATCTCTCACCTTCACCTTTCATGACGTCAACATTTTTGAAGATGCTAGGTTTGAAAATGTCACTCAATCTGAGTTTGGCTTAAGGTTAAATGGAACTTATCTGTATGGAGCATAGTTTGAACTTTAGACTTACCTGGGTTACTCTTGCCTCAAAGGCAAAAATACATTAAACAATGATCACATCCATCTGAAAGACCCTTAGGCTTCCAAACCAGCTACATTTAAAAGAGAATGCACATAGGAATGCCCCAGAGAGGCATTGGGGGCTGAAGACCATCCCCAACTCAACAAACTTGTCAGAAGTCACCATATTTTAAAAGCAAAATTTATGAGTTTGAAGAAATGATCCAAAAACATATTAAAGTCACAAAAGCTTAATGTTTTTATTGCAAGTGTGTGCTGCCTATCATAGAGGCATCTTTACTTGCACATAGGGAGTGGTATTGTGTTTCAGCTCTAGTTATCCGAAGAACTTTTCTGTAAACCTCTGCAGAGTCAGCCTGCTTTCAGCAACAGGCACAGTGATCCGTACAGTGCCTCCGCCGTCCATCATGACCCTGTAACCTGAGCGTCACATGCCATCTACCCTGGCCTTGGAAGGGCCTAGATTTCAGAACTGCTCATCTTTAAAGGTTTAAACTTGATTTGTTATTATTGTATATGAGAGGTGTAAGTGACAGTGCCACATATGTGTAACATGTCACAGTGTGAGGATGGAGGTCAGAAGACAAGTTTGTGTGGCTGGTTCTCTTTGCTACCTTCTGTGGGTTCTGGGCATTCAATCTTACGTCACCAGTCTTGTGGCCTCTTAGGCCACCTCTCACAGGCCCAGAACTGTTTTTTTTTTTTTTAAAGAATGCTTTTACACTATCATTTTGAAATGATGTCATACTATAGAAGAGCAGCAAGAATTCCCACAGGGGTTCTCTGTGTAGCCTTGCCTGTCCTGGACTTGCTTTGTAGACCAGGCTGGCTTCGAACTCACAGTGATCCACCTGCCTCTGCCTCCTGTGTGCTGGGATTAAAGACATGCACCACTAGGCCCGGCTTGTTGATTCTTTTTTAACTGCAAAAGTTCTACTGTTTGGAGAGAGAAAGCTCCAATCAAAACCCAGGTTGGTTTGAAACTGAGGGGTGCAGTAGGCATGAAAGCCCATAGGTGCTGTGAAGAGCCAGGAAGAGAAATGGGACACAAATCCAAATTTCATCCTTTTCCACGTTGCCCAAAGGTACTCATCCTCTGGTTGTTTTTTACTTCCCCTAAACCAACAGACATTGTGTAAAGTTTATTTCAAAATATAACTTCTTGAGGAGGATTCAAATCAGTTTAAACTTACGCCTGTACATTTGAAGGAAATAGCTGCTCTGACACTGCTTGCTATGATCCTTAATTTTTGTTTGCTTTTTTGTTTTTTTTTTTTGTTTGTTTTTTGAGACAGGGTCTCTCTGTGTAGCCTTGGCTGTCCTGGATTCACTTTTGTAGTCCAGGCTGGCCTCGAACTCACAGCGATCCACCTGCCTCTGCCTCCCTAGTGCTGGGATTAAAGGTGTGCGCCACCACGGCCGGCGATCTTTAATTTTTTTTTATTTTATTGTTTGACACAGGAAGGAAGCATGCTAGTGCGACAATGTTGTCTCCTCCGGCTGGGTGTCCATTCCCAGAGTTCTCCTGCATCTGTGTTACTATGATTCTTTTCTTCTTCTTCTTTTTTTTTTGTCACAGCAATGGCAGCAACATTGGCATGTAATTCTTAAGAATGAGTGAAAGTCACTGGCCACATGCACAGAATCCAGGTTCCCACGCCACAGGCAAGGTAAGCAGTACAAGCAAGAGGTGGAGCTGTATAGCAAGATCAAACAGACAAGGCCTTGTTTCTCATTTACCACAGAGCACGAGGTCCCCACAACTGAGTTGTAGCCAACCAACGTCCAGGTAATTTTAAAACTCAGTTTTTAATTTGGAACCATGTTGAGAGTTTGTATTTCATTTTACCAGTGTCTATGTGACAATTACACAAGAAACACTGGCACGTTTGTCAAATTAATATGAGTAAATAGTTAATATTAAAGTAAATTAAGATACTTACAGTTAAACTAATTTGAGTTTGACAGTTCAGCGTACAATTAGAGTATTATCTAGAGCCAATTTCTCTAGGAGTCTTTTTGCTTTAATCTTTATAATGTTTCGAAGTTCGTGCTGTAGCTCTGCCTACTCGCTAACTTCCCCAGTGAGCACGGAAAGAGGGTCACTCATGTCTGCCTTTGGTTCATAATGGCCTTTTAGAGACGTCATTCCCTCTGATTTGGAAGAGGGGCTAATATTGTGGTGTCTAAGTAGGGACAGAAGGTATTAGAACAGCCCATTTAAAGAGTTTATTTGCATGAATAGCCCGTGGAAGAAGACTGCGGCAGTTACTGCCAGATTTTATAAGCAAAACTGTGGAATCCAATCCTTTCATTGCTGACAAACAATATTCTAGTCAGTGTTATTGAGGATACGTAACCTTCCAACACCATGATTTTAGATTGGAGAGAGAAACAAACAATCTCGTTGGCTTTTTCAGAGGCGTTGATTGCTTCACTTCAGCATGTTGGGGCCTCTCATTTCTCCGTACTTTCCTCAGATGAGCTTCCGCTCTGGAGCTGTCTTCTGAGGAAGAATCTACCAGGGATCAGTCTAGCTTGTGGCGGGTACAAAGGTCGGAACTGGATGCGTGGGTTGTAGTTTGGAAGGAGGAAGGGCCCGGTAGGAAAGCGCGGGTAGAAGCTGGGCCTTCTCTGTGGAAAATAAAACCACGTCACCGCGGGTGTCCTCGGTCTGGGTTGGGCCCTTGTTCCTGGCTTCCTGGTGGTGGGCGGAGGGGTGAGTGTGAAGATCTGGCAGTCTGTAGGGTTCACGCTGTTCTGTGAGCCTCCGGGAGGGATGACTCGTCCTGTGGAAATGAAAATGGAGGTCAGGAAACGGGCCTAGCAACAGAAGAAGAGGAAGTTAGACCTCCTCAGGGTGAGGGTCGGAGAGAGATATAAGACGGAGACATTTTAAAGTCATTCAGCATGACGGAATGAATAGCAGTGGTCTAAGGACAGGAAGCATGGCACACCCAGTACCCACAAGAAGTAAGTGCACACTTATCCAAAAATCCCAGTTCAGGCATGCTCACAGCAACCTAAAGGAGCCAAAGTAAACCATGTGTAGTCATTCATACAGTGTGGCGGTGCCTAGAAGTGAAAGCAAGAAACCCAGACGAATACCTAGAAACCCAGCCGAGTCCATCTTATGTTGAACAAAGGAAATTAGATACAAAACGTACGTCTTGTAAGAATCCGTTTATATGAAGCTCATGAGTTAAACAAACTGAAGGTAAGGTTAAAAGTAGTGAATTGAGGGTCAGCACAAATGTTGTTTGGTGGAGGAATTAATCAAGAAAGTCCTTAGCAATGTTCTACTCCTTGATCTCTTTGGGTATTAAGTATATTTGGATATATGAAAGCACACACAGACACACACACACACACACACACACACACACACACACACACACACCAGTATAAGATATGAAGCTGTACCTTTAAATTTGAGAGTGTTTCATATATATATGATTTATAACAAAACAAAACTCATTGAAATAAAACAGAATTTATCTACTATTAAGAAAATAAAAATAAAACTGGGTATGGTGGTGCTCGCCTTTAATTCCAGCATTCAGGGAGGCAGAGGCAGGAAGACCACTATGAGTTTCAGGCCAGCCTGGTCTACAAAGTGAGTCCAGGACAGCTAAGGTTACACAGAGAAACCCTTGACCTAAAAAACCAAAAACTGGAACCAAAACCAAAATCAAGCCCTTAAAAACTCCTAAAACAAAACAAAACAAAACAAAAAAGCGAAGAGGGGCTGTAAACTATGTACCCATTCAACCAATCACAAAGCAGCTGTCTTCTCCAATCCATAAACACTACTTTGGCCAAAATCCTTAAAATTTGGTTCTAGATACTCAGAGTTCCATTTCCTATCTCTTTCCCCTGGATTTCTCATCTAGTCTCCAAGTCAGATCTCCTCAGGGGGCTCTTCCGGCCTGGAGGATGGGTGACGGCCACTCGCAAGAACTTCCATAGCAGCCTTGGCCCAGCAGCAGCATGCGTACCGGTGAGGCTGTTATTCCTGAAATACCCAGCAGGCCATCTTGCAGACTGGCCTTAGCCCAGTGCCTATGGAAGAACTAAACTGATGGAGAGAAATCTCCATTTCTATAATTGCAAAAGTTCCAGTGTTCCTACCTGTTTTGTGAAGATTAACTCGTGTTTCCCATACATTACGCACTGACATACTGACAAAGGCACTGTACATCAAAGCTAAGCATCCTGAGAACTTAGTATTTGAATGATGACTAAAAATGGCCAGCAAGTTAGGGCAGCGTGATGTTCCAGAGGCAGGATCCCCGAGTTTTGCTTCTACTATTGTGACAGTGGGCAGATCCTCTCGCCCTGAGGTGTTTCCCTTATTTTCAAGATGGAAAGAATATTATGGCCTATCCAATGGGCTTGTGGGATTATCCAAAATGAGCTATTAGTGGTTCTGAAAGTTTCCTGTTGCACAGTGCACATTTAGTGAGCTAGCTGTTGTTATGTTATAGAAGGATTGACTTAGTGGCACAAGCTTCATTTCTTGGGTCCTTGTCTTTACATATATATATATATATATATATATATATATATATATATATATATATATTAGGTTTAGTTAGTTTCTCCTTTATTACTAGGCGTTCTAATATTTCATACATGACCTGTGCATTAAGGTGAGGATAGGACTAAAGTACATTGTTTTCTAAGTCTAGGGCTTCCATGAAGAAAGGGATTATTGATTCTGTTGGCCGCTGCTGATGTCCTCAGCTCAGTGCATGGAACACTTTCTGCATGACAGTCTTATCCGTGAATACTTGGGGTATTCACTAAATGGGCACAGACACTGGCTGTTCTAGGTGTTTTTGTGGTACTCACTGAGAATTTAATTCCTGCCTTAGAATGTTTTAAATAATAATTTATATTTAAAATTATAGTATTGTATAACACAAGCCAAAATATTGTTTGGAGTTTGGATATCATTTTTAAATGGCCTTATTATAGTCTAGACATGAAATTTATCATATACCCAAAACTAGCACTTTAAAAAAAAAAAAAAACAAAGGTAATGATGGGAAGTTCTTTTTATAATTCCCTATACTCTGTGGTTATCTGGGCAGACAATAGCTGTTCTGTAGAGAACGGTAGTGATTTTTAGAAAGGCAACTGTGGGTCCTACGTATGCTATTCTTCCCTCCCAGGGCACCTGGAGTCTTAGAATTCCCACGCCCTTTCAGACTTTAACCACAGAGGAATACCAGTGCCCTGGCCAACTGACTCCCAATAGCCGTGATGTAATTCATTTTGTGGATTCAGGGAATGCTTGGCTATTTTTGTCAAATCTATCACTTGAAGGATAAAGAATTTAGAAATGCTCTAAAGGCCTTTTTCAGTCTGCTGTAGTGAAGTTGGTTCAACCAGTGTGCACGAGCCATGTCCGGTGCTGTACTAAATGCAGGGGTGACGGACAGTGCCTGCCTTCGAAGATTGGAACAACACTGCAGATCTGCAATACAGAGCGGAAGGAAACACACACTGTAGGTGATGTACAGATCACTATGACAACCTGAAGATGCCAGTGTGTGTGTGTGTGTGTGTGTGTGTGTGTGTGTGTGTGTGTGATCTATTTTATAATAACATGCTTTAAGACTGCCTTGTAAATGCAATACTATAGTTGCATTTAGATGCTGTTACTTGATGCAGCAAAGGCACAGGTGCTGCCACGGATGGGGAGGGCAGAGGGACTGTGGGACACATATGGCCCTGCTGGGCAGTCAGTCCCAGGACAAGTGGAACTGAACAGTGAGCTGGAACCTAGGCTGCTCAGAGATCAAGTCTCACATTTCAAATGACATTTTTGTTTGTTTGGTGACATTGTCTCACTACATAGGCCTGGCTGTCCATCCTGGAACTGCGTGTGTAGAGTAGGCTGCCCTTGAGCTCGCAGATACCTTTCTGCTTCTGCCTCGAGTGCCAGGATCAAATCAAAGGCATGAACCACCATGCCCAGCCCTCGAAGGATATTTTTGTATATAAATAATCGAGATATCTAATCCCATTAGAACCTATTTAGCTATTTTCAAGGCCTCCACAAAACACGGAGGAGTCAACAAAATTGGTTCCGTGAGTGCATGTGCCCCTAGACTGGAAAGAAGGTGGCCCCTTTTCCCGCACATTTCTGTAACCTCATCTTGGGAGCTGGGGAGCTGTTGCTCTGTGACAGCTGTAACTCTGTGCAGAGGCTGGATGAGGGGATCTCAAGGGACCCAACACCACCTTCTGCTGTCGCTCTCCCACTCCAGCCTATCATAAACATTGTGAGATGACAGCAGGGAAAATGCTGGAGGGTGACCGGAGGGTGAATACCAGGTCAGGGCACCTATGGAAAGCTCTGTCTGACCCAGGATCCCTCCTCACTGGGTAGCAGCTAGTTCTGGAACTAAGATCAATTATGGAAACAAATACTAGATTCAGAGCCCCCTTCCCTTTCCTTTTCTACCGTTTTCCATATCTCCCTTTGGGTCGGGTTTGAAAGCCAGCATTACGGCGCAGAGCACCCGCATGTTCAGTGGCGGGGACAAGGAGACTAGGAGCGATGGAGAAATTAGTCTCATGAGATCTGACCCAGCTCACCAGGTGTGATTCACTGACACAACGGACAGTGACAATGAAGCCCAAACCTGGCCGCTGGAGACAGAAGGGAGCAGGGAAGCAGGGAACACAGACTGCGCTGCCACTCCAGGTTCACGCTGTGAGCTTGGTAACCATAGTAACAGCAGTAGCAGTTGTGTGGTGCTTTTAATGTGAGGTCTTTGGCATAGAGCTCAGTGGTCCTCTCTAGCCCCACAGCAATGCATATTGCTGTTGTCACTTCCCATGTGAGAAATCTGCACACTGCTCAGTGAGGTTGCAAGTGTCTAAAAATCGCAGAGCTAATGTTGAGATTTGGATTCAGGCCTTCAGATGAGAAAATCCAGCCTTTCATTTTAACCACACAGGCTGATGGGAGCAGATATAGACACTTCCAACTTATGGAAATATGTAATCCTGGAAGCTAGATTTGTTTTTTCATATGATATTAAGTATATAACCCACACATAATAGGTAAAAACCCAAACTCCTACCTTCTGCCATAGTTACCACCAACCAGCCGACCAGTAACCAGAAGTGGAGTCCAGGAGACATGGCTTCTGCCCGAGCACTCATGGCTCTGGACCCAGTGCAGCTTTAAAGGCGAGCCAGCCAGCGAGCGAGCGAGTCACCAGCAGCCTGAGTCAGGCAATTTGCATTTGCATCCTGGACCACAACCACCTGGACCTGTGGGTGAGAGTAAGAAATTGTCAAGCAATTAGCAGGCAGTATTCATCAACCTGAAGTGTCTGTAATGCTGGGCAAACCCCGTTCATCTCTCCTTCACTCTGGGCTGAATGAACTCACTTTACCTTCACTGTTCTTTCTGTCCCAAACGCTCCCTACCTTGCTGCCTTCTTTCTTCTTCTATCCATTGTAGAGGAGTGTTAATTCAGAATATGGCTGTTCTGGCAGGAGATTACATCCAAAGACCTTCTAGGTCTGTGTGATCCAATTGGAATAAAAACACACCTTTAATCCAGGAGGCAGAGGCAAACAGATCTGAGTTCAAGGCCAGCCTGGTATAGAGCAAGTATCAGATAAAGAAAAGCTTAGGTCCAGGAGTGGTGAAACATGCCTTTAATCCCAAACAAAGGTAAAGTTAGTTTTTAAAAGGAAGCACCCATATTTGAAAGTGATTTATAATTGAATGGCAGAAAAGGTGACAAATCAGAGAAGATTTGACAGACTAGGATACACCCAGCTCTCATGAGAAGAGAGAGGAAAGGGAAGCTCTTAAGAGGCAGTTTTACAGAGAAAGGAGGCAGTTTTACCAGGACAGTAATAGAGAGATGGGTTACAGGGAAAGAAAGAAAGCACTCAGGTGAAGATGGAATGAGCCAGAAAATGAGAAAGAGCCAGAAGATTAGAGCAGATTGCTGAGTTAGTGTGAGGCCAAGCAGAGCAATTCTGGGCCATGAGAAAAGCCAGATTGAATAAGACAGCTGAAAGAAGAGTTTGAGCCAGAACAGCTAAGTTGAACCAGCCAGCCCAGAACTCAGAAAGAACAAGTAAAGGTGAGCTTATTAAGCAGTAAGTCTGAGAGGCTAAAACATTCTAGGCCTAGGTTAGACTGTATGGAGGCTAGAAGCTTCCGGGACTAGGCCAAGGTTTGCAGAAGGAGGCAATAGTAAGCCTCCAAAACAAAAATTGAGTCAGGAGAATAAAAGTTACTTTTACAACCCATGGCTCTTGAGCTGCAAGGGAAGGTATCTTGGTTACTTTCCTACTGCCTTGACAAAGCACTGTGACCAAGGAAACGTATAGAACAGTGGTTCTCGCCCTTCCTAAGACTGTGATTCTTTAGTTCAGTTCCTCATGATGTGGTGACCACCAGCCATAAAATTATTTTATTGCTACCTTATAACTGTAATTTTGCTACTGTTATGAATCATAATGCAATATCTGATAGGACGGACATCTGATATGTTGACTCCTGTGAAAGGGGTCACAACCAACTGGCTGAGAACCATTGCTATAGAAGAAAGCTCCATGCTTAGGACATGGCAGACACTACTGCAAAGGATCAGAATACAGCAAAAATACCTGCCCCAAAGTTCATATCCCAGTGCTGTCAAATATCACAGGAAGAAAGCATTTAGTGTGCTATTGCATGTTAGAATGTCCTGTACCATGTGCCACTGGAAAATGAAAACGCTCAAGGCAAGGAATAGGGAGAGGCTGGAATTTTAACTTGGACTTACATTTATAGATGGTGGGTCCATGACCACCGTGGTAGGGGAACATTGGAAGCAGTCATGCAGATGTGGTGCTGAAGCAGTATCTGAGAGCTTAGACAGAGAGAGAGAGAGAGAGAGAGAGAGAGAGAGAGAGAGAGAGAGAGAGAGAGAGCGCTGATGTAAAATGGTGTGGACTTTTAAACTTCAAATCCCACCCTTAATGACATACCTTCTCCAACAAGGCCACACCTCCAAATCCTTCCCAAACAGTTCCATCAATAAGATTCAAATATATAAGCCTACTGGGGCCGTTCTCATTCAACCCCCGACAGAGGGGAACCATCTGGGAGGCACTTAGCTTCTCACCATGTAGCTTGACTTCCTGGAGCAAACATGAGGAAAGAGAAGATGAAGAGCTTCCCTGACCTACTTGAGGAGGCAGCTGTTAGACTCTGACCCAAACGTCTGATTCTTCTCTGCTCTGTGTCTGCCTGTGAGGGAAGGGCCAGGGTTATAAGTGTCTTTCCTTGTGGCTACTACAGTCACTGTTTAAACAAACAAAACAAACAAACAAACAAAAAAAAAAAAGAAAGAAAGAAAGAAAGAAAAGCTGGTAGCATAGCTTAGTTAGACCTTCTTCTAAGTGACCAACTTTTTTTTGTAAGATGGATATGTGTCTTGGTCACTGTTCTGTTGCTGTGAAGAGACACCATGACTCTTCTCATGACTTGTAAGACAATTCCTACAAGAGAAAGAATTTAACTTGCTTACAGTTTTAGTTGAGTCCATTATCATCATAGCGGATGGCATGGCAGCATGCAGGCAGACATTGGAGCAGTACCCAAGAACGACACACTGATTTGTAGGCAGAGATATCTGGGCTTGGCATGGGCTTTTGAAACCCCAAATCCCACCACCACACTTCCTCTAGCAAGGCCACATCTCCTAATCCCTTTAATCCTTTCAAATAATGCCTCTACTTGGTGACTAAGTATTTAAATTTATGAGCACATGGAGGCATTCTTACTCAAACCACTCCGACATAACACATCTGTGCCTGGCTAGTCTCCTTAGAGGATTCTTTCCATTGCAGAGAGTGACAGGAGGCAACGATAGGCATTGAGTCTGGCTTTTGTTGGGGCTGTGGGGGGAGGGGGAGAAACCTCTTTGAGAAGCTGAGGTGGAAGGAAAGCTTGAGCCCATGAGTTCTAGGCTAGTCTAGGCAACATAGTGAGAGAGACCCTGTCTCAAAAAACAAACAAAAAGTATGTATTCTTTTTTTTTTTTCCTTCGAGACAGGGTTTCTCTGTGGAGCCTTGGCTGTCCTAGGCTCACTTTGTAGACCACACTGGCCTTGAACTCACAAGGATCCACCTGCCTCTGCCTCCTTAGTGCTGGGATTAAAGGTGTGTGTCACGATACCCAGCCCCCCCCCCCAAAATGTATTATTATCAGTTCAGAGGCACGATCTTTGAAGTGGCATTTGTATTAGTTGACCATGATCTTGCCACTTGAATAACTGCAATGAAAAGCCTGTGCTACCTTGCTGCATGCTCAGGATATGCCAGCCACTACTGCAAAGGATCAGAATACAGCAAAAATATCTGCCCCAGAGTTCATATCCCAATGCTGTCAGATATCACGGGAAGAAAGCATTTAGTGTGCTATTGCACGTTAGAATGTCCTGTAACACGTGCCACTGGAAAATGAAAACACTCAAGGCAAGGAATAGGGGGGAGGCTGGAATTTTAACTTAAAAGATGATATTTGAGCAAAGCCTTGAGGGAGGTGGGGAAGCCACGCGTGTGGATGTTTGGAGAAAGAATGGCTCAGACAGATGGCGCAGAAGCCCTGAAGCAGAAGTAGGGTTGCATATAACATCGGCCAGTGTGGAGATCGTTGTAGCCAGGCAGGAGCCTGTCATTAGGGGCAGGTAAAGGAGCACCAGGAGTCTGGCTCGCTGTTGTGGGTAAAATGGGGAGTGACTGGAGGCCTTCACAGAGAGACACAACATGGTCCTACTTACATGTTAGGAAGATAACTCTAGCCGTTGACTGGAGAGTAGATGGTCGGAGGCAAGCAAGGTGGCCCGGTTATAGCAGATAACTACAATGGTCTTGATGGGAAATGGTGGCTCCAGTTGGGGTGGTAGCAGTGGAGATGTGGGAGGTGCAAGGCATGTGTTGGAGGCCAGGGTAATAGCAATTCCTCATAGACTGGAAGTTGGATGTAAGAAACACTGAGGGGTCGTATAATACCATGGCTTTTGTTCTGAGGTGATGAGAAGGTGGCTGAGTTAAAAAGTAGTGTCGTTATAATGTTGTGTTCATAAGTAAAAATTTGGAGAATAAAAACACATTGCCCAGGCATGGCAGCTTAAACCTCTAAGTCCAGCACTCAAGGAGAGAACACATGGCCTAGCCCACCACTTGATGTGGTGACAGATATCACAGCCAAACTGATCTCACACCTTGAGATAGTGTGTTCTACCTCTTCTTTGTGGTAAATTATGTATAGCATGGTGGGAATGTATCCATTTTCTAATGGACAGAAGCACATCGGCCTTAGCCTCAGTGCTGGGAGCCCTCCAGAAGTAGACACAGGATAATGTCTAGCATGTCTACAGATGGAGAGATGGGAACACCTGTGCCTATTCATGCACAGTTATGCACCTTGCCATGACAGGGAAGGACAGAGAGCAAGAAGGTAGCTTTACCCAGGGGTCTTCAGTGCCCTGTTGTACCCTATGTGTTGGATCTGGTCAAGGGGGATTTTGTACACCCTATTGTGGCTAATCTTACATATTCTTTTGACTGGAGTCTTAGTGTGTGGATATGTAACTAACTGTTGTTTGGGGTGTCATTGTGAGGATGTTTTGGGACTGAGTAACATAGCTTTGTCTTCCCCCATGTGGTTGCATAAGGCAGGTTTCCCCCATGTGAGTGGGCCTCAACTAGTCAGTGAACAAAAGTCTGATCTTCCCCCAGTGGGAGGGAATCTGCAGAGGGTATCCACCTCAGATGACAACTGTTTTACAGGGTTTTCTCTGGATCTCTAGTCTTCCCAGACTACCCTCTTACAATTTTATGAGCTGACTCCTTAAGACCAAGCCCTCCTATCATACATGTTTTATTGGTTCTTCCTCTCTAGAGAGCACTAATATACATGGCATATTCCTTCTATGTTCATGTATGTATACGCTGCTTCTATGTTCATGCATGTGCGTGCTGCTTCGATGTTCATGCATGTGCATGCTGCTTCTATGTTCATGTATATACACGCTGCTTCTGAGGCTGAGTGCATAGCTGCCATTTTGTGTGGCAGTAACATTTTATAGTAACAATATTTTTAGTTGTGAATGAGTGAGTTTATTAAATGACAGAGAGAGAGAGAGAGAGAGAGAGAGAGAGAGAGAGAGAGAGAGAGAGAGAGAGAGAATCCAGTAGAAACCACTTTAAGGCAGTCAGCTAGAGTTTCCCAGTAGGGAGTCTGGGCCAGAGCGCAATGTCCCCAGGTGAGGCTTCCAAGTTAAAAAACAAACAACCAAACAGCAAAAAGGTAATGCTATTAATTTGGGACTTAAGAACATTCTGCAAAAATTCACTGGGGAAGTCGAGGCAGTCAGATTGAGTTCTCAAGTAAGATTTTTCTCCATGGCTAATCTTCCTGTGGCCAGTCTTCCAGTTTTTTTTCTCATAGGAGAAACAATATTATGAGACAGATATTATTAGCACCTGTTGGACATTACTCACCATCTACTGGTCCTCAAGAGCACGACGCATTTACGTTCTGCTGTTTTCTGGGCTCCTCCCACTCTATGACAGCTGAGGAGGGGCCGCCCATCCCCAGACCTCAGAGAATACTTTGAGACAAACATGCTTGGTTTGAAGGCACTGGAGAACTCCTCCTGCAGAGCCAGCTTCTCAGCGAGCTCCTCCTGCAGAGCCAGCTTCTCAGTGAGCTCCTCCTGCAGAGCCAGCTTCTCAGTGAGCTCCTCCTGCAGAGCCAGCTTCTCAGCGAGCTCCTCCTGCAGAGCCAGCTTCTCAGTAAGCTCCTCCTGCAGAGCCAGCTTCTCAGTAAGCTCCTCCTGCAGAGCCAGCTTCTCAGTAAGCTCCTCCTGCAGAGCCAGCTTCTCAGTGAGCTCCATATCATGCACATGGAGGCACAGAGGAAGGCATTTAATGAATCAATTTACAGATAGCAAAGGCCATCACCAAGTGCCCCTTTGCCAGTGATGACATGTCTGGAGCATCTCACACTTACTTCAGAGGATTTGGATACGGGGAGTAGCCTGTCCCCACTCCCCTTGGATGCACCTTCTCAGGAGGCCAGGCTTCTGCATTCTGGGGATCTCATAGTGATGTCCCTACTCCATCCCTCTCAATTTCTCCCTCTTTCCTGGTAGTTTAAAAATGTGGCAGAGGCAGGCAGATCTCTGTGAGTTCAATGCCATCCTGGTCTACAAAGTGAGTCCAGGACAGCCAACGCTACACAGAGAAACCCTGTCTCCTAACCACTTAGCCATCTCTCCAGCCCCGAGAAACCATGTCTCAACAAACAAACAAACAAAACAAACAAACAAACAAAAAGTGTTTAAAATTTCAGAAGCCCAAACACTGAAGATACTTCGTTTGGCTACTAAATGGTTTTAGTAAATAGGTTGTTTTATTTTTTAAGCAATAGGATTATTTAACTTAATTATTTTTTTAATGGGGCTGGAGAGATGGCTTAGTGGTTAAGAGTACACAATGGTCTTGCAGAGGGCCTGGGTTCGATTCCTAGCACCTTTATCAGATGGCTTATAACCTCTTATAACTTCAGCTTCAGAGAATCCAATGCCGTTTTTGTAGTCTATGTGAACCAGCACTTACATATGTAACCCCAACAACATGCATATATACATATAATTAAAATGATAAAAATAAAATTTCAAAAGTTTTTTTACATTGACTATCTATCTATCTATCAATTGTCTATCGTGTGTGTATGTTTGTGTGTGTGTGTATGTTTGTGTGTGTGTGTATGGTGTGTGTGTGTGTGTGTGTGTGTGTGTGTGTGTGTGTGTGTGTATGTGTGTGTGTGTGCATGTGAATGCGTGGAGGTCAGAAGGCAACTTGTAGGAATTGTTCTCTTGTTCTGCTATGTGGATTCCCGGAATCAGACTTGATGGCAGGTGTCTTTACCCACTGGGCCATCTCTCTGTCCCAAGTAGTTTATATTTTATACTCAAGTTGAGTATATATTGAAATGGAAGCTGGGATGTTGATGGGGTTCGGGTGGGAGATGTCCTGAAGGGCTTTCCTGTTCTGTTCTCCTGTGGTTTGGGGGGCCTTTGAGGACTTGGCATCTTCCTGAGGACAGATCCACCTCACCCTGCACTGTTATGCAGAGAAGCCTACTCTATAGGCTGACTTTAGAGCTGTACCCTGCACCAAGATCAGGCTGACAGTGCTGCTCCTGCCTGGTGAGTAATGGCAGGAGCTGCCCTGAGTCGCGCCATGGATCAGGACGGCTGTGCCAGGGCGGTGGGTGCCTGTGAGTCAAGCTGAGGAGGCCCTGCTATGGCTGGAGCTGATGGCCTTTGAGGGGATATAAAGGCTTTGTGGTTGGCGCTGGCTTTCAGTTCAGCTCTGACTCCCCTATAAGGCCTGTTGGGACTATAAGACTTGTTGGGACGTCATGCACCAGAGTTGTTACTGGCGTGTTACTTGGCACTACAGGCCAACTAGGTTGGGAGATAAGGTGTTGAAGCAAAAGACGTGACTTTATCTGAAAAGTTCATTGTGCTGTGAGCCAATTTAGGAGGGTATGGTTTACAGAGGAGGGTGAAGGGTGCAAACACACTTGTTAGATGCCTTCTCCTCCACGCAAGGCTCCAGGTCTGTGAACAGATGGTGGATGCCTCAATTGTTTAATTACAAGAAATCTTCAGTTCTGCACATATCAGCAAATAAACGCTTTTGGTTACTTTTGTTTATTGATCAAATTGCCTACGTGTGGCTCCTGACATGATACGATGGACAGGCTAACCAGCGAGGCTGCTCAGAGTAAAATGCTAAGCCTTAGTTGTGGTAGAAGTAGAGAGCTGAACTCTTGCTCTAAGCTGGACCTGTTGGCAGGACAGGAGCATGTAAGTAAGACCAGCTACTCTGGAGGCTGAGCCAGGAGAGTCCCAAATTTAGGGCTGGCGTAAGCTATGGGGTAATTTCAGGGTAGTCTGGGCAACTTAGTGAGAGCCTGTCTCAAAATTTAAAAACACAGAAAAAAAGTTCCAGTGTAGCTCAGTGGTAGAGCACTTGCCCAACATGTATGAGACTCTGGGCGCCATTTTTTGCACCACAAAATGAAGAATGTTTGGTATCTTTGTGTGCGTGACTGGAAAGGAATTTTGTCTTCGGACTTGAAGCTGACAGGAGTCATGGCCCTAGAAAGAGACGCTGTTTGATTGACAAATGGACGGATACTTAGATCCTGATACTTGAACTTCTAGACCCAGATGTACGTGATGCTATACTCAGTATGCTCTGTGTGGTTTTGCCACAGCTGATTGAGAAACTGAATCTGTAGTAGCAAGTCAGAGAGAGAATCGTCTATGTTAAAAAGCAGAACGAAAAGCGACAAAAGCTTGTATTTCTGTATTTATTGATGGAGGCCACTTTATCCTTCCCCTTGCGTCCCTTCTGAGAGCTCAGAAAAGCTATGGCATGAGGCAGACATCCGTGTAGGAGAGACACATGCATTCCTGCTTGTCCTGCCCGTAAGGTGGGGTTGGAGGTGATGTCACCCAGGACTCAGCCACCCTGGGCCTGGTGATAGCACCACACGGATCCAGATTGTGGTAATGAGTAACTGTGGGCTTCTGTCCTCCTCACACACACCAGATGACATCACGTCCCCTCCTCACAGTGACCCCCACCAGAGCTTCTGAATGGAATGGCTGACATCCGTTCTGTAGGACCCTGTGAATATTCACTCACCAACTCAACACTGGGCTGGCATCACAGATCAGAGCAGACAAGACTGAGCTTTTTCCTTATGGCTTTTGTTCTTCAGCTGCGAGGCCTGGGGCACGCTCCTTTTCTCTGTTCAGTTTTCTCAGCCGTAGAATTAGAGTGGGTGTTGGCAGTCCCACCCTCACAGGGTTATCGTGTGGTGAATGAGTTGAGTCAACTAGAGATCTTGTAAATGGTAGCTGTCATTACTACTGAAAACTAAATCTTCCTCAAACAAGCTTTTTTCCCGCCCCCCTTGAACATGGATCATGGATGCCTGATGCAAACCACAGGACTGGCAGAAACATGAGGTTTTTCAAAAATGGTGATTGGCTTTATGAGAGCTACAGCGGCAACTCGTCTCAGTGATGGAGACTTTACGGTGTGTCTTGGGTTGTCTGGGACGTTGAGCAGGCTGGAAAGCTGTGTTTGTTAGGTGACTAGTTATAGACACGCTGAGCAAAACCGTGTGACCACACCTACACACCCCGGTTTCGAGACTCTCCATAGGTAAGTTGCTATGGCTTTGGGAAAGTTCCTTGAAATTTCCGGGTGTCACTGGAAATAGTAATTCAGGACTTGGATTCCATACCCCGGGGACATGATAAAGGGAATAGTAACAAGTAACCCCCAGTTTTTACAGATAAAATGATTTGGATTCTAGTCTGTAGAACGCTTATCTGTTTTCTGTTACTGTAACAGAGATGCATGGAACTGGGTAATTTCATAAAGGAAAGAGGTTCACTTAGTGGTTCTGGACTGGAGAGTTCAAGGTCTGGCAGCCGCATTTCGGGGACAGCCTCCTGCGGCACCCCTCCAGCTGCGTAGCCCGGCAGCACCTCACAGCATTATAAAAGCTACTTCTGAACTAGCCCCAAGTAGGCTTCATTTTTAGTGAATTGTGTGTTGAGTGCCCTTTTTTTTCTCTGCCTGTCTCTGCAAGGCACTCATTACTGATTTTTGTAGTTGGCATCGCGCACAGCCTATAGACTTCATTCTTTATTTAATAAAAGCACCCTGCCTTATAAAGCACAAGGCCTCAAAGTGCAGAGTCAGATGTGATGTCACCTTTCAAATGCATATGGCTGGCCACAAGGATCTGTGGGAGCTGATTATCTGATACAGATCTGTCGGGAATTCCTCTGCTGTCAACTGACCACAAACCACAGCTCTGCCAGCTCACAGACTGTTCAGCAAGCGACTCAATACTCTGAGTGCTCCAAGGAGCCAGACTATAAGCTGTGACTGTTCCAGAATGAGACACTTCTTCCAGAATGCCAACTAATACACTGCTCCATTCACGAGAAAAGTCTACCATTGACTGAATCAAACTGTGCTTCACGACATAATTGACCTCCCTGAGGTCACTTGAACACCGGTCTGCGAACCGCACCTTGAGTAACATTGTTTATGCTCTGTAAGACTGGCTGAGTGAAATAAGTATATCCAACCCAGATTAAATGTTATGTTATAGTTGGGGTGAATGATAGAGGAAAGGATTCTCCGTAAAAGTAAGATAAAAATTTTCTTTCAGTAGGACCATGTTCTTTGCTCACTTTTAGTTGCCACAAGAGAGAGGAAAGCATTTTTAAGGTATAACCTCCCTGGTCATGTTTCTCAAGACTGCTATCCGCCCCTGCAAACTTTCCTTCTCTTGTTGTTGTTGTGGTTTTTGTTTGTTTGTTTGTTTGTTCTGGCCCCTTTCCAATGTTTCAGAGATGGAATTTAAAAGAGAAAACATCACATGGAAAGGTCATGCATGGTCTGGGCTTTAGTTCTGATTGTCTGCATTGTAAAGGCTCGGAAAAGTTCAGCACCAGAACTATGGCCCGTATGTAATAAAGTGGGAGGCCTGCTTGCAATTGGAATCTATGTTTGTTGGGTGCGCCTGTGAATGGTTTGGGCTCCTACTCTGATGAGAATGTTAATAGAATCAGGTCCAGGTCAGAACTTTTAAATTGCCTGTATTGACACACTCATTCTTTTTTTTTTTTCTCTTTTCTTTTGGAATTCTGGGGCTCCAGTTTTAGTATTGTCATCTTTGTCACAGCCTTTGCCAGCTATCTGCTGTGCTGGATACCTCTGTGTCCCTGTAGATTATGGATTTCATCTTTTTATCTTTGTACCCTTTACAATAGTGTACGGACTGTTAAAAATGGTATATATGATGTTATTACAGTAAATGTTAGTGGATAAACTTCTTTATGTTTCTGAGAATATGTCAAATGAATGAAACCTCAGTACTCAAACTTAGTGTGTTATAGCATGACTCTATTAAACTTAATGTTATCCAGCAAGGCATTATGAATGTAAGAACCCAGCCTCTTAGATATAGCATTCCTGATATCAATGAATCATGGGTTTTAGAGTCTCTCACTGAGCAGTAACCTCCTTGAGGACTGGGAATGGGTCTTGTCTCTGCTGTGTGTCCGGTACCTAGCATACGCTCTGCATATAGAGCCTCTGAACGGGCTTTCCAGCATTTCCTCTTCCATATTGCTGCTAGTGCCACCATCATCATCCAAGGGTTTCTCAGGTTATAGTTGTGTGTCATCTGCTCCCAGGTTTCTTGCTTCTCAGGCAGCACTTTCTTCTCCCCACCCCCCACCCCCGCCCCAGCTTTGCTGCCCATCAGGCGCACTTCTCTGAGGAGAAGCATGGCTGATTTATACATTGTGGATGATGTGAGAACGCGGGTGGCAGGATCGAGGACTTTCTCTTGACCGTTTGCCGACAGCAGTTAGAAGTAGGAAATGAAGTCTGAGGAAGCCATGTGGAGTCTGACCGTGAGACCTTTAAGAAGGCCCAAAGGTGGCATCTACTCCCCTTCCTCAAGCACAACCCAGGCTCACTTCTCTCTCAGGCTCAGGTCTCATTTTTTTTCCTTTAATGTCTTTTACTTTCTTAGGGAAAGAACACTCCCCTCCCCACCCCCCCACCCCCTGCCTCAGGTGGGAATCGGGCCTTCTGTCAGGCTCCAGACAAGGCCACAGAACCCATGGCCACAAGGAGACCTCCTGACCTGTTCCTACCACATTCATATTTCCTTCTTTCCTTTTGCCATGTTCAGCCACAAAACACAGAGGTCCCTACTGCCCATCACATTTGTGTTTCTGAGAACCTGCAGCTATCACCGCACTTGAGGGCACCATGGTGCGTGGCCAACACCCCTTCCCTCAGGAGTATGACTTTTTTTCCCCCATCAGTGTACCTGGATCTCTTGTCATCCTATCTTTGTAACTAGAGTACTCCACCAATGCACAGTTCATTAAATCACTGTACTCATTTGCTTTGGATTCTGTTTCCTGTTAAGTTTGATTTGTTTTGTAGTTGTTTTCCCACAGGCCCTGACACTGCTTCTGTCTAGGCGTTAGCTTCCTGCTTCTGTTTTCACCACGTACTACAATCTCAGTGGTTACAAACGTGACAGAAATTTACTTGGAAATCTAGGATGACGGGGCTGCATTCCCTGTGGAGCTCTAGGGCTGACTTGCCCTTTCTCTCTTAACTTCTGGAGGCCTTGGGCCGTGACTGCATCACTCCACACTCCAGAGTCGTCCTTGTGGCTATTACAGGAAATGGAACAAAAAACAAACTCAGCAAGGAGAAAGTGCATATGACATGAAACTGAAAGGAATCAGGAACATACATGACACACAATTCCTGTGGAATCAGACTGTGACAACAGTGTAGGAAGTCCTGGACAGCAAGGAATTGGATTGGCGTATCCAAGGCTTTCCTGGGGCTAGTCACATAGGCACACTTTGCCTAACACAGCCCCGCATTTCAGATTTGGGGAAGAAAAGGAGGTATTCATTACAAATCACTTTGGTTCTCATCATGTCTCCATTTAATTCATCACTGTGGTCCCCAGAAACTTTGTTCTATTTTGCGAGGTAACAGCAGATGAAGGTGAGCTGAATCAGAGGAGGCCTGTGAGGACCCGGAGTGTTGAGCTTTCTGTCTTTGCTAGATGTGGGACACAGCTATGTGCTATGCAGCTAGAGGTGGGTGCATATTCTTCCATTGCCATTAAGGACCAGAAATGTTCATATGGAAAGAACAGTAATATACAGTCTCACTCCAAGGCTATTAATACTGTTGTTTGTGTTATAATTAAGAGATCTACCCGACACAGACATTCTAGACACCACTATATAATTGAAAATATGGATGAGGTTAATCCAATGAGATAATCAAGAACTTAAAACATGTTAGTACATGCCTGTAATCCTAGAACTCAGAAGGCTGAGGCAGGAGGGTCACATGTTCTAGGCCAGCATGGGCTACAGAGTGAGACATGCCTCAAGAAATTCTTTAAAAGAAGTCTGAGAGGGCTGGAGAGATGGCTCAGAGGTTAGGAGCACTGGCTGTTCTTTGGAAGGTTCTGACTTCAATTCCAGCAACCACATGGTGGCTTACAACCATCTATAGTGAGATCTATTGTCGTCTTCTGTCAAGCAGGCAGAGCACTGGATACATAATCAATCAATCATTTTAAGAAAGGCTGAGATATGTCTCAGTGGATAAGAGCACATGCTGTTATTGCACAGACCCAAGGCTGGCTGCCAGAACCTGCATCAGGCAGCTCACAACTGTTTCTGCTTCAGTTCTAGGGGATCCAGTGCCCTCTTCTGGGTTCTACTGACACCTGCACTCACGTGCGCACCTCCTCCCACAAATGCATACTTAAAAAGACATCTTTTATAACAAAGGACCTAGCTGACTCTCTTCAAGGCATCCAGGAAGTAAAAGGGCTATAAAGGTGGGGCAGAAAACTAGCCCTCGGGAGACACAGGGACCTGGGGCATGCTAGGCGGGAGGAGGTAAGCTAGCATGTTTGCATGCTGTGCTGTGGGGAAGCACAACGGCTGCTGTGCTTTGCACTTCTAGGACATACTGGGGAACGTGAAGAGCTGTCACTTGTAAGAGACACCTGAAAGCAAGCCAAGCCAGTCCATGCTGGCTGATGTACGTGCTTTTAGTTTTTCTCTGACCATTTTATTGAATCAAGATACAAAAAAACACACACAACACATTGCTAGACAAAATTTTTATTTTTGTTTTTCAAATAAGTTATTGCTTTCATTCCTCAATAATTTCTGTAAGAATTTCACTTTTAAAAATTAAAACTAACTATGTATTTGATACATTTTCATCTTTTCTCAAATGAAAGACTCTGACATGAACTCTGGTGCCCCCTATTTGACCACTTCCTCTTGATGGGGAGGCCTGGTGGCACTCAGAGGAAGGGGATGCAGGCTATGCAGATGAGACCTGACAGGCTGTGATCATATGGTGAGGAAGGAGGTCCCCTTCTGTCACAGGCCTGGGGGGAAGGAAATAGGGTGAAAGAGGGAGGGAGGGGAACAGGAAGATACAATCAAAGGGATAACAATCTGGATGTAATCTGAATAGATTATTTTTTTTAAAAAAGATGTGTAATTACAGCTACCATTAGCAACAAAGTCTATTTTCAGAAATTTAAACTTGATATGAAGAAGAAAATGCTGCATCAAGTCCTTTGTAACTTTTTTTTTTGGAAATCAAGTGTGTTCCAGGGTCTAGAGGCCAGTCCATGTTTAGAAACTAGAGACCTTAGGTCAGCTTGGCTGCCTGAGGATTTCTGGATAGGCCACGGATTTAGCTTTCTGTCATCGTTGTCATCGTCATCGTCGTCATCATCATCATCATCATCTTTGTTTTTGTTTTTTTTTGAGACAGGATTTCTCTGTGTAGCCTTGGCTGTTCTGAACTGGCTTTGTAGACCAGGCTGGTCTCGAACTCACTGAGATCTGCCTGCCTCTGCCACCCAAGTGCTGTGATTAAAGGTGTGCACTGCTATACTGCAGTTCTTCCCTGGAAGACCTGGACTGCCAGCTCTGAGCTGAGGACTGAGGGAAGGACTGTGCTTAGGCATTTGCTTTAAGTGGCAGGTGGTAGGGATCCTATATTTTAAGTCCGGTTCTTGTTGGTAACTATTATTTGAGAAGAGTAAAGAGCAAACAAGCGGGAACCTCTGGCTCCTTACTGACATTTCTCCCAGTTAGCAATTTCTCTGATACTAGACCCAGTGTCGGAGAAGGCAAAGGTTGGGTTCACCGTGACGCAAGCAGCAAAAGTAACTATGCAATCATATTAGGGCACACTCTGGAGCCTTCCTTCTGACTCTTGCAGCCTTCCTCTACTGCGTGCAGCCAGGGGAGGGGGAGTAGGAGGGGCACTGCTGCAGCCTTCCTTTTCACCATCGCCCATTCGCCAACCTTAATGCACATGCTCACAGAGAGACTGAGGTTTAAGATGCCACAGATTACTCTCTTACTCATTGTGCCTTAACATTAGATGGCGGGAAAAAAACCCAAAACCCAAAAACATTTGAGCGTAATAAAAGAATCTCAGTAACTTCACTCCTTTAGCACAATAATTATCTTCCAAATGTGGGAAAAATCTCTTTGAGAGGGAAGATTTGCAGTCCTACATGAAAACACAATAGCTTAAATACAAAAATCTTCAACTGACTGTATGAAAATACAATAGCTTAAATTAAAAAATCTTCAACTGATCACATCTTTATGACACTAATATGAAACAAAGTTACAGGGAACAACATGGACACATACTTTGCTAATACGACGAAACAGTTGCCACACACATCCCAATGAGCACGCATACATCTCCAAATACGGTTCACTCACAGACTTGTGCTAAAGATAAGGTGGGACTCCAGCCGATGCTTTTTATTCTAATGTACAGTATTTATGATTCTTTTTAAAAAAATATTTTAATTTTTAATTTATGTGCATTGGTGTGAGGGTGTCAGATCTTGGAGTTACAGACAGTTGTGAGCTGCCATGTGGGTGCTGGGAATCGAACCTTGGTCCTTTGGAAGAGCAGACGGTGCTCTTAGCCACTTAGCCAACTCTCCAGCCCCTGTATTTATGATTCTTGATTTCACTGTTTAGTAAGAAATCAGGAGAGAAGCAAATTTTCCAACATTTGGCTCAATCATTAAGTAGTTAATACTTTTTATTTATTTATTTATTTTTAACATCTGGCAAGAAGTCGCATTACAGCAGCTCCTCTCTGCTGTGCACTTCGGCATGTGCACTTCTCTAAGTCACTACTGCCACTGGACAGTCTCACTTCCCTGTTCTCTTGTTTCTATTTCCGCTGCAAGGTCTGCATATTTTAAATAGCTTTCCAATTTTTAAGAGCGTAGGCAATATTACCTTCTAAAACCCACAAAACAGCATTGCAAGGCTTGAGCTGCTGCCAGCGCTAAGGGTTGGAAGAGCTGAATGAATCGCACAGGCGGCAGGAAGTCAGAGAACAACCGCCCTGCTCGCCGGAAGTCAAACTTAGGTGCTCTCATTCATTACAGCCATCTGGCTTGTGTCAGACTAGTCCTTGTGAGGGGGAATGATGCGCCGTACCGGAAAACTTATTCTCAGGGTCTCGAGTGCCTTATTATAAAATAATCGGCAGTGTGACTAATAACTAAAGCACATTGGGGTGGATGCAAAAAGGAGCAAGTGTTGTAAACAAAGTCTGCTTTATAGCAAAAATATTTAAATTTAAAACCACAATTTACCATAAAGCATACACAAGCAAATGTAGTCAGTTAAAATTCTGACATTCTTTTTCGTTGCTGTAACGTCATGTGGCCAATTTGACAGGTTTCCTTACTTTTTTGAGATCTCACCACCTTCCAGTAGTGACCCAGCACTAGTGTAGTTCTGTGAAAACGTAATGGTCTCAAGTCACACAAAGGCATAACCACACCCAGTTCTGCATGCCTCCAACAAGTTCTTGGCTTGTATAATGCTCCCAGTGATGTCACTGAAGGTGGGATTTAGTGATGGCGTGAGAATCTTTGGGGAGACATTATCAATGTCAACTGCAGATGGAACAAATATTAAATTACTTCCCAAACTACCATTTCATCCTGTGTTTTCATGACAGCACTTGCAACAGAAAGTATCCAATCTATTGGCTGTCTCTTGGCTGCTCAGAGATTCCTCCTTTAATTCCCCGATTGTCTTCCTCAATGATTTTTGAAGGTGTTTTTCTTGGTCCAAAACCTTCTGCACACTCTAGCTTGATGATCACATGACCTACCTTATCCTTAAGTTTCTTAGGACTGCCCATACCACTGTAGCCAGGTTCCCAAAATACATCCACCGTATCAACAGAAATGAAAGCTTAGCACTGAGTTTCAGCTCTTTCTTAACTTATGGCACTTAGAGGAGAGGTCACGAGAGGGTTAATGAGCACAGGAGGATGGTGGAAGAGGAAGCAGGTGATGGCCCTCAGCCTCTCCTTTCTGAGGCTCCACATACTGCGAGCATGGGACATTGCTGATGGGAAACACGTCTCATCTAGAGGGTCCAGCCTGCTATGAGCACTGCACTGGCAAGACCTATGCAGCTTACATTTCTTAAGTATGGCACCAATAAACAGTTTATATCTATCAAATGAATTTGAGCTTTTTTTTTTTTCTTCGACACAGGGTATCGTGTATCTGAGGCTGGCCTCGAACTTGCCATATAGCTGAAGACTACTCAGAGGTCGGATTCTCCAACCTCCACCTAAGTAACCCATGCACCCTTACCACTTTTTTTTTTTTTGGCAGTGCTGGGGGTCAAATCTGGGGCTTCGAGAATCTCAGGAAAGGGGTTCTATTAGCTATACACCCAGCCCCTGAGATGCTAATTCTTTACTTCCTCTTGAGGAACCTTTTACTTTATAAGCAGTAACAGGAAAGGAGCATTAGAGCAGGCACTCATGCTGAGTGCAGGGATCCAGAGAGGACTCCAGGCTTGCAGTTTAAAAAAGATTAATTTAGTTCCAATTAAATATTTACTTTGACCAGGCTTAAGCCTACTGACAATATACTTTTTCATCTGAAAACAGGGAAAATAATACCGACATAGAAAGATACTATAAACTAATTTTAAAGAATTACTTAATATTAAAATTACTAAAGAAGGCTTTTGTTTCTAGACAGGATGAAGTGAAAGACTGGATTGATTCCATATGAACCAATGTGTGGTCCAAAGACATGAAACAGACTTGAGGATAACAGATACTGGACAAGAGAGGCAGCTTCAGGGATGGATGGGAAATAGAGGTGAGTCCTGTGACTGCTCCAGCCTGTGGCCTTGGAAGAGGTTGTAGGCCATGGCAAGGATGAGGGACCCATGCAAAGCTTGGCATTTAGAGGTATGGAGATATGCAAAATATCAGGAAACCATGGAGGCCATTTTTCCCCCTCTACCTTTCGGTGTGTGTGCACGTGGAGGCCTGAGGTTCATGTCTAGAACCAACCTCTATGGTTGGTTGTTCACTGAGGAAAGATCTTTCAGTCAACTTGGAGCATGCCAACATGGCTGACACTGCTAGCCAGCTTGCTCTGGGGGTCCTGTGTCTGCCTTGTGAAGAAGGAATTACCACATTTATAACCACTGGGCCATCTCCCTACCCCAAACAATACACTTCTAAGTAACCAATGTGTTGAAGAGCAAACCTAAACAGAAACTAAACATATGAAAAACAAAGAACTCGCAACTTATTGTAGAATGCAATACTTAGTGAGAAAGTAATACCACTGAAAGCCTAGACTAGAAAGATACAAGTCTTAACAGTGATATCAACTTTCACCTTAACTAGAAAAAGTCAAGAACATTTTACTGAAATAAGTAGAAAAATATAATAACAAAGGAGCAGAAATTAGGGAAGTAAAAGAAAATAAATGCTGGGCGTGGTTGTGCATGCCTTTGATCCCAGCACTCGGGAGGCAGAGGCAGGTGGATCACTGTGAGTTCGAGAGCAGCCTGGTCTACAAAAGTTAGTCCAGGACAGGCAAGGCTACGCAGAGAAAGCCTGTCTCAGAAAAAAAAAAAAAAAAAAAAAAAAAGAAAGAAAGAAAATAAACAAAAGTTGAGTTCTAGGGGAGGGGAGTAAGGGGAAAAGGGGAGGGAGAGAGGAATGGGAGGATACAAGGGATGGGATAACCACTGAGATGTAATATGAATAGATTAACAAAATATAAAATAAAAGTTGAGTTCTATGACAAGATTAAGAAACTTGTTAAGCCTTTAGGCAGACTACTGTAAAAGACCAGATACAAATGGTCAAGAGTGAGAGATGAGAACAATTGTGTCTACAGAGTCTGCAAAAGGACCAATAAGAAGACATTATTAAATACCTCACGCTAATAAGTGTTGTAACTGTGATGAAGTGGACAAGTTCCTTGGAAGACAGAAGCTATTATATTTTTCTTCAACAAGCAACCAATCAATCAATCCCCTGAAGTTCAGAGCTTCATGAGAGGAGTCTATCTAATATTTATAAAAGAAAATTTTAATTACACAAAAACCTTTTTCCAGAAACCTGGAAAAGTCGGTAATATTTCCTCACTTTTTTAAAAGGTCAGTATTATTCTGATATTGAATTCAGAAACTGAAACATCAGAGGAGGAGGGGAGGGGGAAAGCTACAGGCTAAATATCCCTCTTGAACACCCAAGTGATGGTTAAACCAAAAAAAAATCACAAGTTGTATGCAAAATACATAAGAATGCATTGTGATGATACATTACAAAGTAAGGGTCATTCCTGGAATAAAACATTAGCTAAGCACTTGAGAGGTCAATTGACATGTTAGCCTAAAAAAGAAAAACTGCCTTAGTAGATGGAATAAGGCCTGGGCTACTGGCCTCATGATAGCCCTGGGAGCTCAAGGCATTCACTTGGAAGGAAGGCAACGGCAGACATTGAGAGTAGAAAGGAAGAATCAAAACTGTCCTTAACCGTGGACGACATGATGATTTGCACAGAAAATCTGATGGCCTTAAAGAAAAAACCCTGCCGTAATTAATATTTGAGTTCAGCAAGTTTGTTAGATATAAGATCAAGATAAAGTAAATGAAATTTCCATCTTCTAGAAGCAAACAAAATAATAGCATTTCTAACAGTGAGCAAACACATGGAATACTAAGAAACAAATCTGGCAAAGCAAAACACTCATTCAAGGTCAGAGACTTCTTACTGTTCCCGAGACCTCATTTCTCTCCATAGATGTCTCCAGACAACAGCAACCAGTGAAAATTCAGCATTGTTTTTGGTAGAATTTTACAAAGTGATTTTAAATTCACATGACAAAGAAAAAAAAATATCTGTAATAGCCAAAACAACGTTGAAAAAATAACAAAAGTGAACATGACTAATAGTACCTGATTTTAAAAATTATTACAGATTGGTGGTGGTGGTTGCGGCGGCGGTGGTGGCACATGCCTTTAATCCCAGCACTCGGGAGGCATAGGTATGTGGATCTCTGAGACCAGCCTGGTCTACAGAGTGAGTTCAAAACACAAAACAACAACAATAAAACATTATAACAATGCTGTAGTAAATCATTTCATTCAATGCCTGGCACTTATATGAACAATTAATATGTGAATAAGTAAATAGAAGCTTGAATACTCTGTATTGTGTGTGACTGTTTTCAAGAAAACCTAAAGATCAGCTATTTTTTTTTAAAAAAAGATGTATTTATTTATTATATATACAATGTTCTGCTTACATGTATACTTGTCTGCCAGAAGAGGGCACCAGATCACATTACAGATGGTTATGAGCCATGAATTCAGGACCTCTGGAAGAGCAGCCTGTGCTCTTAACCTCTGAGCCATCTCTCCAGCTGATATAGCTATTTTTAAACTAATTTTTTCCATGTTGAAAATATAATCTTAAAGAATTATTTTATTGGTAGAACAATCCTTACAAAAGCATTCTTCAAACTAAGTATATAACCAAAAGATTACCCACTTTTATATTGCTTTTGCAAACATTTAAATTACAATGATCATGGGAAATAAACTTATTTGGAAAGTTATATATTAAAGAACCCCTCTGGGGGCTGGAGAGATGGCTCAGTGGTTAAGAGCACTGGCTGTTCTTCCAAGACCCTGAGTTAAATTCCCAGCAACTGCATGGTGGCTCATAATCATGTGTAATAGGATCTGATGCCCTCTTCTGGTGTGCATGAAGACAGAGTACTTATATACATAAAATAAATAAGCCAGGCATGGTGGCGCACACTTTTAATTCCAGTACTCAGGAGGCAGACGCAGGTGGATCTCTGTGAGTTTAAGGCCAGCCTGGTCTACAAAGTGAGTCTAGGATAGCCAAGGCTACACAGAGAAACCCTGTCTCGAAAAAACCAAACCAAACCAAACTAAATCTTAAAAAACAAACAAACAAACAAACAAACAAACCCTCTTCACAAGCCTACATTTTACTTTTTTGCTATGATTCTGACACATTTGACCCTAGTGGAAAGGGCATATTTACCTTAAAAGAAGTAACTCAGCAGTTAGCTCAGTAAATAATTTTACTTATAAAAATGCCTGGGGTTGGAATTCTTTAATGCATGAAGCACCAAGTTGGTGACCATGGCTAGTGACTTTGAAAGGGTTTTTAGAATGAAGTTTTTCTACAATTAACTTTTTCTTTTTTCTCCTGTTAGGAACAGTTAATAAAAATCATTGAGCTACTGTAACCATTCTTACTATCTGATTCCTTCATAGCTTTGTGTAGTGAAATACCATATTTCTTTTCTTGGAGACTGTTCTAGAAGCCAGTAAATTTCATTTTGTTTACTGTAAAAGAGCATCCTTCAGGCAACTATAAGGTTCAGCTATAAACATAAAATTTCTTTAAAAACAAAAACAAAAAGAGGAGTGAAAATGGAAGGGGATATTCCCTACCAGGTGAGAAAACGGTGACAGGAGAAGACCTGAGTAACTTACAAGCAATAATCATGGTCCACTGTTCTTGAAGCAAATGCATTCTCAGCTATAGTAAGCCAAGAGAGATGCAAGGACAAAGCGGCCAACTCACAACACTATACGGACAAAGAACACAATTCTTTCTACTGTAGGTTTACTACTCAACCTTTCTTTTTCTTTTTTCTTTCTTTTTTTCTGTAACATCATCTCTCATTTTACTCTAACCATATTTTGGTTTTGTTTGCAGTTTGCTCTTGAGTGGTTTTTTGTTGTTGTTGTGGTGTTTTTTGTTTTGTTTTGTTTTTTTTTGTTTTTTTTGAGACAGGGTTTCTCTGTATAGTCCTGGCTGTCCTAGAACTCACTCTGTGGACCAGGCTGGCCTTGAACTCACAGTGATCCACCTGCCTCCGCCTCCCAAGTGCTGGGATCAAAGGCGTGAGTCCAGCGGTCTTAAGAATTACTAATCTGAACCTCAGTTCAATCTCCTCTGTTTTTAAGACACCAGCCTGAGTTGACTTTTTTTTTTTTTAAATTTAAACACCAGTCCACTCACCTAAATTTTAGTAATATATCAATATTTATGGGTGTTTACTGGCAAAATTTTTCTGCTATGCATCATGAATGCTGAGGCTATAATCTATGAAGCTCACAGAATGAACTTCAGATAGAGAAAGCAATACACGTGCCCACAAGTACAAACAAGACTTTAGAATTGCCGCAGGAAGTGAGTGTTCACAGCACACAGTAGCTCATGTACCAACCTGTAAGTGCCACAGGGACTCAAAGGAGAAGAGATGAGTCCTTGCTTGAGTTTAGTATTTGGAGTGATTCTGTCAAAATCTGAATTTTAGAGCTGGGGAGGTGGCTCAGAAGGTAAGAGCACTGGCTGTTCTTCCAAAGGGCTTGAGTTCAGTTCCCAGCATGCACATGGTGGCTCACAGCCATCTATAATGAGATCTGGTGCCCTCTTCTGGCCTGCTGGCTCACATGCAGGCAGATACTGTATAAATAGTAAATAAATAAATCTTAAAAAAAAAAAATCCTGCCTTAAGCCGGGCGTGGTGGCGCACACCTTTAATCCCAGCACTTAGGAGGCAGGCGGATCACTGTGAGTTCGAGGCCAGCCTGGTCTACAAAGCAAGTCTAGGACAGCCAAGGCTACACAGAGAAGCCTTTGTGTCTCAAAAAAACAAACAAACAAACAAACAAAAAAAATCCTGCCTTTTAAAGTGCCTCCGGCAGAGCACATCTCCTTCTTTAGGCTCCCAATTGCCTGCAGTATTCACATCTAGTCTTTTCCTTGCTAATACCCATTTTCTTTTGATATTTTCATCTATGGGGAATCTAGAAAAAAAATTAAAATATTGATATATATTCAGATTGAACTATTCCAGAAATCATAATTCCTGCTTATGTAACAAATCAATTTTTTAAAACAAATTAATTTTTTAAATGACATTTGTATTTGCATATGTGTCTGCAGATACACACACATATTCCACAGCATGTATAGTATAGTATAGAGGGCAATTTGTGGGAATTTGTCTCTCTTTCCATCATGTGGGTCCTGGTTATTCACCTAAAGTCATTAGGTTTGTGACAACAGCCTTTACCTGCTAAGACACCCTGCTGGCCTCATAACTCAGATTTAATATCTAGACTTTTTTTTTTTTGCCATTCTTCAGAAATACATGGCCTTTATTTAAAATTTTATCACATTGAATGGATGTTTCAATGTTTCAATGAACATTTAGTACCTTGTAGCAAGATCTGCAATTAAAGGGTTTTCTCTAACTGCAGATGTTAAAGAATGCCTCTGACCTTTCCCTTTCTGAAGTGATTCCCAGAATTTATCCTTAATGGATGGGACCTTTTGTACTTTCACTTGTTTGTCATTGCCTGAAAACTGCTTGGTATAGCAGGTCTATAACTGCTTTACGACAGTACGCAGAGAACGCTGCAGAGTCTAGAATTCTGCAGGTAGAACTATTGTAAGAGATTTAGGGTCAATAATCTTATTTCTCAAAGTTTCTCTTTTTTAAAATTTACTCACATTACGTCCTGATTCTAGTCTCTTGGTTCTAATCTTCCTGCGCCCACCCTCCCTCCCTCTTCTGCCCTATTCCCCCCCACGCCCCTCTAGCCCTCTTGATAGGGGGGGCCCGTCATAGCCCCACTGTTTGGCCACAGCCTATTAGGTCTCTTCCGGATAGCCTTCATCCCCTTCCTGTGTTCCCATAACGCTGTCTTGCCAAGGGGCAGTGGGCAGCAGAGGGCATGTCTGAGGCTCAGCAGGGGTCTCCCCTCCCCCACCCCCTTGTGGAGAATCAGCTGTCCAGCGGCTACACCTGAACAGGGGTCTCGGTTCTCCGCATGCCTGTTGTCCTTGCTTGGTGAGATCCACAGGCCTCCGTGCTCTCCCTGTGGAGCTCCTGCTCTCTCCCAGACCTACCATCCCCCACTCTTCCCTACAACTGTCACTGCTCTGTCGGGAGGAGTCCAGCTTCAAGCCCCAGGATCTGTCCCGATCCCCTGCTGGGTGGAGTCTCTCAGAGGGACACCTATGTTGGGTTAATATCCACTTATAAGTGAGTACATACCATGACTCAGGATGATTGTCTCTAGTGTCGTCCATTTGCCTGCAAATTTCCAGATTTCCTTGTTTTTAATAGCTGAGTAGTATTCCATTGCGTAGATGTACCACAGTTTCTTCATTCATTTTTCAGTTGAGGGACATCTAGGTTGTTTCCAGATTCTGGCTGTTACATTTCTCAAAATTTCAAAGCTAGTTCAAATACTGTGTGTGTGTGTGTGTGTGTGTGTGTGTGTGTGTGTGTGTGTGATATGATAAGGTGGTACACACACACTTTTTATTTCCACACCTAGTAAAGTACCTAGAAAAGACAAGTACTTCACACAAAAGTTGCCAAATCCTTAGCATGTTTGTTAGATCCTATTAGACCCGGCCCCCACGGGTGTCACAGGGATGATCAAAACACTAAATTAGAATTCCCCAAGCTGTATCTGCAATGCAGCTAAATAATCCTTGGTCTGAACTTGTAATTTATAGTGAACATCTTTTGCCTCATCTAGTTCTAAACAGAAGGGCTATCTGAATAAAGATCCCTCATGTAGACTGTAAACTACATGTAAAAAAAAAAAAGTGAACTTAATTCAGTTAAAAACGCAAACATCAGCAAAAGTGAGCCTGGCAGTTGGTGGTGTTATTGCGTCTTTGATTCCTTGGCACTTAAAATTTCCACATTATGAAGGCATAAAGGAACTGCTGTCAGTTTAATTTTAACAAGGCGGTTTAAAAAGGCCCTAGGAACTAAAGCTTGAAACTGCAGACCTAGGTAGAACAGTTCCTTTTTAGTAAAAGTTAAAAGAACTTGGCTTGAGTACAGCAAAGTCTTAACACATGAAAGATCAGTCCCTTTAACTTGGAATTTGGCAAGCAGTGGGAAGCACATCCAATGGCTGAGCGACATTTCACCATGGTGTTAGCAACTCATAGCAAAACTGTGAGGGAATTAAAATGGGTAGTAACTTTAGGGCTAAGCCAAAGGCATCCTCCCCGCACCTCAATATATGAGGGTCTTTTGTTTTTGGCTTTTTGAGACAGTATTTCTCTGTGTAGCCCTGGCTGTCCTCGACTCACTTTGTAGACCAGGCTGGCCTCGAACTCACAGCGATCCGCCTGCCTCTGCCTCCCGAGTGCTGGGGTTAAAGGCGAGCGCCACCACGCCGGGTTGCTCTCAGGTTCTTACGGACCATTTTCTCTGCTACAGGTCGATGCACACTACCTCCTGAGGGCATACTGTTTGCTATTTAACTTTCAGCGGCAGCGTCCCCTCCCCAGGGCCACCACACACAATTATCCTTCAAGCGTCCCTCCAGACTGTGATCTCATCCACTACGGCGACGGTTCCCCGTACCCATCTGTGAGTTCCACTGGGGCATGCCATGGCACGCCCACTCCTTCTCACGCCTTAGCTGGTGACCAGCACGGCTTTTGAAGGAGGCACGGGGAAATAGGAACCGAACCTTGGCAGCCGCCGGCTCGAGGAGCCGCCCCGCGGCCGCCGAGCTCCGCCCCCTTTTGGAGGCCGAGGGCGGGGCCAGGCCGAGGGCGGGGCCTCTCCTCACGGGCGCTAGCCCTGCAGCAGGCCGGACTCAGATTCGCGGGTCGCTGCCGTCTCCTTCGCCCCGGGATCTGGGCTGGCCGCGATGCGGGGCGGGGGGAGATAGAGGAGCCAACCTAAGAGTTACTACCGTTAGCAGCGAAGACAGCGACTAACGTCGATGACGGACTCAGCGACTCACTTCACTTCCGCCCCTTCGACCAGAAACCGGAAATCCGGTTGTCCCGGGTCACGTGAACGGCCGCCATATCGATTGTAGTGGCAGCTTGCTCTGAGGAGGAGGCGGGCTCTCAGACCGCCTCTGCGGCTCTAAGGCGTGGTTTCCAAGCTGGGGGAAGGTTCTGTGGACCGCGAAGGGGGAGGTGGGGGAGGTGTAGGAGATGGCGGCGGCGGCGGAGGCGCAGGAAAATGGCGTCCCCAGCCTGGAGCGAGGGCGGCGGGGCTGCGAGCATTATGACAGAGGCTGTCTCCTCAAGGTGACGACTTGAAAGGGCATTTCCTGATAAGCTGCCGCCGGGGCAGGCTGGGGCAGGTTCGGCGAGGCAACCGGTTAATCTTGGGCATAAATTTTCGAGTGAGCTGCTTGTCAGGTTACCTTCCATCTGGAATTGGGTTCCCCCTTGCAGGGAACGTTTTTGGTGAGGCGGGTCTGAGCTCTGTGCTTGCTCTACGCTTTCGTACTTTGCAAGCAAGAGCTCTTGTTTGCAAAGGTCCGGACCTTGCACAAAGTCACGTCACCAGCGGGTTTATTCGTCATTTGAGGTTGACAGTAGAACGAGACAGTTGTAAGGCCTGTTCTAAGCGTTTCTCCATGCATGGTGAAGAAAAGATAAGGAAAGGGAAATCAGAGTATAATTTCTGTTCGTATAGTGAGTATAGTCAGGGAGTATGCCCAGACCTGTCAAGGAGAAAATGTGTGAAATGAGACAGTTGTGTAATTGCCGTTAATTTGGATATCAGAGAAGTGCGCAATATATCTATGCTATTATTTTTTGCAGCTTGAGAAACATGCTAGTTGTCTGTAGTGTTTAAAAGTGGCTCTCACACTGATTCCTGTTTTGTTTTTGTTTTTGTTTTTGTTTTTGTTTTCAAGAAGCAGTGTGAATATTTTGTTGAGAAAGCCTGAGATTTGAGCTGGGGGAAGGGGGTGTAACTCAGCACTAGAACGCCAGTGAAGTGCTGAAAATGCTGAAGGCCTTGGCTTCAGTCATCAGAAGTCTCTCCCACTACGAAACGTTGACTGATGGAATTCTGTAGCTTTCCCCCATACTTTAGTTCTGCCCTTAATTTGCTCTGTAATTTTGAGCAAGCTGCTTTTTAAATGGCTTGTACATAAAAAATGGCAATTTTAGACGTCCTCTTTTTCATGGCTGGTCTTAGTGGTAAAGGCTTGTAGTTTCAGCAGACAAGTGCTACCAGTTATTTCTGACGCTGAGGCAGAAGGAATACCAGCCTGAAGCTGCTGTTGCCAATAAGAAAAAAAAAAAGGGAGGGTGGGTGCTGGGTCAATACACAGGTCATTGCTGGAGTACTGTCTTCATCACGGAGTCCCTAGGTTCAATCTTCCCCGCCAATGGGGAAAAGCCTCTTCTATAAACAATATGATGGTTGCATAGAGTGCACATGTAGTGTTTAGGAGGTGTAGTAAATATTAACTACCACTCAGTCTTTTTTTTTTTTTTTCTTTACCAGTCAGCCCTCCTGCTGGTCACTGACCTGGAAAATTAGGATGAAATGATAGGCTTAGGTCTGTAAGATGAACCCTTTTCTGTGGGCCATGGTTTGATGAACATTGTTTCATTTCATTAGATGAATTTGTTTCAAACTGGTTAATGTTGTGTAAGGAGTTCAATACTATTCTTTTGATTACATTTCTACTGAAGTATTTTTACAGTTTCAAAGTGAGGTATGAGACTGAATTTAACATCTTGGCCTTCCCCCACCTACTCCTGCACTTAGGATATTTTCCCCTGAGTGTCAAACATTGTTTTTCTTTCCCTCTCCCTCTTCCTTAAATAGGAGAGGCCTGCTGAGGGGTTTCAAGGAGCAAGTCATCTGCTAGATCAGGTGCAGCTGTTCAAGTAGGATAAAGAGTGGCAATTGGCTTTGCTTTGGCAAGGGGAAGTGTCAATGGAAGGATCCAGGAGAAAGCTTCCTTGGCGTGGATACTGGAAATAACATAGCATAGAGAGTTTTTGGATTTTTATTGCAAAGGAGACTGAAATATGTGTTACAGTATGTTTCTGTTTACTGGGAGATGATCTCACAGGTCCCTTGGTAATGTGGCAGGAAAAGCAAGTGCTCTAGGGCTACTACTGTTCCTGAGGAGTCAGAGGGGAAAGATGCATCACACAAATGAAGCAGATCTTAGCTGCAAGTGGGTGCTAACTGTACAGTATTTGTAAAAGAAGACAAGGCAGAGAGGGTAGTAGTTTGCTTCTCTGCTGCTGTAATAGACCCTATAACCAAAAAGCACTTGGGGAGCAAAGGGTTTATTATTTACCCTTCATCATTAGGGGAGGCCAAGGCAGAGTCTCATGCAGGGCTGGTACCTGGAGGTAGGAACTGAAGCTGAGGCCATGGAGAAATGCTGCTTTTTTCTTCGCTCCCTTTATCCCGTCTTCCTCCCTCCCTCCCTCTCTTCCTTTACCTTTTTGAGTCAAGGTTTCTCTGTGTAGCTCTGGTTGTCTTGGAACGCACTCTGTAGACCAGGCTGGCCTGGACCTCAGAGATCCACCAGCTTCTGCCTCCAGGAAAAAAAAAAAATAAAGCTAGTTTAGTGATAAATTCTAGTATTTTTTTTTCTATTGGTTTAAAAATTAATTCTGTTGATAATGGTATCTGTGTTTAAGGGGAAAAAACTTAAGAATTTTCCTGATTATTTTACTGTCTTCGAAAGTTCACATGGAGATCGTAAAGCGGGGGAACAGCTTCCAGGAATCTCAGAGTAATTCAGTTTAAAAGCTAGGGGGTGGGCATGTAAAAGTGTGTCCTTCTCTATTGCATACTAAAGCCCTGAAATTAAAAACAAACAAACAAAAAAGGAGACCAAACAGTATGGTGGTGTTTTACTCCAGCTTCTGATACACGTCAGTGGGTAGGAGTGGGATTTAACTAGTGTTAGGATTTTGCTTGTTTAGTGCTTGGAGTTGAGATAGAGTCCTTTCTCTGGAGCAGCAGTTCCAGAGTGTGATAACTGGACCTCCAAGAATCCCTTGAAAACCACTTTGTGGAATAGATAGTCTGTATACAGTGTGTTGACATTTATACTGATGGTGGAAAGTAATGATTAAAACTAGCCCCTGTGTATGAATCAAGCAGTCATGCTACACTATAGCATAGCTATAGTTAGAGCCAGTGTCATTTAAAAACATCATTGATGAAGCACTAAAAGATTAATATCAATATCTATCAAATCTTAGCTCATAAATATTTTTAATAACTTATTTGACAAGTGGAAAACTTTTAGCAAGTACTTTGGCTTACTAGAGGAAAAGTTTTTAGGTTGGCTTATGAAGTAAATTAGTTGCTTTGTTTATGAACAATTTTTTACTTGAAAAAAATTGGTCATTCAAGCTTGAATTTACTCAAGGCAGACATTTTCTCAAAAGTGGGGAAGGAGTAAAGACTCATGGAAGAGAAAAGATTGACAATGTTTTAAAAACAGTAGTAATTTTGGTATGAGTTATTGGTAGCTATAGTCTGCATAAACCAAAGTTCTTTGATCTCCTTAAGAGCCTTAGCGTTTAACAGGGTCCTGAGACCAAAGTGTTTGTGAGCTGCTGTGTCTAAGTATGAGACTGTGGTAGAGAAGGGTTGGATACAAGGCCACTTAAAATAAGAACATGTAGGTGTGAAAGGGTTACCGTGGATGTCCTCCACTAAAATTTAGGCAAGTGTCATGTTGGAGAAAAATGTAGCCAGTAACAGTTATAGCACTTAAAGGATGAACTGTGTTACGGTTCAGTGACAGCATAGGAAGCCATTAGGAATGTGCAGGTCTGCAAAGAAACAGTATTAGGCTGTAAAAGTAACTTTTATTCTCCTGTTGAATTGTCTCTGAGACTTACTGCCGCCATGTGCTAACCTAGGCCTACTCCTGGAAGCTTCCAGCCTCTGTATAATCTAATCTAGGCCTAGAGTGTTTTTTAGCCTCTGAGACTTACTGCTTAATAAGCTCACCCTTTCTAGCTCTTTCTGAATTCTAGCTAGCTGGTTCAACTCAGCTGTTCTGGCTCAAACTCCTCTCCAAGATGACTGATTCAAACTGGCTTCTCTTATTTCTGACTGAATTGCTGTGCTTGGCCTCAAACTAACTAGCCATCTGTTCTAATCTGGTTCCTTAGTCTCTTGCTCATTCTATCTTCACCTGTGTTTAGCTTGTTCTCTCTTCAACTGCCTTCTCCCTCTCCTTTCTGTTGCTTTCTCTAAAGTCACCTCTTCTTTACTCTCTGTTCTTGTGAGAATTGGCTATCCTGTTCTGTCAGATCTTTCTCTTATTCATTACTTTTTCTGCTTCTCAATTAGACATAATTTTCAAACACGGGTGCTTCCTTATACTGGCCTAGGAATTTCTTTTTTGTTTGTTTTTCGAGACAGGGTTTCTCTGTGTAGCCTTGGTTGTCCTGAACTCGCTTTGTAGACCAGGCTGGCCTTCAACTCACAGTGATCCACCAGCCTCTGCCTCCTGAGTGCTGGAATTAAAAGATGTGTGCCACCAGGCCTGGCGGCTTCTTCTTCTTCTTCTTCCTCTTCCTCCTCCTCCTCCTCTTCTTCTTCTTCTCCTCTTCCTCCTCCTCCTCCTTCTTCTTCTTCATTTACTTATATCCTAATTAAGGGTTTTATTGATGCAATGAAACACCATGACCAAGTAGTAACTTGGGGAGAAACAGGTTTATTTGGCTTACACTTCCAGATCATAGTCCATTGTTGGAGGAAGTCAGGACAGGAACTCAAGCAGGGCATGAACCTGGAGGCAGGAGCTGATGCAGAGACCATGGAGGGATGCTGCTTACTGGCTTGCTTCCCATGGCTTGCTCAGCCTGCCATCTTATAGACCCCAGGACCAGCAGCCCAGGGGTGGTACCACCCACAATGGGCTGGGCCCTCCCCCATTGATCACTAATTAAGAAAGTGCCTTATAGATGGATCTCATGAAGTTATTTTCTTAGCTGAGGCTTCACATTCCCTGATGATTCTAGCATGTGTCAAGTTGACACACAAAACCAGCCAGTACACCTTACTGTTTTCTTTCTTTCTGACGCTGTCTTACATTTTGGTCACTTCATCCCCACTCCTCCCTCCAAAAAGAGCTTTTTTATTTTTTGAATGATGGGAAATGAGCACCTTGCACATGCTAGGCAAGTAATTGTTCCATTAATCTACATCCCAAGTTTGGGCATTTCTTGATATAACAGGGTAAAAGCTAAGTACATAAAATGAAATGACCTAACAGTAATAATGTTTAAATGATAAAAAATACATTTCTGTATATTTCTTTCCACGTAACAATTCCAAAGTATGATCCAGGTGGGCAAAGAGCCTCTGTTCCAACTTGGTTGTTTTAGAGTCAAGTTTTTTGTTTTCTCTTGTATTATTTTGATATATTTTAAGGCATATGATCAACTGTACAGTAGTTGGGTAATCTGTTCAGAAAGGAGGGAACAGATTTCAGTGGACAACTGGCAATTTTTAACATTCTCAAAAGTCAGTGAGGTCAGGTGTGGTGATGCATGCCTTTAACCCTTGTACTTGGGAGGCAGGAGTAATCCGATCTCAAGGCCAGACTGTTCTACATAGTTCCAGGACAGCCAGGGCTACATAGAGAGACCTTATCTAAAAAACAATACAAAACAAAACAAAACAAAACTGTCTCTTGTTTATTTATTTATTGCATCCTATGCAATATTGGTGTGTGCATTATAGTTAGTAAATATTAGTTTTGTATTTAGATACTAAGGTATATAAATGATTGGTTTTTTCTGGTAATGTCTGAGAAGGCATTACCTATCTTCTGTTTAGGCTGAGAATGAGATTTGGATGTTACGGGCTTGATTTTTCTGTCTAGAGATTTCTATGATAATTTTTGTGTTTTAAAGTTGTATTAGAGTCATTCAAACAGATATTGAAGGGGAATATTATTAGCATTAAATGTGCCAAGAAATGAATGCTAGCCACATATCCTTTGGTTGTAATCTTTGACCTTGTTCCAGAGAAGGAGGTAGGATTTTCTTTCTTTGTAATTAACTTGTCTTTTCTCCTTATGTCCCCTCTGCTCCCCCGGGTATTAGGCACCTTGTTGTGACAAGCTTTATACTTGCCGGCTGTGTCATGACAACAGTGAAGATCATCCGCTAGATCGTTTCAAAGTAAAGGAAGTGCAGTGCATCAACTGTGAAAAAATCCAACATGTAAGATTTTAATGACATCTGCCATATGTCTTTTTAAAGTTTTAAGATGGATTGAAAAAGTTTAATCAAAAGTTGGAAATGAGACTTAACTCTCTGAGTAAATAACATTGTTGACTTAGATGTTTAAGAACATAAAAATAAGCTAAACATACTTTAACATAGATTCTGGATATTTAAGTAGTTTTGATAAAGTTACTCGAGTTTTTAATTAATGTGTTCTTTTCAGTCCCAGCAGACTTGTGAAGACTGTAGCACGGTGTTTGGAGAATATTACTGCAGTATATGCCATCTGTTTGACAAAGATAAGAAGCAGTATCATTGTGAGAACTGTGGGATTTGTAGGTACTGTATATAAAATGTCCTCTTTGAGTTATTTCTAGTATATTTGGGCAATAACAGTGTATTAGTTACTTTTCTGTTGCTGTGATAAAACAGTATGATTAGGGGCTGGAGAGATGGCTCAGAGGTTAAGAGCACTGACTGTTCTTCCAGAGGTCCTGAGTTCAATTCCCAGCAACTACATGGTGGCTCACAACCATCTATAATGTGATCTGATGCCCTCTTCTGGCCTTCAGTTGTACATGCAGGCAGAACACTGCATACACAATAAATAAATAAATCTCTTAAAAAAAACAAAACAAAACACTATGACCAAGGCAACCTAGAAGAGCTGTGGTTCCCAAAGGTTAGTCTGTTTGGCAGCAGGTGGCCAAGTGCTCAAGTCTTGAACTGTCAGCAGGAGCCAGAGAGTGAGAACTGGCAGACACCTGAGTCTCAAAGCTGGCCCTCAGTGACACACTTCCTCCAGCAAGGCCACATCTCTTAAACCTCTGCAGGCATCACCACTAACAGGAAAGCAAGTATGCCAGCCAATCCTGGAGCCTGTGGGGGACAATTTCATTCAAACAAGCACAAATAGTTTAAAAAATTAACTTGGTTAGTTTTGAAATAGTGTCTCACTGCTCACTACATGGTCCATGCTGTTCTCAAACTCAGAGATCCGCCTCCCTCTGCCTCCTAAGTGCTTGGTTTAAAGGTGTGCACCACCACTGTCTAGTTTTGTTTTAAATGAGACCATTCATCGAATATATGGTCATCGGAACATTATAATCTGATATATTGCCTGTAGGCTCATCATTAGGAGTTCAGTGCAGTGGCTCTTTCTGTTTTTTGTTTATTTTTGAGATTGTAATCTACGTTTCTCCCGTCTCTTTCCTCCCTTCAAGCCCTCTCATATACTCCTCCCTACTCTCCTTCAAATTTGTGACCTCTTTTTCCACTAATTGTTATTGCATGCATATATGTATGTATACACACACACACACACATACATACTTGTATGTACATATATATTCCTAAATATAACCTGTTGAGTCCATACAATGTTAGTTTGATGCATGCTTTCAGAGCTGACGGTGTGGTATTAGGCTCTTCCCTGGGGAGGACCATCTCTCCTGCTTCCTGCTTCACTCAGTCCCTGTTGTGCTTTGTTAGGGTTAAGGTGAGAACTAGCAATCAGCTGAGTCTCAAAGCTTCCCTTCAGCGACATACTTCCTCCAGCAAAGCGCACAGCTGCCCTGTGCAGTTTGCCATGTTCATTGGTGTCTTCCTTGTTGAGTTCATGTGTGGGTGGTTATGTTGGTGAGACTTAATGTATTCTTTCTTTTTTTTCTCCCTTCCTTTCTTCCTTAGAAGGGATGATTTTGCCTTGAGAGAATATTTTTGGTTGTCATAGCCAGGCACAGGGTAATACTATAACATTTACTGGGTAGAAGCCAAGAGTGCTATTAGAAATTCTACAATGTGCAAACAGTTCCCTATCATAAGAACAGTCTGTCAAAAATGTTACTAGAAGTAAGTAGAAAAAGCCCAGACTGGGGTTATGTGCCTCTGCATTTGTCTTTATTTTACTTTTTGCCATTTTGAATGAAAAATGAAAAATTCGGCTTTCTCAACTGTTATCAAGAAAACCTGAAAAAAATCTACAAGGGTGCCTTCAGACTTAATACTTATATAGTAGACGATGCAATGCTTTGAGCAGTACAAAAAGGAAAAAGAGAACTGACTTCTGAAAGTTCTGTGACATCCACGTACTTGCAGTGCTATACACACGCCTACCGCCCCACCCACAGATGCATACATAGGAATATGCATATGAGAGTGCGAGCATGTGGGAGTGTGTATGCGCACACACATTCTGTAAATGTATCAGATTTGTAAAAAGGTTCCATGGATCATATGATAATTACAAACTTGAGTGAGTTTATTCTATCAAGGACGTTTTTCTTGATGTTTGGAAGATATTTAGTAAAGGATAGTGTCATAGAATAATATTATAAAATTTTAATCTTTAGAATGGTGTTTGTTTACTTACTTATTTATTCATTTATTTTTCAGGCAGGCTTTCTCTGTGTAGCTCTGGCTGTCCTGGAACGAGCTCTGTAGACCAGGCTGGCCTTGAACTTACAGATACCCACCTGCTTCTGCCTCTTGAGTGCTGGGATTAAAGGCCTGTACCACTCCCTGATTTTAAACAGAATTTATTAAAAAGGAATTGGATTAGGGGACAATATCAGTATTGGCTAAAGACTGTGTAAGTGCTGAGTTTAATCTTCACTCTTTCTCAGGACTTGTAACTTGCTAATTTTGCCTTGTAAATCTTTAAGAATGTTGTTTCTAGGTTATCATAGTCCTTATATGAGAACAAAGTTGTAAAAAGTCTGAGCTACTGAATATTTAGAAAGGTTTTTTTTTCTTTGTTTGGTTTTTAGTAGTACACAAAGTTTCTCTGTGTAGCCCTGGGTCTCCTGAAAACTTACTTTGTAGACCAGCCTGGCCTTGAATTTACAGAGATCCACTCATCTATGCTTTGAGTGCTGGGATTAAAGGCGTCTGCCAACCCAACTGGCCAAGAAATTTTTAAATGAAAAACGCTTTATATTCTGTGTTACTGAGTATCAAAATCATGTGAGTCATATTTGAGATGAATGATTATGATTACCTACAAGTATTTAGTAGGTTAATACTTGCTGCTGTTTTAAAAACTCTTTGAAGTATCTATTCAGTAGTTGCTTGTTGTTGTTTTGTTGTTGTTTTAACTTTGTTTTTGTTGTTATTTGGTAGGGTCTTACTATATGGCCTCCTGGCCTAGAACTTACTGTGTGGACCAGGCTGACCTGTATTCTGCCTCTGCCTCCTGAGTACTGGAATTAAATGGGTGTACTTATGTGTCTGGCTCAGTAATTATTTAAAATTTTATTTATTTTATGTGTATGAGTGTTTTGCCTGTACCCCACGTGAGGGTGTCTCTGATGGTTGGGAGCTGCCGTGTAGACTTTGAGAATGGGACCCAGGTCCTCTGGGGAGCAGCCATCGCTCCAGCCCCTGGTAGTTGCTTTAAGGAGAGCCGGGTACTAGAAGATAGGAGAAGTAAGCCTGTTAGTGAGATGGATGGATGCTGCCTCTAGTCCGAAGTCATGTGGGACATCAAATAATGACTCTTCATTTAACTTGAGAGAGTTCTGATACAGCTTCAGACTTGTCACTCTTGTATTTGAGGCACCTGTGGGCTGTGGTTACAGGTGTGTGTCACTACTCCAGCCACTTTTTTAAAGGAGTAGTAGGAACACCAAAAGGGAACATAAAGTCTGTCAGTGCATTTGCAGCACAGTTGAAATCATCCTCTCATTGTAACCTTTTAAAAATGTTATTTTAATATATTAGTCGCCCTTTGCCATGTCAAGATTAGATATTTATGAATATGAGTCAGGAGCAAAAGTGATATTCTAAATTACGAAAGAGTATTAAGATAATTGGTATCTATTTGAAAAGCAAAAGTGTGATTCTGAAACATACTCATTATAATGTGGTTTTAGCATTTTGTGACAAACACAATAGTGGCTCATGAAAGGCTGAGTTTTATTTCTCATGGAAAAGCCTAATTCAGGTAGTTGTATAGCTGAGCACTCCCACATCCCAACTATAAGGTGTTTTCTTGCATTTGATTCTGTGGGCTCATGTTCTGGGCAGGGGAAAATAGGTAGATCTGTGAGGAGGAAGAGAAAGCACATTGTTTTTCCTTTATTAAAAATAATTTTTAGGGCTAGAGAGATGGCTCAGAGGTTAAGAACGCTGTCTGCTCTTCCGAAGGTCCTGAGTTCAATTCCCAGCAACCACATGGTGGCTCACAACCATCTGTAAAGTGATCTGATGCCATCTTCTGGCCTGTAGGTGCGCATGTAGGCAGAACACTGTATACATAATAATAAATAAATCTTAAAAAATAATTTTTATTAATTAAATTTAATTTGTGTGCCATGGTGTTCATGTGGAAGTCAGAGCTGGAAGCGGCAGTTCTTGCCTTCCACTATTCAAGGTTCAGAGACTGAACTCAGGTTACAGGGCCTGGCGGCAGTGCCTTTACTTGCTGCATCACCGCGACTCTTTCCTCTCAGAACAGAAAATTTATCTTTCTTTTCACAACCTCCATAGACGCTGGAAATTGTCTTTTTTCAAGATAGGTCTGAATAACTGCCTTGTTAAATAAATGTTTTGGTGTAAAAGAAGCAAAGAATAGAAATATGGGCCCTAGCAGGCAATTACATCTTTGCCGTTTATATTATAAATTTTATAATGAACTTCAACCTGAATAAAATATAAAAATGAGTTGTTTTAAGTATTAGAACATACAAAGGAGAATATGTTTATGACTATGAGGTTACAGAAGTTTTTCCTAAACAGAGTGCAGAAAGCATAACTATAAAGGAACATGTAGATGGCCTTTAAGTTTACTTTTTGTTTTTATTTTAAATTTTGTGTGTGTGTGTGTGTGTGTGTGCACATGCATGTGTTAATGTAGGTGATCATAGAGGCTAGGGGTCAGATACCCTGGAGCTGGAGTTAGAGGTAGTTGTGAGCTGCCCACCATGGGTGTTGGATGCTAAATGTGGGTCCTCTCTGTGCAAGAGGAGCGTGCGCTTTTAACCACTGACCCATTTTTCAAGCTCCCGATGGCTTTTTAATACGTAGAAATTAAGGTGGAGCTTTATGAACAGGTAGACAACAGACCAGAGAAGTAACAATTCTTAGTATTAAAGAGTAGTCCTTTGTAATTTGAGAGATGAAAGTTAAAAAGCGTATTTTGTCTGTTGCACATGCGCCCAAGCTGTCCAGTTTGGGAGGAACATGGCTCATACTCGCTGTCTGTGGGAATGTGAGCTAGCAGTCTTCGTAGGCATCAGGTTGCCAGTATCACAGTTGATGACCAGGGTCTTCTGACTCAATAGTGTCACTTTTAGGATCGTGAAAAAAATAATCTAAATATGAGCTGAATGCTACCTGGATGTTTAAAAAATTATATTATTGTAGCAAGTCAAGATTATATTTTATATCAGTGAGGAAATAATCTTATAAATGATACATCCATACCATGTGACTACTTTGTGGCTGTTAAGAAGAATGAAGAGGTTTTCTGTGCACAGAAATACTCCTTGGATATATTTCCAAGTTTAAGTTAGTTGCAGTGCCATCTGTAGAGCTGTGTAAGAAAAAAAGCTCAGATGTGGGTCTGTCCTATGCATCTATATCTTCTTTACAGAAGAAAAGTCTTAGAGTGCCACTGTGCTCGTGGAGTTTACATTTGACACTGCAGAGATGGCCGTTTCGCCATATTCCTCAGTGTACTTTGAATATTTTTGCAGTGGGACTAAGTTTGGGTATTATATAGTGAACAAATTATTGTGTGATAAAAAATAATCTTTTTGCCTTCATGTTATGTTTTGTTAGGATTGGTCCAAAGGAAGATTTTTTCCACTGCTTGAAATGTAACTTATGCCTAGCCACGAATCTCCAAGGAAAACATAAGGTACATGATTCAGTTTGCATAATTAAAATATATTAGCATTTTTGAAAACCAGCTTAAATTCTAATATGTTTTGGAAACATGCTAATTTTCATATATTACCAACCACAACTATATTTTTTACTTTTCTGAAAAGCAAAATTAAGTAGATAATCTAAAATGTATGCCTCAGAGCATTTGATGCACAGTTTGTTTTTTGTAATGTAAGAATGCCTAAGACAATTAATAGTATAATGTGGACAGCTTCTTGCCAGGATTTCTGTGGCTGTGATGAAACACCATGACCAAAAAGCAAGTTGGTGAGAAAAGGGTCTATTTGGCTTACATTTCTATATTGCAGTTCATTATTAAAGGAAGTCAGGACAGGAACTCAAACAGGGCAGGATCCTGGAGCTGCAGCAGAAGCCATGGAGGGTGCAGCTTACTGGCTTGCTTCTCATGGCTTGTTCAGCCTGTTGTTCTGTAGAACCCAGGGCCACCAGCCTAGGGATGGCCCCACCCACAGTGGGCTGGTTCCCCCGGCACTGACCACTAATTGAGAAAACGCCTCACAGCTGGGTCTCAAGGAGGCACTTCCTTCACTGAGGCTCCTTCCTCTGGGATGACGCTAGCTTGTGTCAGATCGACACAAAACCAGCCACTATAGCTTCTCAGTTGGTTCATTGATTCTTATCATTGATGCTGCTTCTAAGATTAAATTTAAAAGGAAGAGTGCTGTTCTATAACCTATTTACATAGTGTTCTAAGAATAATTAGAAAGTATACTTCATATTTCCTTTCATAATTAAGACTTATAAATATAGATACAGGAATTTTATTGTAATTCCAGACCCTCTTTCTATTTAAAAACAATCTAATGAAGTACTATAGGTATAGTACTGATTCTGTGTACTGTAAGAATTTAAAGAATGCAGGGTCAGCAAAGTGAAAAAGTAGAGGGCATTCCAGTGTAGCCTTCTGTCTGAAGATGAGGAAGACAGACAGGGGAATGGAGAGAGAATATTTATAGACTCAGAAAGAATATTTGAAATAAGTTAATGATCACTATGTTCTTTACAAGATAAATGTAAAAGAGTGTGGTAGAAATACAGTATTACATAGGACTTGACCTAAAATAGTACAATAGTGAGGAAAATTAAAATGAATAATGAACATTGGGAAATGATAACTGAGAATTAATTAGAGTGAGGCTGAGTAAAGATAACTCCCGAGGTACCCAGCCTTAGCTTAGAGGAATTTGATGAGCAGAATAGGACTTTGCTAAAGATGGTCTGACTTAAAAAACTTTGAGGTGCCAGGTGGCGGCGGCGCACGCCTTTAATCCCAGCACTCTGGGAGGCAGAGGCAGGCAGATCACTATGAGTTTGAGGCCAGCCTGGTCTACAAAGTGAGTCTAGGGCAGCCAAGGCTACACAGAGAAACCCTGTCTTGAAAAATAAAACAAAAACAAAACAACAACAACAAAAAAATCAATCCAACAACAACAAAACCCAAAACCAACAACCCTGTCTTGAAAAATGAAAAAACAAAAAAACCCCACAACAACAACAAAACAGACTTTGGGGTGATAGCAAGGTAAGCTGACTGAGGTTGTGGCACATGCTTGTAGTCTTAGCACTTGGCAGGCTGAGGTAGACATATCACAAGTTCACGACTCACCTGAGTTCCGTAGCGGGACCTTGCCTAAAGATAAATAAAAGTCATTAAATTAAGAATTTAAAAAGACAAGCTAACAAAGATAGCCTGGAGTTAGTAGCCTCAAGGATTGTACTTCTCTGGCTCTGTTCTGGCTTCCAGAGCATATATATAATACATTTTGTACAGAAATGCACATGTGTGTGTATACACACATCCAGCTCATTGCATCTTCATATCATTTGCACTTCATTCGCTCAGTGAACTGACTTGTCAGAAACATCCTAATTACATAGATTCTAAGGTATGTGGCTTTGTCTAAATCTAAAAGATTCATAAATGGCAGGGCTCCCATTCTCTGCATTATTTATTTATTTTTAAAAAATTATTATTATTATTTTAGTTTTTTTCGAGACAAGGTTTTTCTGTGTTATCTTGGCTATCCTGGACTCCCTTTGTAGACCAGGCTGGCCTGGAACTCACAGAGATCCGCCTACCTCTGCTTCCTGAGTGCTGGGATTACAGGTGGGCCACCACGCCCTGCTAAACTGTTGTCTTTAGAGGCTATAGATATATTATTAATGCTGTTATAGTTGGCATTTTTATCTTTTGATAATTCTGTTAATTTAAGATTCTTCTTTGAACAGTGTATTGAAAATGTTTCCAGGCAGAATTGTCCAATATGCTTGGAGGTGAGTGTGGAATATTCTTCACTTTGGAAATCTCCTGTTTTGAGTTTGAAGTGCTAGTACTTACTAGTGCCTTTTTGCAAGCACTAATGGCTTTCTTTCCTTTCAGGACATCCACACCTCCCGCGTTGTTGCTCATGTCTTGCCATGCGGGCATCTCTTACATAGGTAAGATTCCTTACTTCCTGCTCACAGGTGTCTGCAAATAATGGAGGCAGCTGTTCTATTACTGAAACAATGTGTTCTATTTTCTTTCAGAACGTGTTATGAAGAAATGTTGAAAGAGTGAGTTTTTGATGATTTTAAAATTTACAGTTTTAAGATGTTTGGTTTTTGTGAGGAGGGCTGTGGGGAAGTGGGTGAACACAGCATCTGGACACACTGTTTTGGGCACAGTAGATACATATATGGAGGTGAGCAGAGTAGATAACTGGTGTTTAGCTGGGAATCTTAGGGACTCCGTTTGCATGTCCTTATCATGCCTGTTTCCCCACAGCTTGAGTCAGGCAAAGCCTTTTATTTTCTAGCCATATATACTTGGGAAAGAGCACTGAGGAATAGTGTTCAAATTTTATTAGTTAAGTATATTGGCCCAGCAATGAACTGCTCAGAAAATCAGTAAATTTTCTTTAAAACTGGAACTGAAATAAGATGAGAAATAGGAAAAAGAGTAGAAGTGTGTTTTGGTTCTATCAACTAATGAACAAAAAATGTAATACCAAGACAGGGAGCAACTTTTGAAAAATTTTAGAAAGGAAGTAGTAATATGGTTGGAACAATTGTTTAGGACTACAATTTCTTTGTATCAGCGTCCTAAGAAATTAAAATTATTTAGCTAATGAGTAGTTTAATTGGTATTTTAAGTAAAAACAGTTCTACAAAGAATGTTGACTAGTTCTTTTCTATTTTAGAGAGTTAAGGATAAAAATTTAGGGTTTAAAAGTATTCTAAGATATAGAATTTACTATTTATCTTTTAAAAAATATTTATTATGTATAAGATTTATTTATTTATTTATTAGGTATATAACGTTCTGCCTGCACACCTGTACACCAGATCTCATTATAGATGGTTGTGAGCCACCATGTGGTTGCTGGGAATTGAACTTAGGACCTTTGGAAGAACATCCAGTGCTCTTATCCTCTGAGCCATCTCTCCAGCCCACTATTTATCTTTTTAAGTGCATAGATTTTCAAGTTCCTGAAAAATTGTTTGGAGGTTCATGTGCCACTGAGCTGTGTCTTCTGTGTGTACCCGAGCTGATGTAGATCCTACCTGCTGTTTGTTGCAGAGGCTACAGATGTCCGTTGTGTATGCACTCTGCCTTAGATATGACGCGGTACTGGAGGCAGCTGGATAACGAGGTAGCACAGACTCCTATGCCATCGGAGTACCAGAATGTGACTGTGGATGTGAGTAGAATCCACGCTTAGAACTTCTCAGATATCTTGCTGACACTCTTTCTTTTGCCACTTTGCTTAAATTTTAAAAATTACTGCTTTGACATAGTGCCATTGTAATCAATTAAAGCAAAAGACAAAACATTTAAAAAATTTAGGCTGATATTAGACCAGGGGAGGAAGAGCCCCAGGAATCCCTCTGTGCAGTTTCTCTCAGCACTAGATGGCAGGCAAAGGCTTCGTTATGAGTTTTTGGCGGATTGCTAGTCAAGTGGATCACTGGTGTTTATTTTGCCTGTGCTTCACTTACATTTTCAAAAATTTGTTTCAAGAGAACATATTTGTTGTTTTTTTAAAAACCAACTTTTGAGTTTTAATGTTTACTGCCTTTTGTATTTTGTTCTAGACTTTTATTTGGTCTCATTTAGCTTATTCTTTGGCCCTACAGAGAAATGACAGATATTGCTTCGTAGCTTCTTTTTCAGTATAGCATTAAGTTTAAATCAGAGTTAGATGATGTTATGATAACATTTGGACATATAAGTATTATACATATCTACAAATACTTTGGAACACAAGGATGAAACAAAGCCAAGTAATTATTTTAATGTTGGATATGTACCACAGTAGTAGTTAGTATGAACAAGGTTTTGGATTTGATACCAGCACCATAAAACAAAAACAAAAACTCTTCTGGTTTATTCACTGTGGAATGTTCCAAAATTAATGTCATTAGCTGACTTGTTACTAAGGACAGTGGAAAATCCCTTAGATCCTACCTGATAATTGTGATGCTTCCTTTAGGCTGAGGTTTACTGTGTTCATGTAGATGCTTTCTTTGGAATAATAGATTTATGAAGGCCCACCTCACATACATTGGAGTTCATTCCTTAAAAATACACAATTCAGGACTTTCAGTACATTTATAGAATTGTACAAATAGCACCACGAATATTTTTGTCACTTACAAAGAAACCCTATGCCCAGAGCTGAGGAGATGGCTCATTTGGTACCCAAACATCTGCCACCCACGAACAGTGACTTGAGTTTCCATGTCCTGGACACACAGGTAAAGCTGGCCATGGACATGCATGTCATATAACCTTGTCCTTACGGAAGTGGAGGTAGGTAGGTAGCTCAAAGTCACTGGCCAGCCGGCCAGCCCATTTACATCATTGAGTTTTGTGTTCAATGAGGGACTGTGTCTCAAAAAATGAAGGTGGAGAACAATGAAGGGAAGACCTTCAACAGTGACCTCAGGTCTCTGTGTGTACCTACACTTGCACACATACTACGCAGACACACAGATGCACACAAAAGCACACATGAACCCCACCCCCCAAAACCCCCAAAACAACTAGCGGTCATTTCTTAGACAACCTCTAATCTCTGTCTTTAAGTAGCATTTTCAAGAGTAGCTTTCCAAATTATGTTAAGATAAATGAAATTGCTTATGATGTGCACATGCTAAGGCTGCTGCATAGTTATATGTTGGTCTGTTTGCAGCTGAACACTTGTGATCTTGAGATCTTCGCACCAGAGGAGATTGAGTCCTTGTCAACTTAGAGATAAACAAGAGGCTCTGGCTCTACTCATTTAGAAAGTTCTTTTGTTCTTGAGTTCACTCCTGAAGCATACATAGTAAATCTAAAAATTACACAAAAATATTCCTGTGTGTACAAATTTATGCTTTATTAGTTAAGATAAATTCAGAGTGCCAGTAAAAATAATGAAGTCATGATGTGTGTTAGTTCTTTAGATATTAAGTGTTTGCCTTAATGAAAAGTATTAGATCTGAGTATGTCCATGCTAATTGTCTTGCTTGTGTTATGTTCACTTTTAGGGACTATTTTTAAATGAGTCTTCTGTGTCAGATTCGTATTCTCATTTTCTGAATTCAAAGCTGCCTTAACCCTTAAAATACTCATTGGAGAAAAGACATTTTCACTTCAGATAGGCTTAGACATATACATGTGACTTTACATCTTCTATATGACTGTCAAATGATTGTTAATGCAGATCATGCCACTGTGGTTCCAAGGCTTAAACTCCTTACTCTTCATTTTTCAGATTCTCTGCAATGACTGTAACGGCCGATCCACAGTCCAGTTCCATATCTTAGGCATGAAATGTAAGATTTGTGACTCCTACAATACTTCTCAGGCTGGAGGCCATAGAGTTCCAGTGGATCAGGAGTGAGCAGCCTGCTGTCCCAGTGTGTCCTCACTATGTGTATGCACATAGGCTGTATCCACAGCAGAGCATTTCCTGTGCGTCTACGGACTCACAGTCTCTGGATGAAATGACCCTAACTCTTCCTGGGTGAAGCCTCTGCGTGTGTTGATTGGAAATTCCTTTACTGTCAAGCTTTGAAGCCGATGATGTTTCCCCAGACATAGCCACATTCATAGAAGTATTTTATGTTTTCATGGAACTTTAAGTGACACTATGCACACAGAATTTATTTCTAGTTCTTGATAGAACTGCATTTAATTTTAATTAGCCTTTGATTTTAAGGACTGTGATGTAATTTTTAAGTTCTTATTGTTAAAATCTGATTACATGTGCTTTTGAATTTTCTAAGACAGTCCTTTGGAGCCTATAAATAAAGTTGTATGTAATAAACTGTAAAAAATATACTGAAAGATTCTTTTACAGAATTTCACCCCCCCCCCCACCAAGGTTATCTATTTTTGCCTCTGCTGTGACAATATAAGCCATTTTATAATGTGAAAGACATTCTCTTCTTTCTTTTGAGGTGTTTTTATAGATGAATGATTTGGAAAAGTGGCATATAAAATAATGAAGCTCTTCCAAGGCTTTAAGGCAACTATTAGTGTTGCAAGTAATTTCTTTCAATCTGCCAAAGTTACCTCTCCACAGAGTAGTTCCTCCAGCAGATGTTTGTCAAGCATATGTAGGCAGTAGTGGGTCTGGATGCTTTATAGACGACAGTGAACGTTAAATTCCAAAGTTCTGCCTCTGTTGTGTTACATCCTGCTGTTCCCTGTATTTGATCAGCATATTCTGTTGTAATGTGCGAGCGTGTGTGTTTTTAGTGTAAACAAATGGATTATTTTCTAAATCCTTGGAAGTAGGAGATGATACTAGCAAGGGCCCTCATTTTACACTTTTATTTTGTTTTTTCAAGACAGGGTTTCTCTTTGTAGCCCTGGCTGTTCTGGAATCATTCTTCTTACACTGTGTGTGTGTGTGTGTGTGTGTGTGTGTGTGCGCGCGCGCGCGAGCTTTTCTAATAGAATTAAATATGCCTCAAATTAGGACCAAAGTTAAAGAACGTGTCCAGCCATAGATGGGCCGTCTGTACCAGCCCCTGATCTCCAGGGCTTAAGGATCAACATAGTTGGGGCAGGGGTTGATAGAAAGAGTTTAAGAGCTATGAAGAGGAGAGCTGGAAAATGCTGGGGTTTTTTTGTTTGTTTGTTTGTTTTTGTTTTTACATGACAAGGTTGTTGTACACATGAACTTAGAGCAGCTGTGGTTGCCTGCTCAAGTTGAGGCCAGTCAAAAATCCTGCAAGGATGGCTAAGTGAGTCCTGAAACCCTGCTCCTAATTGGACTAAGTAGGTTATTTAAAAAAAAAAAAAGTGGGATCACCTGGAGAAAGATCAGTGGTTAAGAGCACTTGCTTTTCTTTCAAAGGACCTGCGTTGGGTTCTGAGGACTCAGATCAGGATTTCAGGGTTTCTAACATATTTATACCCAAGTATACACATTAAAAAAAAAAGAGGGGGCGGTGATGGGGCCGGGGATGGTGGTACATGCTTTTAATCCTAGCACTTAGGAGGTCTGAGTTGCATCCTTGGCTACATAGAACGAGCCCTGTCTCCAAAAATAAAAATAAAAATAAAATTAGGCTTTCTTGGTGGGAGCTGGAGGAAAGTGGTGGGAATTAATATGAGCCAAGTGCATGTATGAAATCTTTGATGGAGTCTTCTGGGCTCTTTTTATATTTAAGATGCCATCTGAAGACAGATAGTTTCTCTTCTGATCTAATGCTTGGACACTGTGCCAATTACTTTTATGTCAACTTGACACATGCTTGAACCATCAGATAGTGGGGAACCTCAATTGAGAAATGCCTCCATAAGGGACTTCTCAATTAGTGATTGATGGGGAGGGCCGAGCCCATTGTGAGTGGTGCCACCCCTGGGCTGGTGGTCCTGGGTTCTATAGGAAAGCAGCCTGAGCAAGCCATGGGAAGCAAGTCAATGAGCTGCATCCCTCCTTGGCCTCGCATCAGTTCCTGCCTGCAGGTTCCTGCCCTGACTTCCTTCAGCGATGAACAGTAATGTAGAAGGGTAAGGCAATAAATCCTTTCTTCCCCAAGTTGCTTTGGTTACGTTATTTTATCACAGCGATTAGGACCAGGATAGTTGGATAGTGCTGTGACAGATCTGACCATGTGTTTTTTGGGAGGATTGTGGAAGGACTTTGGAACTTTGGGTGAGAAAAGTCATTAACTGTTGAAAGCCAAGGTGAGCTGTTCTGTGAAAGCTTGGAAGAGTGTTGAAAACGGTGCAGATGATGGAGACCTGGCTTGTGAAGTTTCAGAGGGAAGTTTGAGAGTCTTAATGACTGTCAGGGCCATTTGCTGTTTTAATTGGACAATCTATGGTTCTGGCTAGCTGGGCTGAAGATTCAGCTGTGAGTAACAAGATGCCAGAACCACTGAACTAAATAAAACCTTTGCTTAATGGGACAGTTAGTACAATTGGTGCTTGCTGGTCAGCTGGAGCTGAGGAATCAGCAGTGATTAAGCAGAGAGCAGCATCACTTAGGGGAAGTCTTCTGGGAAGTGTTTCCTCAGAGTTGGCACATGTCAGCTGTGTCCGGAGGCTGCCAGGGTTGCACCTCGTGCTGCCAGTGGGACCTGGTGGTGTAAGAGTCACCCGGGTGGTGGTGCTGGCATCAAAGGCATGAAGGGGTCATGGAGAGCAGCCGAGGCTTGGCCTGAGTGGCAGGGTTGGAGTCCCTGAAGGGAGCCAAGGAGAGCATATTGGTAAAAGTACAGCCCAGTTGCGGTAAGAGACCCCTCTATTTTGGAGATGCCAGTGCCATGAGATGACCACTAAGGTCAGCGGCAGCAGTGGAGTGGAGCTGGCCTGAGCCTAGAAGACAGGCTGTGTGTGCTGCAGAGGGAGGAACCAGAGAAGTGACCCAAGCACTTTAGCCCAGAATACAATGAGTGAATTCCTCTCTCTTCAGTATTGGGCATTGAGCTCTTTACACTGTTGGAGCTTCAGACACTGACTGCTCTGGTTCTTACATCTTGAAGTAAGACAATATTTAATTGATTTTTTGATTTTATAGGTGTCCACAGTTGAGAGACTTTAAACTTTTTTAAAAAAAATATTTTTTTAATTTATTACATATACACACCAGAAGAGGGCGTCAGATCTCATTATGTATGGCTGTGAGCCACCATGTGGTTGCTGGGAATTGAATTCAGGACCTCTGGAAGAACAGAAATGCTCTTAACCACTGAGCCATCTCTCCAGCCCTTAAACTTTTAAAGAAGAAAATTTTGGAGTTTTACAGAGAATTTGGATTTTAAAAGACTTTTTTTTTTTTTTTTTTTTGGCTGTCCTGGCCTCACTTTGTAGACCAGGCTGGCCTCAAACTCAGTGATATTGTCTGCCTTTGCCTCTTTAGTGCTGAGATTAAAGGCATGCACCACCATGCCCATCTTAAAGAGGCAACTCTTAAGGTGTTTGAATTCGTAAGGCTGTGGGACTTTTAACATTTTTCAAATGATTTTATATTGTGTTTTTATTAATGTGTGATCTTGTTGATGAACAAGAAAAGAAAGGCTTAGCAGTGATGTGTTTGTGTGTCAAGTTGACAGGGGGGCAGTTGGCAGGTTTTATGTCAGCTTTACACAAGCTAGATTCATCAGAGAACGGGGAATCTCAATTGTAAAATGTTTTCATAAGACTCAGCTGCAGGCAAGCCTGTAGAGGATTTTCTTTTAAGTGACTGTTGGGGGTGGGGCAGACAGCCTGTTGGGGGTGATGCCACTCCTGTTCTGGTAGTCCTGGGTTCTATAAGAAAGCAGGCTAAGCAAGCCAGTAAGCAGCACTTCTTTATGGTCTCTGTGTCAGCTCTTGCCCCCAGGTTCCTGCCTTGCTTGAGTTCCTGTCCTGACTTCCTCTAGTGATATGGAAATGTAAGCCAAATATTTACCCTTTTCTTCCCCAAGTTGCTTTAGCTTCAGCACAACAATAGTAACCCCAATTAGAACAGAAATCTTTTGTTTTTGTTGTTTTTTTTTTTTGTTTTCTGGTTTTTTTGTTTTGTTTTGTTTTGTTTTGTTTTAAAACAGGGTTTCTCTGTGTAGCCTTGGCCATCCTGGACTCACTTTGTAGACCAGGCTGGCCTCAAACTCACAGCGATCCACCTGCCTCTTCCTCCCGAGTGCTGGGATTAAAGGCGTGCGCCACCACGCCCGGCCAGAACAGAAATCTTATTACTTCTTATTCATTTATTGCTGTGGCTAAGGTCTCCAGTATTCTGTTGGGAAAACATGGTGAGATAAGGCATCCTTGTTACTGTTAGGATTCTGCTTCAGTCTGCCTACCTGTGATGTCATTGCTTACCTGCTACGGGGGCGTGACCTTACCCAGGGCTATATGAAAGGACAAACTCACCTACCACACTCTCTCTTACCCCCCTTCTCCCTCACCTCTCTCCCTCCTTCTCTCTCTTCCTCTGTCTCTGGCTCTCTTTCTCTGGGGTACCTCTCCCCCCCCTTGTCTCCTTAGGCTTGTTTAATAAACCTCATGTAATATAATATCTGTTGCCTGGCATCTTATATCTTAACTTTTAATTATTAAAGTTACTGACCTTAGAGGAAGCACTTTGAACTTTTTACTGTGTGATACTAGCTGGGGACGTTTTACTAAGTTGTAGTACTTCTATACATAATTTGTTGATAGTTTTTTTTTTAAATTTAAATCATGGAAGTGTGTTAGATTTTATCAAATATATTTTCTGAATTTGAGATAAATGTTTTTTTTTAAGTGATTCTTATTTTTCTTAAGATGCTATATCACATTTTTATATATTGAGCCTTGTGCTCTAGGAAAAATCACACTTGGCCGTAGTGCACTGTTAAATTTGTTTTGCCAGTCTTTTATTGAGAATTTTTATTATCTGTGCTCATCAGTGACACTGGCCTGTTATCTTGTTTTTTGTCTTGCCTGGCATTGCTATTAGCATAATGATGACTTGTAAAATGGGTTGAGAAGCACCATGCCACCATCTCCTCCTCTCCCTCTTCAGAGGACTTGCAAAAGGATCCATGTTAGTTCTTAAGTATTTGGTAGAATTCTGCCGGGAAGCCATTTTTCTTTGATGGGAGTGTGTTGGGTTTTTTGTTTTTGTTTTGTTTTTAATGCTTTAGTTATGTGTGTTATATGTATATCTGTGTGTTGGTGTGTGCATGGGCCTGCAGAGGCCAGAGGCACTGGCTTCATCCCTGGAGCTTGGGTTGCAGGTAGTTATGAGCTCTGTGATGTGGGTGTTAGGAACCAGCTGGGGCCTTCTGCAAGTGCTGTAGGTGCTTTTACCTGCTGACCCAGTCCAGAAGTCTGTGGTGGGAGCTTTTACATTATTGGTTTAATCTCCTTGGTTTTGGTCTCTTCCGGTTTCTATTTCTTTCTGATTGAGTCATGAGAAGTTGTAGGTTCTTAATTTCTCCATTTCTTCTAGGCTATCCGAGCTATAGCTGCGTAGTCGTCCATAGTGGTCTCTTATTACATGTTGTATCTTCATAAAACTAGTGGGTTTGTTTCTTTTTCACTTCTGGTTTTATTTACTTGAGTATTTTTTTTCTTAGCTTGCGTACTTGCTTTATAAATAGAAGAATCTTGAATTTACAGTGAGGTGTAAGAATAATTTGTTGTGGTTAATTTACCAGTATGGCCTAATAATGTTTATTATCTGGCCTATAATTATTATTACAGCAGTATTTTCCAACCCACTAGTAATTAACCAAGCCACAGACACCTGTTATATTTTTAAATAGCCTTAGGTAACCTGGGGCAGGGAAGATATTAATCCCCTAAACTACTTCCCATAGTGGGGCAGGTATCCCATGCCATCTATCAAGCTACCTCCCATCCATAATCCCAAATACTTGCTAATTATCATCATCTGGGCCAAGTCTCCATCCACACCAGCCATGTGCTTCTCCTCCACCTAACCCATGATGGCGCAGTTGTCTTCTTCCTCCCTCTCCTTGGGTCTCTCTTCCTCCCAAGATTCCCCCTCTCTCCCACAGCCCGGGAATCTTAGCCACGCCTTTCCATTTGCCCTGCCCAGGTGTGATAGTCAAATAGGGTAGGCTCTTAGACAAGGTACAGGTGGGTAGCAGAGACAGCAAGCAGTAATTAGCATCAAAATACACCAGACTAGCCTTCAACAATAATTTGTTCCCAAGTCTTTACTGTATATAAGAATGCAACTAGACGTGTGTGTGTGTGTGTGTGTGTGTGTGTGTGTGTGTGTGTGTGTGCGCGTGCGCCCGTGCACGCGTGTGTGCAATGTGTGCATGTATATACATGGACAAAAATCTCTTTAAAAATTATCCCCCAGAAATGTTTATTTCTTGAACCTAATGATTGAAATTTTATATTACCACAATTTTCTCAAGGTAGAAATAGAGGGATCAACTAAATCCTGCTGGAATCTTCCCAACAGAGTCCTTGATTTATTCAGTTTCACAAAAATGTCTTTTGCACCTGGTACATGCCAGGTATCTGGTTATGTGTGCTTCTTGACTCTAAATTGAATTTCCGCAGGCCTCATCGACCAGGCCTCCGTCCACAGGGCCTGTCTCCTGGGAAGGGAAGCAGCAAATCCTAAGCATTGCAGCTGCCAGTGGATCGCAGTGGTGCTTAAAATGCCCCAGTCCATGTACATGCAATGATCTTTTCCAGTCTCAGCAACCAAGTATCGTCTTCCTCTGATAGACTGAGATGAATGGAGGAACCAAGGAGGGTGACAGATTTATTCTACTAAATGGGGACAGAATTTTCATTCCAGTTAGCTGAAGCAAGAGCAGAGGACAGTACTGTATTTCAAAGACCCTGACACGGTCCTTTTGACCTGGCAGTTAGGGCTCAGACCTGTGGGCTGAAGGTACGTTAGGGAGGATGAAATGAAGAGCCAGCCTCTCCTTAGGATAGACTAGAACTGTCCTGACATCCAGGCCTCATGGGAGTGTCTGGTGAAGTCACATGAGGCACTAGGGACTGTCTGGTGTAGAGGTTCTCAGACATCACGGCCTCTGCTGCCTGTTCCTAGCGCTGTGGTGTCCCTGCCTGTGCTTGTACAGCTTTCTCAAAGTCCCCCATTGCAGCAGGGCTTAGCACGACTGTCATCACTTGGAGTCTGGGCAAAGGGAACTCGGGCAGGTAAATAGCACTGAGTGGATTGGGCCTTGTTCCTGACTCTGTCAAGGGACTTGGAGCCAGCGTTGCTGCTTCTACCATAACAAGGAGTTTCATCCTACTGTATACAGCCTGCAGCCTAGAGTTTTTCAGCTCCCATTTGCCCTGATCAAGGCCTTCCCACTGAGGAAGAGGGGACCACCTGTTGTGTCTCTTACGAAGGAAGCACCTTACCCTGCGTACCCAGGGCTAGCCTTCTGTCACAGGTGTTACTCATCAGGTGCACTAGTCTCTGAGTATGGGTTGTTCTGAGAGAGTGTTCAGCCCTGTAAAACAGTGCCAACTTCAGTGAAGTTGTGAAGAGGGGCACGGTTTTGGGGCTAACTGTAATAAATTTTGATTTCCCAATAAATGTACCCTTACGAATAAATTTGTCCTTAAAATTAGAAGAGAAAAAACAAAACAAAACAACAACAAAAAAACCAACTTCCCAGCTTCAGACAGACTAAACTGTGGCCAAGGGACTGAAATTATTTTTTAATTTTTTTCCTTAGGATGAAGGAATAAATTTCCCAGCAGTCAGTTTTCGTTTGGATGAGGGTAAACAAAACAACCAAACAAACAAAAAACAAAACAACCAAAACCCTGGCAATAAATATCAGCGTGTCTGGGATGTTTGTCCCCTGCCACTAAAGTGGCTAGAAATGTAAGCTCTGGTTCTGCTGTGTGACCTTGGACATCACACCCCACCCTTCTGTTTTCCATGGGCTGCTTGTGCAGTGTTAGTTCACGTGGGGGCGTAGACAGGACGTTGTAGGACCTGCTGGCCCGAGATTCTCAGCGCAGCTCCCTTTTCCTTTCTTACTCACCACACACACCGACTGGATCTCCAGTGTTTGCTTTTGCGGTTGTATCCTTCTCGCCTCGAAGTCTTTTCTTCTCCATCTGGATTATGTTTTTTATATTTGGGAAGATGACTGCCAGCCTCTGGTAGGGACGCTGGAGGAACTGTAAGGAAAAAATAAAAAAATAAAAAAAATAAATAAAAAAATAAAAAAGCCCTAAAGGGACCTCAGATTTTGTTTCCGGACAGCAGAGGGTGCCATAATGTTTCTCAAGGCAGAAATCTATTCAAGATTACTTTCCTTTTTTTTTTTTTCCTTTTTTTCTTTTTAATCTGGGATTTAAAACTAAGAGTCTTGTGGCTGGGAGACCGGCATTGAGGGCCTTTTACAGTCTATTATGTAATAGTGACATGACCCAACACCAGGAATGCACAGTCACTGAGTGGCTTTCAAGTTTAATTAGGCCTGGCCGTTCCCGCTGTGTTTCTTGTTTCTCTGTATTTCTTGGGTCAGGTTTGTAAAGGTAGACTAACTTGAAGAGTATGTGGCTAAGCCAAGTGTGGTGTCACATGCACACTTGTGGTTCCTTTTCTATTGCTGTGATGAACATTGTGACCAAGACAACTTATAAAAGGGGGCATTTACTTGGAGGCTTGCTCACGGTTTCAGAGGGCTAGTCCAGGGACACTATAGTGGAGAGCACGGGGTGGGGGTCGGGGTAGAGGTAGCTGAGAGCAAGCAGAGAAGGTCTGAGATAGCGTGGGCTCTTGAAGCCTTCACCACCACCACTCACAACTCCTTTTAATTCTTAAACAGTCCACCAACTGGGACCCAAATACTCAAGCGCAGGAGGCTCTGGGGTCATTCTCATTCAAATCGCTGCAGTGTCTGGGACCGCAGCTCTTGGAAAGACCATTTCGAATTTGAAGATAGCCCGGGCTTTACTGTGAGAGTCTTTCTCAAAAAACAAACAACAATGACGAAACAACAAAACAAAACAAAACACCCAACCAAACAGACAACAAAAGCCCAAACTAAAACAAACAGGAATATGCAACTGACAAAACGGCTACTGTCGCCTCACCGATATGCATTTTGGAGTTGGAAAGGAGGATGGGGTTGGATTAGTACTGAACTGACGTGAATTCCCGCACAGAATGCTGGTCTGATGTGGATCCGGTGCTGTGGGGGAATCTAAGCTGAGGGACCAAGCTGAGCGTATACTAAACAGGTGAAACACTGCTCGCCTTACAGGTATTGTGAACTGGCCAGGTAACCAAGTGTGCCTATCAAGGAGGTTGTAAAATATGGCAGATAGGCCTATCTTCTGATGGAACACTGGAATTCTCCTCCCCCAACCCCCCACTAAGAGTTACATAAAAACCAGGTATTGTGGAGCATACCTGTAATCCCAGCACTCAGGGAGGCAGAGGCGGGTGGATCTCTGTGAGTTCGAGGCCAGCCTGGTCTACAAAGTGAGTCCAGGACAGCCAGGACTACACAGAGAAACCCTATCTTCAAAACCCAAAACCCAACTTTCTGCCTCCCCCGCATCCCCCTCCAAAAAAAGAAAAGAAAAAAAAAAGAGTTACACATGTTTGTTAAAGAAAATTAGAATATGTTGGGGATGGGGTAGAAGAAAGAGAAGCAGTAAATGCCCTTCACTTGGACCACTCAAAAACGACCCTGAGAGCATTTTGATTCTTTTCACTACAATCTCTTTTCTAAGTATTAAAAACAACAAGAACACCACCAACAAAGTCCACCAGGTTTGTGAGTGTAGTGTAACCAATGTTGTTTCCTTCATTTTCATATGATAGAGCAAGCATATTCCACTCTCCCTGTGGGTGTGGTTTAAGCATCTCATACTTACTCATGGCTTTTCAATTCTAAGTACGGACGCAGAAGCGAGGAGTGACGTCCACAAGGCTGGGCCTGGGTCTCAGCTGCTTCAGCCCGGTTTGCGAAGTCCAGCAGGGACTCTCCAGTGTGAGGACTGATCATTCAACTACCAGATGCTTTTTCTGGCACCAGGGCTACAGCGGGAAGCAAGTGTGAAGGGTTTTCTCCCACGGAGCTTCCATTTTAGAGTCCACGTGGGAAACATAATGAACAAGGCAGAATACTACTCATCTGTAATTAAAAAAAAAAAAAAAAAGAGGTCCTGATGGGGCCAGAGAGATGGCTCAGTCGGTAAGTGCAGTCCCAGTTGGTAAACTTCAGTCCCAGGAGATTCAATCCCCTGTGGGAACCGAGTGTGTATGTGGTGTATGACAAAACACCCAGACACATAAAAATTCAACAACAGAAAGAAACGAGATACCGGTTAATGTGTGCTACAAGCGAATGCATCGTGAAAGCGTGCCAAACGAAAGAAGCTGCGCGCACAGGACCGCCCACTGTATGAACCCGTTTAGACGAGGTGTTCAGAGCAAGCAAACCATAGAAACAAAAGTAAAATAGTGGTTGTGAAGGACCCGGCGGCTGGATACAGAGGGCAATAATGCCTGTTAGTAGTTAATGTTCTAAAACCGAGTGTGATGATGGTTATGTGACTAAATACACAAATATTCCATCGAATTTGTATACTCAAAATGGGTGAATCTTTTTTTTTTTTTTCTTTTTCGAGACAGGGTTTCTCCGTGTAGCCTTGGCCATCCTGGACTCACTTTGTAGACCAGGCTGGCCTCGAACTCACAGCGATCCACCTGCCTCTGCCTCCTGAGTGCTGGGATTAAAGGCGTGAGCCACCACACCCGGCCATTTATTTCTTTATGCTTCGGTTTCCTCATTCATAAAATACAGAGTGTTCAGTTATAGGGATGTTATAAAGACTCACCGTGTTTTCACGGATTTGCATCTTGTCTCCTTTCCTTTAAGCTGAGAATCTGCTGTTGCTCTGTACTTGCTGCTCATCTACCCAGCGACCTGTTGACGTGCCCAGAGGCAAGTGTTGCTTAGACACCGCAGCAGAGCGCCCCTGATGAGGCTGTGGTACCCAGGCACTTAGCACCATCTGAACAGGCTTTCCCTCCGGCCCCTCTTCACTTTCGCCTCCCCCCCCCCCCCACACACACACAGCCCACCCCAGCAGCCAGCTCTGCCTGTGGCGGAGACGGAGGTCAGAAGAAGGAACTGTGCTTCTCGCCTGGTCATCACATTAAGTGTTTTCTGCTCCGGGGCTTGACAATGATCCCCTGCCCTGAAAGCAGGCAGCAGTGAGCCAGGCACGGTCTCCCTCTGTGCACGAAGGCATGTATAAGCTGCCGCGCCCTCCTGGCAGGACCGATTTCCCAGGTCTTTTACTCTGTTGTGAGGGCCTGGTTGTTGATTCTGATCCTGCTCTGGCAAAGCTGGCTCCTCTGGCCACCTCCGATGAGACATTTCTGATTTCATTATTACCTGGCCTTTCACTACCCATCCCTCACTCTGAGATCATCCACACATGTTCCCAATAGGCACTTATTGGCTTCCTGTTATCTAAAGAATGTTATACTTTAGGTTTAGGTTCTGGGGAGTAAAAAAAAAAAAAAAAAAAGCATCGAGGAGAAGGAAGCCAGGCAGGCTTGGAGGCCAGCTATTCAAAAATTTCAGGTTTTCATAATACTTTTCTTTCTTATAACACATGATATCTGCCTTGCATTGTAGTTTCACACGTGCAGTAAAAAGTCTTGTTTTCTTCTCTAAGTAGAATTCCCCACCGTGAGAAATACACTCTTGGTTTTGATGCTTGTTAACCACCTGACACATGCCAGGCACCTCTGAGGGCATTTCTTCCTTCCTGCCCTCTGCTTTGTTCCCTTTTCTCTTAGCTTTCTCCTTCTTTGATGCTTGGATTGTGTTTGGTATAAGCCACCTTTATTATTTATTTATTTATTTATATTTTTATTTTTTTAGGTTTTGATTCTTTTGAGGCTTATCTGGTCAGCATCACCTCACACAGCTTCCCAGTTGCATCTTGGGAGAGGTTAAGAGGCAGGAAATGAACCCAACGGCACTGCCAACACCAGATGCCCCCCGCACTTGATTGCATGAGAACGCCACATCTCTTCCAGAAGGTAGTGACAGTTACATACTCATTGGGTGCTTCCTGTGGGCAGCCACTGTGCCAGCACTCAGGAGACAGTAGGACCAGGACACAGTGATGGGAAGGAGCCTTACCCACAAAGAGCTTATATTCTAGGGGAAAAGAATGGCCACCAAGCTGGGCAGGATGCTAACGTCTTGTGAGGAAGTGTCTGTAGAGGGCTGGCTGCTCCTGCTGCGCTGGGTGCACAGGGTCTTTCTGAGACGCTGCGCTGGAGTGAGGGCTGAAAAGCGAGAGAAGCGAGTAGACTGGATGAGGCAGAGGATTCCAGCCACACCAGCAAATGTAGGGCCCGAGACAAGTTTGGCACCGGGAGGGACAAAAGGAGAATGTGGGAGCCTGGGCCTGGGTACCAGTAGGCAAGATGTGCTTTGCAGAGTTTATAGGGTGTTCAGTTCGTGTGGTCTTTGGATGTTGTGTTAAGAGGTGAGGATATTTTTGTTGTTGTTGTTAAGTGAGAAACGTTGGAAAATTTAAAGCAAGGGAGTTCATCTCATTTCCGCTCTCGAGTGTCAGGAAGGTAGACTGCAGAGAAGCATTCTACAAAGGGAGAGGGTGCTGTGGTCCAGGGTGAGAGACTAGAGCGACTGTAGTGGCGAAGCAGAGGGTCACGTGGCCAGTAGGTAGTAGACCAAAATTCTCTTTGTTTCACCATTCATGACCAGTGCACAGCAGTGACGCGCGGGATGTAGGCTGATCCGGGAGAGCTGCGTCTCCACGGGAGATGGAGCCGCTGAGGTTTGGAGGGCTCTGTGTCTCGCTGCAGGCACTGGGAAACACTCCGTGTAACCGAAGACACAGAGTCAAAGTAATAGATGTTGCTAAGAGTTCTGTAACGTTCCTGAGAGTTATGGGAGGCCATCAGAGCCTTGGTGAGAGTCATTAGACATGAGGACACAAGAGAGAACTGCCACGATGTGGTTGGTGGCTGACTGTAAGCCTCTCTCCAGGGGAAAAAAAAAAGGTTCACCTTCCTTACCTTAGGCAGCCTTCCTTCTTCGTCTGTCCTCCCTTCTTCCCTCCCTTCCCCTGTCCCTCCCTCCATTTATTTTCCTCCCTCTCTTCCTCCTTCCCCCCCTCCCTCTTTCCTTTCCTTTCTTCCACTTAATCCTGATAAAGATTTCCCATAAACTATTGATAGACCCAGGGTCACTCTTTTTAGTTGTATCAGACCAGCAATACTTTACCTTATGAGAAATTGGGAAGGTAATTAATTACATTTATAACAAAGCTGCCCATCTATAAACAGAGCCCTGATGACTTGTCATCTTACCTAGTGGTAATGTATTCTTATTTAAATAATAATAATGGGGCAAACCTAATTTGGAGGATGCAAGGTTCAAAATATGCCTTTGACACCAACTGGGACTTGCTGGGAAAGACTTGTCCTCATGAATAAAGTGGCAACTATTACAACCTTGTATTCTGTTTCTCCTCCAACTTTATACCAATTATCAGACATGATAGTTAATACTAATCGATTACAAGGTTCATAGCAAGCACTCATTAATTCGAAGGCATCATTAAATCTACACAAACATGGATTGATGCACTGCAAGGAGCTTGTGTTTGGTTCCATTTTTTACGTCCGAGACTTCGTTTTTTAATAGGTCTTTATGTTGCTTCTCCAGTTCTGTAACACACACCCCAAAGGAACAATTTAAAAGGAGGAAAGATTTATTTTGACAAACAGACTTCTGCCCTTAGACAGTTGGCTTCATTGGCAAGGCAGAAACCTCCCGGTGGAAGGGCATGGCACAGGACCGCTGCCCACTTTATGGCATCCAGGAAACAGGCTGTTCAACATGCTTCCTCTTCTGTATTTATTCCTTCTGGGTGCCGAGGCTATGAACCAGTAAGAACTGTCCATGTACTTGACCATTTTTAGGGTGGCTCTTTCCCCCTCAGGTTTTTACATGCTAGTTGTCATTTGAAATGGCCCCATGTGGTTGGTGGAATCTTGGAGGCATCTCCAAGTCTAAGTATTGCAATCAAAGTTAACCAGTACAGGTATTTTTGTTTTTTTTAATAATGGAAGTTTGGGATGAGGCAATATAGATGCTAAACTCTGTGCAGGTCGATCAGGATTAGAGGTTCAGTGATTTGCAAACTCATTTACACTTAGGATTGAAAGGGTTCGGATTGGAGAGATTTTGAGGAGAGAACTGTATTTTAAGTCCGAACTTCACCTGACAGGGAGTGCCAGGGACATTTGTAGCCTTGTCTCAAGTCAAAAGGGACGGGCTCTAAGACACCTCCCCAAGAGGACTCAGGGATTCTGACTGGGCAGATGGGTTAACGCCAAAATTCTCACAGTCTCACTATTAGGCCCTATATGCTTCAGTCACATTTTTCAGATATGTGATTACTCAGATAGGCCATTTCTCTTATTCCCTTATCTGCCTTGGCCCGTTCCTGGTTTCTAGAACATTCTAGAAAGAACGTAGTCCCTCAACATGCATGCTCTTTCCCAGATATCTGCATAACTGACGTCTCTTCGGGTCCTGATTATTCATCTCTAGCCACTGTTGAGAACTGTAATTCCTCCTCCAACTAAGGGAAACTTGATCAAGGTGCATAGCAGCAGGAGGCCGCAGTGTCTGGTTCAACACTGTTTAGCAAGCAAATTAAGAGAGCGCCAGGAGAGCTGAAGGCAACTTTAAATACTGTCGGAGTAATTGGCATTTATAGAAATGTACACACTTTGAATAGAAAAGTATTCTTTTTCATTTATATTTGGATAATTTAGAAAACTTGATGTCCTCTCTCAAAGAAAACCTTAGGCTATAGACGACAGAGATTGGGCAGGATACATTCTAGGATTAAAATTTATTAAGAATAGAATGGAAGGAAAGCCCTACTTTATAATACATGCTATATGCCGGGATGATCTCTAGGAAGCAATAAAAGAATATTTCATGCCCCCAAACCAATGTACTTTGCAAAAGCTATTCATGCCCAAAGGAAGATGTATAACTTTAAGTACTTTTATTAGCATGGAGGAAGACAGGTTGCCAGAAGAACTCAAAACTCATTTTAAGAAAAAAAAAAAAACAACTATAATAGTAAAAGGATATTAAAGCTGAAAGGTATAATGAATGGGTTTAGCATCATATTTATCTCTCTGTGGCTGGATAGATGGCTCACAGGTACTGGCTGTTCTTGCAGAGGTCCTACCTCCCACATGGCCGTGCACAACCACCTGTACCTCCAGCTCTAGGGGATGTACTGGCCTCTTCTGACCTCTGGGAGCACCGTGAACATGTGGTACGCATACATACGCACAGGCAAAAACCTCATAGACATAAAATAAAAATAAATCTTTGAAGAAAGGTCTCACAATGCTATTGGCACAGGCTTGTAATCCCAGCACTCAGCAGGATAAGGCAGAATGCTCAGGGGTTCCAGGCTAGCCTGGGCTAAACAGTGAAACCCTATCATAAACAAAGCAAACCAGACAACACATCACAATGAGAGTCATGGGGGGAGGAAAGGTAGGGTCCCCCAGAGGACCCACGAGTGGCATCCTTGGAAAGAACAGACCTGTGTGCGGCAGTCCCACTTCTGGGCTGGCGACTCACAGAAATGCTTCCTAGCATCATGGTACAGGTGTGAGGGCATTTGCAGCAGTGTTGGCGCAGCGAAAACAGCCAACACCTTCCTCCAGTAGGGTAGCAAAGAAGATGCAAGGAGGAGGGGGACATTACCAAGCAGGGGACTTCCTGGGATCTATAGAACACCCTATAGATTCTAGAATGTCCCGGACTTGATTTATCCATGCCTGCAATGTCACCTCTGTTGTTATCCAGATATTGAGGAAGAGACAGTATTTAGGCAAATCTTATTTGTCAATATAGGAGAAAAAAAATTAAGTATTATTAAATTCTTTTTAAAATTAATTATTCACTTTATATCTCAGGCACAGCTTCCTCCCTCCTCTCCTCCTGGTCCCACCCTCCTTCTCTGTTTCCCCTGTTCCCCCTTCCCCACTCCTCAGAGAAGGGGCACTCCCCCCCCCCCACCATCTTAAAGATATAAACCTGGTTGTATTTCTTTGTTATATCAGAAAAAAGCGTCACTTAACATGACTGGCAAAATCAAGTAAAATCACATTGGATTGAATCATGTTTTAGACACATGAAATCCATAAATATACTTTATCACATTAGCAGATCATATAATTTTAATAGGTATAGAAGAGTGATGAAAGTTAACATTGGTTCCCAATTCAAACATAAATAAAATACGAATGGGACAGAATTTTTTGTTTTTCTTGACCACAATTTTCATTTTTTTTATTGTGGCAGATTGAATATGTATATTCTACTAAATCCATATTGGACTCCTAATGGCCAAGGTGATGGTATTAGGGAGCAGTGGCTTTGAGGGTGACTATGTCCTTGTGAACAGTGTAAGTACCCTTGTAGAAGAAACCCCAAAGAGCTGAGAAGACACAGCAAAATTTTAGGTTGTCTGTGAACCAGGAAGTGGATCCTTACTAGGTCAAATGCCAGCACCCTGATGCTGACTTTAACCATCCTAAGTTGTGTGCAACGTATTCCTATTGTTTGTAGGTTACCCGTTTCATGGTACCCACAGGTACAATGGCTACAACTCTTATCTGTACAATGACTGTAAATATCGAAAAGTTCTAAATAGTTTGAAGAGCAAACTACCCACCCAGGCCAAGTTTTCTTTTGTAACAAGTGAATTCCTCTGTAATACAAAGTGTTCCTAAGATATCCCTAGCTCCCATGACAGGAAATATATAAGCTCTCATTGCTTAGCTGACAGGAGAGTCTATATTGTCCAACTGAAGGGCAAATTCATTCATTCAGGGCCTGATGGGTGACACTTCCCGGCAACCCTACATTGTTGTTAGCACATACGGCTTGCAATTTCACATTCCATTACAGAATTAAAGCATACCCAAACCCTTCACCAACATATGACAGCAAATGTTACCCTAAAATCAAACTGTGAAACATTTTTCTATTAAAATGGAGACCTAATGAAAGATGTATCATCCTTTTAATTTACCATTTATTGGAAATTTCAGGCCAGAGATCATAAAAGCAGTAAATGGGGCATGGAGAGACGGCTTAGTGGTTAAGAGCGTTTCCTGCTCTGCTTGAGTACCTGAACTGAGTTCTCAGCACTCAGGTCCCAGCCATATTCTAGCTGCAAGAGACCCTGACACCTCTGCCTCTGTGGGCACCTGCGCTCAAGTGTGCGTACCACACGCACATAATTTAAAGGAAAATAAAACTTACAGTAGTGATAATTAGCACCAGTGGTGGAAAAGCAAGAAAGCAACACAAAGCTGATGATATGATTTTATATTTAGGAAGCACAAGACACTAGTAAATAGAAACACAAACATTAAGGAGAGGATTTGGTTAGGGAGCTGATACAAGATTCATATATAAATCCTAGGACTCAGGATGCTGAGGCAGGGGATCTATCATAAATTCAAGGATGTAAGTACTATAAGTCCATACCTAAAAGTAACTTTTAAAGATGAGTGATAAATAATGAGTGTAGATACATAGCATTTATATCCACACAATATTAAAAATACATTATGAAAGAAAAGCAGAGGAATTATATGAAGAGAATTATAAAGTTTTATCATGAAACAGAAAAGATGATCAGAATAAATGGCAAGAAAGACAGTATTTGTAAATGGGAAGTCTGAGCATGCGCAGGGCCCTGAGTTTGCTTCCTGGTGCCACAAAATAAATAAGTGCATAAATACACAAACAAATGAGTCCATAAACATTTAAGCTATTTTTTTTTTATGAGTTTGTAGAAAGTTAAGACTTTTTCAGGATGCTCTTTGTGTAGTTCCCTATGTGTAGCTGATTTCTCATCCCTGGTGGCCAAGCCCTCCCAGGGGTGGTCACCCTCCCGGTACCTTCACTCTGATCTCCTTGCTAGGCTGCCTTCCTCCCCAGCTCCTGCCTGATTCTCTACTCCATGATGGTGGGGGGTTGGCTTCCCCTTCCATCTGCCTGGCCAAGCTGGGCTCCTCTCCTGCATGGAGACTCTGCATCAGCCCAGAATGCTCAGAACACACCCTCTCCTGTGGTGACGAGGGCCAGCCGGTGCAGTTCATCCAGTACAGTAAGAGCTGAATTGCCTTGGAAAGAGGAACAAAGAATGAGAGGGTGATAATGAGGAGCAACAGTTTTTTTTCTTCCTTTTTTTCTTCAATATATTTAAATATGGACATTTCCTTCTCAGTGCTATTCAAGGGAATCTCACTAATTTTAACATACAGGGGATATTTGTCATTCAGTTTCAAGAAGACTATTGTTTTTGTCATGATTGTCTACTTAACCCAGGTGTTATTCATTTATTTAACTAAGACAAGACTTTCAGTCCAATGTGATTTGACTTGATTTTTGTCAGTCCTGTTAAGTGCCAACATTTTTTTTCCTGATATAACAAAGAAAGACGACCAGCATTTGTATCTTTAAGGTGCATTTAAAACATTATCCAGGTCACACATTAATGGAGACCATTCAGAACTATAAGCTTCTTAGCTTATAAGTGCCCCCAGATATAAAAACCTTCTCTGAAGTCTAGGTGTCTTACAAATCTTTCCTAGATGAATGCTGTCGGGCCAGTTGACCCCACAGAGAAGCTGTGCTGTTCCGGCAGCTTCAGGGGTCAAGGGTTTTGCTTCTTATATCCCAAGTCTCTTCTCCAGAGCTGTGAGCACCTCTTGTTTTCCAAGGCTAGATGGTAAAACGCATCTGTGAGAAAGGCCCGCACTCAGAGTTTGGGGTGAGTTATGTAATTTCCAGCTCTATGTTTAATTAACAGCGTGAGTCTTGGTTTCTGGCTTTACAGTACCTTGGAGAATTGGCAATACCATATGGCGTTAATGATCCCTCCCTCCCTCTCTGACTCTCTCTCACCCCCTCACTTTCCTCCCCGTCCCTCCCTATTTCCTTCTCTCCCTCCCTGTTTCCCTCCATTCCTCACTTTTTCCTTTCTCTTCCCTTAGGGGGCTACAGTATGGGCTTTTTGTGAATGTGTTATTGGTTTGAGTTTATGCACCTATTAGTTGGAGGTGAGACTATGCTGTTTCCTCCCCTGTTTTCCTCAGTCTATCAGTTGGTATGGTATGTCTCCTTCCCAATTCATGTGTTGAAATCTAATTCCCAACAGGGCAGTAGTAAAATGTGGGGATTTTGCAGGGTGATTAAGTCATGGTGTGTGTGGGGTGAGGGGACTGTCAATGGCATTAGTGTTCTTTTTTTTCTTTTTTTTCAGTTTTTCAAGACAGGGTTTCTCTGTGTAGCCTTGGCTGTTCCTGGACTCGCTTTGTAGACCAGGCTGGCCTCGAACTCAACAGTGATCTGTCTGTTTCTGCCTCCCAAGTGCTGGCATTAAAGGCATGCACCACCACGCCCAGTGGGATTAGTGTTTTTATAACAGAGGCCCTTCTAAGAAATGAGGTCATCCTGAGACAAGTGCAGCTAGTGAGGAGCTGAGGAGCCTCACCAGACCCCACACGTGCCACCACCTTGATCTTGGATTTCCTGGGCTCCAGAACTGAAAGCTAAAGTTTCATTGCTCATAAGACTCATGGTGTACGGTGCACCATGAATGGACAAGGACAAAAATCTGAGTTAGAAATTTTCCTTCCATTCTTCTGTCAGTTGTTCCTATACTTTACGGCCCACATTATTAAATGCATATTGGCTCATGATCATTTGTTCATGCCACATGATTTATTTTTTCCGAGACAGGGTTTCTCTGTGTAGCCTTGGCTGTCCTGGACTCACTTTGTAGACCAGGCTGGACTCGAACTCACAGAGATCCGCCTGCCTCTGCCTTCCGAGCACTGGGATTAAAGGCGTGCGCCACCACGCCCGGCTGCCACAGGATATTTTAACAACTTACACACTCTTTTAGAAACCTGAATATCAAGTTAGATAGATTTAATTTCCGGTTCATTTCTAGCAAGTTTATCTTTTTCTCCATCTCATCCGCCATAGCTTTTCTTTTAAGTTTTAGCCCATGACTCAGTTTAAGAACTAAGACAGCGATAATTGTATTTACTGTGCGCTCCCCTTATTACCTGCTACTCCACTTGGGAAAATTTTGCCTAAATTCTGTCTGTCATTGTCTTGCTTTAAAAATAATTTTGTCAAATACATGTATATATTTTATGATATGTATATATATATATGGTAAATATGGGTGCTGTATATATATATAAACATATATACATATTTGTGCACATATATAGCAGAAGAATACAGTATTATCTGTTTTTAAACTTTAAAAAGAGTATACATAAGCTGCTAGAGCTTTTTTTTTTTTAAAGATTTATTTATTAGTTATACAGCATGTGTGCCTGCAGGCCAGAAGAGGGCACCAGATCTCACTATAAATGATTGTGAGCCACCATGTGGTTGCTGGGAATTGAACTCAGGATCTTCGGAAGAGCAGCCAGTGCTCTTAACCTCTGAGCTGCCTCTCCAGCCACCTAGAATGTGTTTTTATTACTTACCATTTGACAGATCCATCCATGCCCTAGTAACCCCAGGTCATTTATACTCATGGCTACAAACTGTTCTGCAATCTGAAGACATAATCCTATCCTAAATGTCAAGACTTTTTGCTATTCCAAACAATGCTGCCATGATTACATGTGCATGCCAAGATAGTGGTTACAGTAAGGGTTTCTGTCACACGTGCTGTGTGCAGGCTATGTCAAAAACATAGGTGGTCATGCTTGTGTCCTTCCACAGTGTTGGAATCTGCTGGACAACACAGTAAATTAACAAGGTAAGTCGGTTTACTTGGTAGCTGTTCATTAAGTACTCCCATTCCTGCCTGACACACTTGGCCATTGGCATGGGTTTTGTTTGAACTCTGAGTACTAATGGTAACCCTCAGACCACATGTTGTATACATGTGTATATATTATAGAGTCGTGGCACCAGGACAGATGAGAAAGACTACACAGGACACAGCATCGCCCATGCACAAAGTTGCTAACTGCACTGCAGGTGGCAGTTTGAAGCTGGCTGAATATCAGGGCAGGAGGACTTGTGGTTGGTCTGATGCTCAGGATAGAGGCAGAGGTCCCTCACTGGCAATGTTCCTACACAAGGTGACAGGTCAGTGTGTTTGCCACATCGCCCCGGTGAAGGGGTTGTATCTGCGTGATTGATACGCTCTATGTCTGATGTTTTTTTTTTTTTAATGATTTGATGTATTCACAGGTGTCACTAATTGTAGTTATAAATAAATCATGAGTTTGTGTCTCCTGGTGTGCTGACAGGGGGTAGGTAACAAGTCACTCTTTCTTGTCACTTATACTCAAAATGGAACAATTCAAGTCAAAACTGTTGCTTTATAAAAGGAAATAACGTAAGGTTAGGCACAGCTTGGATAACCCAGACAGAGCTGGTCTGTTGTTCATATGTATATTGGGAGTGGAAAGGCATATTCTGTGTAAAAGTTCAATTTATTATCCATCATCTATCTATTATTTATGTATGTATATATGTATGTAATGGAAATTTTGGTTTCTATGTAAATTCAGTTGTCTTATGGAAATGTATGGTTTTTTTTTAATCCCAAGTGTGGGATTTTAGTTTGGGCTTTAGCTTGTCTACACCTGTTAATTGTCTCCCGAGGGGCGTGGCTTTTGCCAGCTGGTAAGGGTCTTCCTTGCACAGCATGGAGAGGGGCGTGGTCTATGCCGCTGAGAGAGAGAGAGAGAGAGAGAGAGAGAGAGAGAGAGAGAGAGAGAGAGAGAGAGAGAGAGTTTGTGTGTGTGGTGTGAGGTGTTGGCTTGTGGCATGTAGCAATTTGAAGAGACCAGATACTTCTGGTGTCACAGATTGGAGCAGACAGACAGAGAGGAACACTTCAGGGCACAGAGACTTGGAGGAGATTGGTGCCTGTGTCTGCTGTCAACTTAGACGAGCATAGCCTGAAGGAACCCAATTGACCCTAAACAGCCAGGAGAAGTAAAGGGGCCCCCTCTCTTCACTAACTTTCTTCTATAAGGGTTGGGGGGTTGGAGGGAGGTTGAGGCCTAAACACCCCAAATAAAGTAGAGTTTAAAAAAAGAGTGCTGCATATCTATCTATCTATCTATCTATCTATCTATCTATCTATCTATCATGTATCTATTGTATCTATCTATGTATCTATCCGCACCTACTTATCTCTTCTGCTTACTGAAGGTTATATATAATTGAGAGAGAAGATGGGTTGGATATCAAATTAATAACCAATACTGATGATCTAATCAAGTATAGTTAAATCATGAAATTTCCATAAAAGCCACCCAAGTGGCAGGCTTGGAGAGCATGCTGGTTGGTGAATGTCAAGATGTCCGGAGGGCTTGTGACGCACTGGAGTGTGCACAGACGCGCTGCTACCTTGTCTCTCCACAGTCTGTGTAGTGGATCTCCCATAGGGTGCTCTCTCCTGTAGGCTTCACCTTTCCAAACCTACTTTATTTGTGGTTCTTTAAATGCTTATACCTCCCTTCCAACCCACCTACCCTACATAGGAGAGAAAGGAGATTTATGGGGATAGGGGAAGTAGTCCTTGTTGGATTCAGTTCCTGGGAGCGATTCCCTTGGCATAGTTGACAAGATTTCAGCAGACCAGCAAATCCACCAAAGTTGCTGTTGGAACCTGGAACAACAGCCAAAGCCTGGAGCCTCGAAGCATTCGCTGGAGCGGTCCTCACTTGGAGCATCTTGAAGTGAAGCAATGAACAGCCAAACAATACCAAGACCCAAAAAGCCCAGTCTCCTGTTTTGGGCTCATTTATCTCTCAGAGTCTGTACTAGGATGTTTTCATCTGGCAAAAACCAAGCTCCCCCCATGAAGTGGCTCGACTTCTAAGTGGATAAATGTCACCTGCTCCCTCACAAGTCTGTTCCCCATCCTGTCCTTGGGATCAAAACAAAAACATGTTTGCATCCAATACCTAGCCCACATTTGGGAACAAAACAAAAACATGTTTATATCCACTACACTTTCCTGTGGCCTTTACAAGAAATAAACAGATTTCAGTAAGCACTGTTCTTCTTTCGGAGCTGTGCTACAGAGTACTGCAGCTTCTGGGGCTGTGGGACCTGCTGGTGGTAGTGGTAGAGGGTGAGACAGCAGGGAAGCAGATGTAGGAACTCCTGGTTTATACTCTTCTTTCCTTCTTTTCCTCTTTCCTTCTTCCCTCCTCTCTTTTCTCCCTTCTCTCCCCTTTTTCCCGACCTCCCTCTTTCCTTCCTTTCTTTCTGTTTTCAAGACAGGGTTTCTCTGTGTAGCCCTGGCTGTCCTGGACTCACTTTGTAGATCAGGCTGGCCTCGAACTCACAGAGATCCACCTGCCTCTGCCTCCCGAGTGCTGGGATTACAGGTGGCGTGTGCTACCGTGCCTGGCTTCTTCCCTTCCCTTCCCTTCCCTTCCCTTCCCTTCCCTTCCCTTCCCTTCCCTTCCCTTCCCTTCCCTTCCCTTCCCTTCTCTTCTCTTCTCTTCTCTTCTCTTTGTTTCACTTCTCTCCCCTTCCTTCCTTCCTTCCTTCCTTCCTTCCTTTTTTTTCTTTCTTTTTTTGAGACAGGATTTCCCTGGCTCCCAGCCTGGCCACACCTTTATGACTTTCCTGCTTCAACCTCCAGAGTGCTGGCAAAACTTCAAATTTGAATCCAAGCTGGACACTAGTGTGAGTATCCTGGGGCCCAATACTTGTTCCCAGTGTCTCAAGTAAAGGAGGTACTGGATGAACCTTTCAACCTGTGAGTTCAGTGCTAACTCCTAGTAATAGTTCTCAAAACTGAATCATATTGTAAGGTCTCCCATGTGCCATACAAAGAGGATGAGAGAGTTGGTTGGTGTGAGGAAAAAACCTCATATCTTTCATGTCAGAAGTATTATTTTTAAACATAGCTTAGTAATATAAACCAAACTAAGAGTTTAATTTAAACTTGTTATAATTACTACTATTTAGGACCTATTTTTTGACAGTTTTTTCCCACGTTTTTACTTTTTAATTAATTAATTAATTTATTTTTGACAAAATCTCTCTTTGCAGACCTGGTTATTTTAAAGCTGGCTTTGCACACCAAGGTAGCTTCAAACTCATCAAGATCTTCCTGCCCCTGCCTCCAAAGTGCTGGGATTAAAGCATGTACCGTCAAGCCTGGCCCTACCATTTCTTATTTTAGCCATTCCGATGGGCCTTTGTATTTTCCTCACGGCTAGATTTCAGGCTTTATTATATTTATTTATTTATATTTGGATTCATTATTTGTTGGAATATCTAGTTATATCTTCTGTCTATGTTGTAATTGAATTGTTTATTCACAAATTAAGAGTGTTATGTGCCATAATCCTTTTCCAGATAATGCTGTTTGTAAATATTTTCTCCAAGTTTTTAATTTTCTTTAAAACATTTTAAAAATGTGTTTTATGTGTATTGGTTTTTTACCTACATGTATGTCTGTGCACCATGTGTGTGCAGTGTTAATGGGGGTCAGATGAGGGTATAAGATCCTTTGGGACTATAGTTACTAGCAATTGTGAGCCACCATGTGAGCGCTGGGAATTGAACCTGGGTCTTCTGGAAGAGCAAGAAGTGCTTTTAACCATGGATCCACCACTCTAGCCCCCATTTTATGTTCCTGATGATAATCAATCTGAAGGCAAAGGTTGAAATTTTGGCCAACGACAGTTTATTAAGGCTTCTTTTTATGAGTTGTGTTTTTGACTGGAAGTATAAGAACTTTTGTCCTCGTCTTAGATTTCCAAGAATTTTCTCTTGTATTTTGTCTGAAACATTTTGTAGTTTTTATGACTCACATTTAAGAGCAGGGCTTACTTTTTTGTAATAACCTGAAGCTTGCGTTACACCTTATTTTTTGGTTCTGAGTTTTCAGTAGTTTCAGTGCATTTGTGACCAAGGCTGTCTGCCCTCTGCTAAAGTGCTTTGAACCTTCTCAAGGACGTTGGGTCCCATCTGCCTGCTATGTGCTTGGTTCTATCCATCTGTGTTTCAGCCCCTTGACAGTACAACAGAAAATCACGTAGGTTTACTTTCCCCACTTCCTTATTCTTTAAGAACTGTATTAGTGGTTCTATTTTCTCTGTCCACATATAAATTTGACAGGAATCTTGTTTTCACCTGTGGAAGTCTTGTAAGGGTTTTGACGGGAATTTCGTATTACTTTGGGAAGAATTTACATTTTTATTCCGAGCTCTTCCAAATCCGTAACATAACTCCATAACTCCTCACTTACTTTCTCCTCCTCTGTTGTACAGATCTTAGCATTTAAGTCAGTCTCTGTTAGATAATAACAAAATAACACAGAAGTCCAAGCTGAAAGTACTAGCCTATTTGGTTCCCGATTTGCTGGCAGCTGTCTTCTTTCCACATGATCACATGGAAGAGAGAGAAGTCTGGAATCCTCTTCGGTCCTTATAAGTACACTAACCACGTTATGGAGGCTCCATCTTCTTACTTCTTCTAAACCTGGCCACCTCCCACAGGCACTGTGGGTTAGGAATTTAACCCATGAATTTAAGGGCGTAAACATTTTCGTTCTGAGTTGTACTTGAATATTTAATTTTTGAGTGATTGTTCATCGATCATCTGCAGAAATACAATTTATTTTGTATATTTATCTTACATTTTATGACTTTGACAAACTACTAATGGCTCCTGCATTCTGCTTTTTTGTTTCTTTGTTTTTCATCCTTTGAACTTTCTGCATAACTAAATCACACGTTGGATGAAGTGACGAGTAGCTATGCTTGTCTTACTCTTAACTTTCACGAATGCATTCAGCCTGTCACCATTAAGTACAAGGTAAGCTGTAGGAACAGTTGTAAAAGATCTTTATCAAATGGAGAAGAGTTTCTCTTCCTCTTCTTCCTCCTCCTCTTTTTTTCATCTTCTGGTAATAAGCACTTATTGAATCTTGTCGAACGATTTTTATGGATTGTTATGGTTAATATTTATTGCTACCTTGACAGGAGCTAGAATCACCTAGGAGATGCACTTTGTCGTGTCTGTGAGACAGTTTCTAGATTACGTTAACAGAGGTGGGAAGACTCATCCTGAACATGGGTGGTAGCACTCCACGGGCTGGAGTCTTGGACTGGATAAACAGGAGGATGTTAGCTGAGCACCTGTGTTCATGTCTCCGTTTCCTGACCATGGACACAATAAGACCAGGCTTTTCCTGCCTTGCCTTTTCTGCCATAGACAGTAACCTCAAGCCACAAGCCAAGAAAAACCCTTCCCCCACTTAAGTCGCTTTTGCCAGGTAGTTTGTCACACCAATGACAAAAGTAATTAACATGTGCACTAATTGATATGATCAGGTAGATTTTCACTGTTTTAGCTCATTAGTATATGGATTACATTGGCTTTAAAATGTTAAATTTATTTTGCGTACTTGGAAAAAAAGATCCACTTAGCTGTGCTCTGTAATCTTGTTTATCCGTGTGTATCCACATGAGTGTGTGTGTATATGTCTGTCTGTCTGTCTTTATGTGTTTATGCTTTTATATGGTTTTGGTTTATAAAGTGAATTGAGATATGTTTAGATTTTTTTTTTTGATAGAGCTCATGTTAAATTTTCTGTAAACATTTGATAAAAAATTTTCAGGAAAGCCTTTTAGGCCCAAAGAATTTTGTTCTGGGAGTCAGTGGGTCTGGGAGGTTGGCAAGGCTGGTGGGTATTGGTTGTAATACGCAGCAATTGCTCAGATGTTTCCTTCCTTGTTAGGTTGCTCTTTCCCAGCATCTCATGATAGAATGACCTTTTGTGGTGGTGGTTTTATCTGTGCCCCATATTGTGGGCAGTTCCTTAGATTCTACAGTCCCCGTTCTAAGGTATACAAGGCAAAAAGAAAATTCAGCATTCACTACTGTCATTTCTTGAGTCTTTAGATCCCATCGCTGATTCCTCGCTACTTTCCAGAATCATGTTAGTTTTAGACAAAGCCTTCAAGGTTTTTAGTAGTTTTGAGTGGGAGGAACAGGGCAATTTTAATTCCCCCTCGCTACTTCCTAGAAGTAGAAGGGCAGAGTGGGGAATGAAGTGAGGGAAAAAATAATCACAATTGAGAAATGCTGTTCCAGTTACACCACTCTGGCCAGAATCAATTTTGGGGAACAAGGAATTTATTCAGTCAAGCCAAAGTTCATCACTGAGGAGATCTTGTCAGCAATTCAAGAAAGAACATCGAGCAGATGCCATGGAGGAACACTATGTGTTGGTGTTTGCGTGCTTATGTTTAGATTGTTTTGATTTAGTTCAGGACCACTTGCGTAGGGATAGTGCTTCCCACTGTAGGCTGGTCTCTCCATTATTAATTAGTCAAGACAACCTCCTAAGACACTCCCACAGGCCGATGTAATCTGGAAAATCCCACGATTGAGACTCTGTTTTCAGGTGACTCCAGGCTGTGCCAAGTTGAGAGTTGGAGTTGACTGGGACCAATGGTGACCTGTGCAAGGTCATATGGAAAAAACAAAGTTCAAAATTGGGCTCACTTCCTGCATATTCTAGATGTTAGGGTTGAGGCAGTCCCTCTCAGCGTCTCTTTTCCTGTGAATGTGAGTCTTATTCCTAGTGTCTGTGGTGGTTTGAATGAAAACGGACCCCATAGGGTGTGGCCAAAAACCCACACCATTCCCAGTTAGCTCTTTCTATCTGCCTCCTGCTTGGGGATTTGATGTGAGTGCTCAGTTGCTGCTCCAGCGCCATGCCTGCCTGCTGCCTTGATCTCTGTCGTGATGATGGTGAACGCTAACCCTTTGGGACCATGTTAGTGGCCTTGGTCATGATGTCTCTTCCCAGCAATAGGAAAGGAACTAAGGCAGTGTCATGCCACATAATCCTCACTGAGTTTGCGTTGGGAAGTTGTGCAGCTCCCAACTTCTTGTCTGTTGCCCTGATATGTGGCCCTTGCTGAGTCACCCAAGTCTTAGCCCGCTGAATATGTTAATGTGTTGTGCTGCCTTAAGCCTCCACAGCTCCCATTCCTGTCTAAACAAATATGGGTGGCCAGTAGCCATCAACTGACAAACACTGAGAGATGTTAGGAAGAAGGGGTCGCCATCTTTGTTTTCCTTGGCATCTGTCTCTGCGTGGTTCTCTGATCTCAGATACAGTAGGTGGTGGTGTTATTCTTTCCCCACCATCCCTGCCCTGATTACTCTTCCACTAGCTGGTTTTAATTTTTACTTCCTGAGCCAGACCTTGAAGCCCTTCTCTGATTTCTCCGGCTCCTGGAATTTCAATTCCCCTAAAGGGTTAAAAAAAAAAAAAAAAAAAAAAAGAAAACACAGAACTTCATTCTTATGTGATTGACAACTCTGAGTAGAAGAAGCCTTGATCTGTAATTTCTTCCATCAGACTGAGCCGAAGCTGCCCTCTGTAAGGCCGTACAAGATGGCTACCAGCTGGCTTTCTCATTTTTTGCCCTATTGTCCTATCTTCTTCCCTTGGAAGCTCTTCCTTAGTAAATCACCTACACACAAACTCTAATCACCACTCTGCAACTGGGGAGCCCGGCCTAAGACGTCTATCAGAGTTCACAGGTGGACGTTTGTCTGTTTGGAAAGTGATGGTGTGTTGTAGCAATGTTACCATGGTCACTGCTGCTGAGGAAGAGTGGGGAGGACTCTCAGGCAACTTGCCAGGAGCTTGTTGTTATGGAGACAGACATGCTGGGCTTTATCACAATGCTGCTTCTCTCCAGGTAGGATGTTGCTGTGGAAACACAGAGGCCAAAGCCACAAAGGACACTTATGTCTAATCTCAGCTACTTTATCCACCTGCTTATATCTCATTAGCAAAAGTAGCCTGGTGAGATAGGAGACATTCATAGCGTCAGTCTCAAAACCAGCTCACCAGAGAACAGTCCCAATCCCAGACTTTTTCCTGGATGAGTGGGAATCTTGGGCAATCTTCAAACGAGGTTTGCTAAATTAGATGGACATGAAATCTTTTCCTGTGATGCATGATTTTTCAGAACCACTTCTTGGAATGTCTCAACCACATTTTCATTTCAATCCAAGATCAGGCAGATCCACCTTAGACTCCGTCTTATTTTGAGCGTATAGATTCTTCCAGGACCAGCTTGTGTCCCCATGAGTGATAACGGTCACACTAACCCACAGACAATATCTTCTATGGTAGAGAGACTGAGTTAAGAGGAGGTCTGGATGTTGCAACTCTCAGCGGCAGTGATGCTGAGCTGAGTGTAGGTGTGGATGTGGCCCCAGCCTGTCTCCCCGGTGGACCACAGAGTTTCTCAGTTATGGTGCACTAACCAATCATGGTTAAGGGCTTGGGCTTTTGTGCTAAAGGGATGTTAGATTGAGTCCTGAGACAAAGGAGAGAGTCATGAAAAACAAGTTGTCTTAGTGTAAAAAGTTCCCTGCTTTGTCCCTGAGAAACGGGTGGTGACTTGCAGCTTTCCTTACTACTAGGTTGAAATTCAAACTTTGCTGATTAATTAAAACTTCCAAGTCTTCCTTGACAGCTTACTACCCACGGCTCTTGAGACCATCAGCTGGTTTAAGGAGTCAAGGTCAAACTTCAGAGGAAAGCAGTGGCTCAGTTAGGAAGGAAGAAACCACTGGAGGGGTTTCCCACAGGACATACTTTCTTCAGAGTCACCGAGGGGCCTGAGACGTGAAGATCAAGGTGACACTCACAGCTGTGGTCTTCCATGGAGCCAGAGAGCCGCTGATGTCACTCAGGGTTAAGAACAGGCGAGGCACCACGGTTGGTCCATAGCTCCTTCAAGGCATCCAGAGAGCAGGTTTCAAGGGAACCTTCAAAGCTTTTATTAACATTTTGTACTTTAAAAACCCACATATTTGCTAGACTAGCAGAGGAAGAGGAATCCCACCCCCTTTCTGCCTTCTAGGTCTTCAATGACTTGGCAGTAACAATTACACCGCACCATTACAAACCAGCCACCGTACCATGCCATAATGAGTACCTGGCGCTTAATTCTTAGGCTTCTAGCTCTTGAGTTATAAAGGGGAACAGAGAAGAGGATTAGGGGAGGGAGTGGAGGGCTTATAGATAATATCTGGTTATTCATTTATTTGTTGTTTACCAGTCACCCAGTACGGCTTCTCACCTGATAAGGCATGTCAACTGGTTGGTTCTAACCAGTGTGTTGTAATTGATTTTTGTCCTTGTGTTATAATTTGAAGAGAGTCGTTAGCGATTCCATGCCCTACACGTTGATCTGAGTCCACTAAAACTCAGCAAGCAGTCAGTAGAAATGGAAGCTGAGACCCAGTGATGACAGTATTATTAACTACATGGGTGGCAGAATACCAGCAGCAACGCTAATTCTGATGACAGCAGCAATGATGCCAAAGAGGATGACGACTGTTTATCCTCCCTCTGGGTCCCCATGCTAGGTGTTTTTCCTCTAGGAACTCGCTTGATCCTCATCTTTGGTGCATAAAATCAATACCATAACAAGTTTTATTTTCCAAGCGAAGGCATTGTTGCACCAAGTGATGAAATAAATTTTCTAATATCATACAGCTTGTAAACAGCAGAACCAAGGGTGAATCCCAAACTAGCCCTTAAGCACTACAAAACTTGGGAATCCTGAGCAGCCACGATGAGATTTTAGTCATTGGTTGTTTTTTTTCCTAAGTATTTTGTCGAGGGCCACCAGTTGGCAGGTGTTCCTTGACTCTCTTCTGTTCATCCCTTGGTCGTGAGATACAGTTGATGGTTGATGTTTACGGGGAGAGATTTCTATGTTACGGACTTGCAGGAAGTGTATCATATAATGTACAACAACTTCGTGAAGCAAAGGGAGGTTAATCTATCCAGTGGAACACAGAGAGGACACAGCAGCAAAGCTAGACTGGCCAGCTCAGTAGCTTCTAGACAAATGTCGTCATTATGCACCTGAAACATGAGTTGTCTGAATTATGAGGTACCGTGGGAATAAAATACAGCTCTCGTTTTCACATGCTAGGCAACTGGGAGATGTTCTTCCACGGTGTGACACTAAACCTTCATTTCCTCCTTCTACCTCTTCATCTCAGTGTTGCTGGGTAATGCTGGCTATGGAAAATTTAAAGTGGTGATGCTGTGGGCAGGAGGGTTGAGTTAGGGCTGATATGGCCTGTGGATATTGGGGCTCTTGAAAGCATGCTGGAATTTCTTAGAAATGCCAGTGAGATTTGGGGGGTATCAGGTCAGTCTTGTGAAAGGGATGTGTAATAGCCATGGATAATTAATTATAAGCTATCTGCCCTGGAAGTTGCTGGATGGAGCAAGGCTACCTCTTGTCAGACAGGTGAGAAGACAGTGCAGTGAGGTGGGAGTGAGACCAGGGCTTTGAAACCGGGAGGGCGCTCTTTCAATTTCCTGGGGCTTCCTGGTCTAGCAATCCAGTTTCTTTTTTCAGGCTGGCTACTTAATGTGCCTCTTCAAATGCGCCATGGAAAATGGCTCCACAGAGCAGACCCTTGGCTGGGTGCGGTAGCCCTGTTCCCACACAAGGTTCCGTAGAGGTGAAACCTGACCAGCAGGGTTCTGGTTATATATTGTCGTTCTGGCCCAATTAATAAGTTGATTTATATAAAGTGAATAAGACGATTGCAATAGAAATAACTGCTTCTACATTTCTTATTTGTTATTGTATCACAGTTGAATGCTACGCTCAACTTTTGTTCGTCTCCAGTGATTACCAACATCCTTTCCAACCCTATAATGACACCATAGTCTCTGGCCTATAAAGCAAGATGGTTAGTGGTTTTTATTTAAGGTTGTATCAGGTTCTATTCCAAGAAAGCCATATTGGGTTTTGTCTATATAAACACCTTTCTTCACCCCTCCCTCCCCCAGAACTGGGGGGTTGGATCTCTAGTGCCCAGTGCATGGTAGACAAGCAATCTATTACTGAGCTAGGCTCCAGTTGTTTTATTTTCATTTTGAGATAGGTTGCCCAGTCTAGCATCCAGCTTGTGAGCCTTTTGCTCTTCCTCCCCGCCATATGCATCTTTGGTTGTTCCAATGCTGTGTGTGTGAAGTGATTTTGATTGCGACAACATGAACCCAGAGGCCATCATGTTAAGTGAAACACACCAGATACGGAAAGACACATGTTGTGTGATCTCACTTAGGTGTGGAAGTTTAAAAAGCAGAACTACAGAAACAAAATAGAATAGTGACGGTGATAAGGAGATGGGGCGGGGCGGGAGATATTGATCCAAGGGTGTGAATTTCAGCTAGACCGGGAGATTATTGGACACCATGGTGACTGTAGTTAATAATAATATTTTGTTTACATAGAAACAGTTAACAGGGCGTATTTTAAAGTGTTTTTTTAAACCACAAATAAGAAGGCATGTGCGACACAGGCATATGCTAATTAACCTGCTTTAGATGCTTCTATCATATGCATATGTTAAAAAACATGATGCTGTACCCCAAAAATGTGCACGCTATGGTCAGACAAATGATCACGTAGACTGACTTGACAGCTTTGTTCTCTTTGCTGTGTTCTTGAGTTCTGCTCTCATTTGCAGATGGTTTTGTAGTTCTTTTTCTTTTTTCAATCGGTTCATATGTGGATAGAATTGGACTATGAGGTCATGGAGCGCAAAGACCCTCTTACTTTTTATCCCTAAGGCGTGTGCATGATGCACTTACTGCAGACGTGCTGAGTGCAAGAACGAACACTGATTTCCATGCAAAGAAGAGTGGTCTTGTGTGCTCCACAAGTGTCCTGCCACTTCCTCTTCAATTTACTGGTGCTGCCCCCCCCCATTTTTTTTTTTCGAGACAGGGTCTCTCTGTGTAGCCCTGGCTGTCCTGGAACTCGCTTTGTAGACCAGGCTGGCCTAGAACTCACAGTGATCCACCTGCCTCTGCCTCCCGAGTGCTGGGATTAAAGGCGTGTGCCACCACTGCCCTGCCGCCCTTTCTCTTTTTAAGGAAGATATATTTATGCTGTTTTATGTGTGTAGTGCTTTGTTTGCATGTTTGTATGTACTCCATATGTGGGTCTGGTGACCAAGGAGGCCGGAAGTGGGTGTCGGATCACCTGGATCTGGAGTGACAGACGATTGAGAGCCACCATGTGGATGGTGGGAACTGAACTAGACAGAGTCTCTGCAGGAGAGGCACACTGCTCATACCCGCTGCGCCATTTCCTCGGATGCCCATTACTGCTTTAAAGATAATGGATGCTTTGGGTTATTTATTAAGTGGGGGAATAGCCATTTGGGGGTGGTTTTTATACTTAGAACTCACTCATGAAAGTTATGAAACATTACAGATGAGAACTTCTTGGCAGAGCTTAGCTCTGTAGAGGGGCTATTAAAAAAAAAAAAAAAAGATGGCTTCTCTGATGGTAACTGCCTAACTCCAGAAGACTGACTCTATCCAGCAGATTCAGCAGATCTTGTGGTAGATTTCTTAATGGAAGTATACACTTCTCTTTGTATTTGTATCTGGCTTCTTTGCATTCCCCTCCTCTCCCAAGCTATATTCTTCTACAAGATGATTGCCCAGGAAAGTTCAGTGTAAAATGGCCAATTCAGAGGTGATTGCCTCAGGGCTTAGTGAAAGAACTGCATGTTTTTGGCCTATTTAGCTGTCTGTAGCATTGGATTTCCCGAAGTCGCCAGATCTCCGCTCCACATTATGCTGTGAGCTAAACTTCAAGTGTAAGTTGACACTATTGTCAGTGTTAAGTGGGAGCTCTGAATCGCTGACGGTGACTGTTCCAACCCGTGAACAGCTCAAGTTCGTGAGCAGCTTACTGTGGTAAAAAGTAAGCCAGAGCCTCACAGGGTTCTCAAATGACGTCTCTGTGCTACCTTAATAGGGGAGAATGCGCTTCACCAGTTCATAAGCTCAGTGCACACAGATCCAGCTAGAACTTGCATTTTTACTGTTTAGACAAGTCAGATCATTTTTTCCTTGAAAGAAAAAAATAATGGAGACTAGGAAAGTAAATTTAATCATCTTCTTCACTTATACAGAACATTTATTTTCACAATTATAAAATTTCATCTTATTTTAAAATGGAATATATGGCTTAATTATTTATATAATGAAGGTAATAATAGATATGAGGTATTGAATATTTCTTATTTTCTATACATCTTATATGCTTTATATTCTTAACATGCCAGCAACTTAAGTGAAGATTATCCCCAATTCACTCATGAGAAAACTGGTGTCCTGCTAAGTGCACACACACACACACACACACACACACACACACACACATGCCTGAGCACATGCACACACACATAGACACACACACATGCACATGCCTGAGCACACGCACGTGTGCGTGTACACACACAGACACACACACACACACGTTACTGAGCCCATTTAACTTTCCTCATGTCTCTGTTTAGAACTGAACACTTGGGATTAGATGACGTATAGCCTATCAGAAGGCTTGAGCCCAGAGAATTCTGATTTTCTTCTCTCAGCATCTTGGTGCCTGTAGCTTTCTATACAGGGTTAGAACCTGCGACCTCCCACTTTTCTGTGTTGGCATGAGAACTGGTGATGTCATTGTACAGGTCTTGCTCAGGCAACTGTATCACTGAGATCCTGGATGCCACCTCTGTGTCTTGTATCTAACACAGAAGCTCATAGCAGATGGCCTGGACCCCTTGCTCTTATACCCTTGTTGCACCCTCTCCTATGATGGTCTGGGAGCCTCTGGGTTTCACTGAGGATGTTAGCAGCTGGGATTGAACACCACGACGACTGATTCTCCACATTCAGAATATTGATACTTGGCTGCAGTGGGCTCAGTGGGGGAAGAGCTCTTGTTCCTGGAAGGCTAAGGTTTAGTCCTGGCACCCACTTGGGGCCACTCCCAATCACCTACAACTTCTGTTCCGGGAGCTCCAATCCTTCTTGTGATCTCTGTGGGCAGCAGGCATGCATAGAGTGCACAGACATACATGCAGGCAAAACACTCACACATGTCAAATAATTGAAAAGAGGAAACTAAATTTTATCCATATACTCACAGATACGTTGCACTCCTGCCTCAAGCAAAGAAACTTCATTTCTGCAGCAGATGGCAGCTCTTGACCTTTTTGGTAGCCCGCTCCTTCCCCTTTTTACTTTTTAAATTTTAGATGCCTTAAAATTGAATTATGTAGGGCTGGAGAGATGGCTCAGAGGTTAAGACCACTGCCCGCTCTTCCAAAGATCCTGAGTTCAATTCCCAGCAACCACATGGTGGCTCATAACCATCTATAATGAGATCTGGTGCCCTCTTCTGGCATACAGACGTACATGCAGGCAAAACACTGTATACTTAATAAAAAAATAAATCTTTCAAAAAATTGAATTATGTAGATTTCATTCACATACAATGAAGTCCTAGGCTACTCTTTTTGGATATAATGAAGATAATGATACATTTATTAAGCACAAATCAAACTGATGATAGAGACCACCAACACTGGCTTTCAGGTCCTCGTCAATGTTCTCAAGTTATTTCTAATATTCTGAGGAAATAGTGCAGCTCCTTGGGAATAAGGGCCTTTTGGTCCTGTGTCACACTTGTGCTCTGAGACTCTTCTACATCTTGGAGTTCACTGTCAACACAGAATGGCCGCTGAGGCTGAGCACATAGGCTTCTTCGTGGTAGTGTTACCTTTTGGGTAAACCTGGTACCTGGTTTTCAGGGCAGGAATCATCAGGGCCTGGGGAATGTTGCCACTGCCACCCACAGAACACCGCCGCCACCCACAGAATGATGACACCACTCACATTCGGGGCAGTTGGGTTTTCCTTTCTCAGTTAAATCTCTCTGGACACCCTTGAAGAGATTAATCCTCACAGGACACTCCCTAGCCTGGATATCTGAGAACCGAGACTCACCACATCAGGGGCTTAATTAATGAGGTAGGCTTGGTTTACACCAGCCGTTCTCAACCTATGGGTCCTGACCCCATTAAGGATCACATGGCAGATATCCTGCACAATGGGTATTTACATTGTGATTGATAACCATAGCAAAACTACAGTTATGAGATAGAAACGACAATTATTTCATGCTTGGGAGTGGCCACCACATGAAGAGCCATATTGGAGGGTCACAGCATCAGGAAGGTTGAGAGCCACTGGTTTACGTATTCTAGTCCCTCTGACGAGAGGGAGTTAGCATTCCCCAGCTCTAGGAAGAGACTCAAGGTCACACCATTGCACAGACATCTAGTGGTTTCTTTAACATGATGCCCAATTACATTCCTGGGGCTGGTGCTCAAACAGACAAGGTTTTGGTATAACACTTGGGGGACACGGGGGTGGGGGACGGGTGGGGATGGGGGATGAAATAATACTCCTGTAGGTCAAGTAGGCCCAAAGATGGTTTTAACGATGGTTTTAACTGAACTACAGTTCAGAACAGGGAGCAGAAGAAGCATGTCTCTGATCCTGGAGATGCTTTGCCCACTAGACCATGCTTTTAGCAAGGGGAACAGAGGATAGCAAAGGCAAAGTATGTTCTGGGATACTCAATTCATGGGGACACTAACACCTTTCCTTAAAAATATGTTCTATTTTGCTTGGTGGTGGTGGTGGCACACACCTTTAATCCCAGCACTTGGGAGGCAGAGGCAGGCAGATCTTTCTGAGTTCAAGGCCAATCTGGTCTACAGAGTGAGTTCCATGTCAGCCTGGACGACACAGAGAAACCATGTCAAAAAACAAAAATGTTAAAAATCTGCAATATTTTAAATTAATTATTTGAGAATGTTATAGATGCGTGCAATGTATTTTTTATTTTAAACCATACCCCCCACCCCCACCCCAAATGCCTCCAACTCTTCCCAGTTGCACCTTTCTTACCACACCAGGTTTGCAGTCCTATCTAAGGCCAGGTAAGGGATGTGGAGGGAGGAGAGCCGCCAGGAAACCTCCCATGACAAAGCAATACTAGGCACTTAGCAGGCCAGCAGGGCTCCTGCTGTATCTCCTGTATATGTCAACTTTTGAAAATCCACAGTTGCCATGTTGGCATCTTGGCCGCATGTGTGAAAAATGACCTTCCCCCACAGCACAAGAGCATCTAAAATGGATCATCCTTTTCTAACCTGGAGCTGGCTGCAGGCAGAGTTTTTTTTTGGGGGGGAGGGGCAGGGTGGCTGGGATCTTCTGCATATACTGGGAGCCTTGCCCACCACCTACCGAGCCAGGGTGGCCTCCTGGGAGCTTTCTTTGGCAGGAGTGCCTTACAGCTGTGAGGATTATTAGCAGGGTTCTGAATTATTTATGCCGATGCTCTTTCATCAGTGTGAATTGTCATGAATTGGTTGTAATCAAAGTGATTTAAGTTTGAGGGACAAAAGAGTGAGGAACTTCAATTTGCTGGTTTGCTGGTGCCATTAAAGCTCGCAATAGCCATAGGGGCTGTAGTTTGGTGTGCTGGAAGTGACTATGAAGTCGGAGTCAGAAGGTTTGTGTTCAAGGCTCTGATGGTCCATCCTCACTGAGAATTATAGGAAGTCCTTTAAGGAGCTACGTCTAAGGTCTACGTCAACTGAGGGCAGCCCCAGGGAGCTTAGTGGTACAACTGGAGCAAGAATCCAGGTGGTTGGATTTTTTCTTTTCTGTGATCCTCAGGGCTAGGTTGGTTGACTTGAAGGGTATTTATTTAACTCCTTGGTGTTTCAGCTTCTTCCTCCTCCCCCTCTGATGATGATGATGATGATGATGATGATGATGATGATGTCGTGTCTGTGTAGCCCTGGCTATCCTGGACTCACTTGTAGACAGGGCTGGCCTCGAACTCACAGTGATCCCCCTGCCTCTGCCCCACAAGTGCTGGGATTAAAGGCAGCTTATTTATCTTTAAAAATAAAAGATACTCTTGCCTCAGTCTCACTAGAATGCTCCCTAAGAAGAGGAGGGAGGGCCGAGGCATTGGATTCTTTTCCTAGTGTGAGCCCACGTTGGGAAGACAGCCATCTGCAAGTCAGGAGAAACTGTTTTGGCACTTTGATCTTAGAACCCGAAGCTTCCAGAGCTATGAGACAATGCACTCCTATTGATTAAGCTGCCTGGCTGATTGATTTTGATGCGTCAGTAGACTACACAGGGCATGGGTAGAGACATATACAGGCTAGGATAGAGCATGCTATCAAAATGAAACCATCACTTGAATTCTTCCAAAAGCAGATCTTGAGACAAGAGACAGAGCAGCAGCAGTTTACTTGGGAAACTGTTTAGGAAGCAACAGATGAGGGTTTGGGAAAGTGAGGTGGAAGGTCAATACAGTCCATATGGGTTTTAACTTTGGGTAGCTGGAGCCAAGTAACTGGGAATCCTTTATTTATTTATTTATTTTCTATTTTTTTTATTGAAAAATAAAGTCATTCATATTACATCTCAATTGCTATCCCATCCCGTGCATCCTTCCATTCCTCCCTCCCCTCCCGCTTTCACCCCATTCCCCTTCCCTATCACTGTGACTGATGGGGACCTTCTCCCCTTGAATATGATGCTAGGGTATCAAGTCTCTTCTTGGTAGTCTGCTATCCTTCCTCCGAGTGCCATCGGGCCTCCCCATTAAGGGGACATGGCCAAAAAAGGGGCACCAGAGTTCATGTGAAAGTCAGTCCCTAGTCTCCAACTTAACTGTGGAGAATGTCCTGTCCCCTGGCTAGGTCTGGGGAATCCTTTAGAAGACTGTGTGCAACGCGCCTCCGAATTTTCCTAGGTGGAGAGGACTTTGATCCTCGTATGCCACAACTTCCCTTTGATTAACACGGGATGAGCTAATGGAGAGAGAGGAAGCTATAGTATATAAATGCAGGTTTATTGAAGCAGCGAGGGAAGGGGAGGGGCAGGGGGAGAGGGGGAGGGAGAACGAATGTTGGGTTGAGGGGAAGGGAAGGAGAGAGCGGGAAGGGGGGGAAGGAAGGGCCAATAGGCAGAACCAAAATGTCTGGATTATACAGTGAAGGTCTTTGGGAAGGGAGAAGCACCACCCTTAGGTAGAGGGCAGGATATGCCAGGCACAGCTGGCAGCAGGACCCAACAACCTTCTCAGAGAATACTTGTCACAACTTCAGTCGGCTGCAACCTGCCAGTCTAGCCAGCAGCCATGTTTGCATGCTGTTGGCCAATGAGACAGAGTAGAGCAGGCATGGAGACTGAACACAACTTTCTTTTTCTGTTTGCTTGATTTTTAAAAAATATATTTTATTAATTTATTCATATTACATCTCAATTGTTAGCCCATCCCTTGTATCCTCCCATTCCTCCCTCCCTCCCATTTTCCCCCTATTCCCCTCCTCTATGACTGTGACTGAGGGGGACCTCCTCCCCCTGTATATGCTCATAGGGTATCAAGTCTCTTCTTGGTAGCCTGCTATCCTTCCTCTGAGTGCCACCAGGCCTCCCTATCCAGGGGACGTGGTCAAATATGGGGCACCAGAGTTCGTGTAAAAGTCAGTCCTCACTCTCCACTCAACTGTGGAGAATGTCCTGTCCATTGGCTAGATCTGGGTAGGGTGTTTGCTTGATTTTTGAGTCATGGTTTCACAATATAGTCCTGGCTGGCCTGGAGCTCAGAGCTGCTTCTGCCTATGCCTCCCAAGTGCTGGGGTTAAAGGCGTATGCTACAATTCCCAGCACAGACACAACCGTTCTGCTAGACCGTAGCTCTTACCCTTCAAAGTGAGCACCTAGCTCACTTTGGGGATTATGCGTGTTCAGCCAGCCCTCAATAAGGCTCGCTTGGTGCTGCTGGCCTGCAGATTAGATTCTGAGTTAAAACAGAACCTCACTCAGTTCAGCAGTGTTTGGATGTCTGTGGTCTGTCCTCCGGGAATACATTGTGTTTGTCATAGAGAAGAGCGAAACCAGAGCTCTGGGATCAGGCGCTACGCAGATGACCTAAGGTTACCTTGCTTCAGTTGTCCATGGTTGGAAGTCCGTGGGACTGACTTCTTTTGAAAAAGGGAAGAGGTGGGGGTCCATTCAAATAGCTTATTTTTTAAAAACAGAGTTCAGCCTGTAAAAATGATAGAAGTCATTAGCACAGATCCACCTTTAAGTGGGCGTCCCATTATCTAAGTACTAGCTTTTCTGAAATTGTGTGTTTATCTCAAGCCTCTGTTCATTCTTAACATTAAAAACAAAAACAAAATCCACTTAAGTTGCCATAAAAACAGCACTTCACAGTTTACAAAGTTTTTTTTTTTTTTTTAAATCACATTATCTCATTATGTCCTTTGCAGGCCTGAGAGAAGTAAAAATCTACAAATGGCATTTTAAAATGCGCTCGGCCCATTAGGGCAAGTACATCTCACAGCTGGGTATGTGACATTCCAGACCCAGTGACATTGTCAAGTGACCATGAGGAAGACAGCATATAAACATACAACCGTGAGCCGGGGCACTTAAACTCAGCATTAGCTATTAAAAAGCAGTGTGGACTCATTAGGACTGATTTTTTTTTTATTCAAAGATTTCCAAAGGAGAAGCTGAGACTTGTCTACAAGGATCTTACAAACACCCTTGCTCCCATTGTGGCTCTTCAGTTCGACCACTTGGCTCTTTGGTCTGCCAAGCAGTTTTGGGGTTATCCATAAAATGACCCACCCTTGAGACAAGCTGCAGGGGTGTGGAGACAGCATATGGCTGTCACCCTTGCCTGGATAGCCAATGGGCCTCAATAGCCAAAGAGCAAAATGTAAATAAGATGGCTATGATTTCTTCTTGGTATTGTAAAGTGACTTGGGTTTGCTAAGTCTTGTGAAAACTTGGCTTCAGTCGCTGTGCTTGGTGCTTTGTGCCTATAGTCCCAGCACAAAAGGAGTAAAGAGGCAGGAAAACTGAAGCCTGAGTTGGCCTAGTTGGAAGATCTTGTCAAACACATACAAATGGACAGAATATTAGCTTTCAGAGTGCCATGAATTCTAATCATACAAATCATAACTGCCAATTGTCCTGTTACCTAATTTGTAACTGCATATCAAAATAAAAGCTTAGATTTTTGCTTATAATGGCATTTAATAACGTTATTCATAAGAAGTTTTGTAGAACGTTGTGTAGGACATCTCATCAGTTAAGATGCTTTTCGCTCTCAGAAATGAAACCTCAACATGGCTGGGAAGAGATGGCTCCAAGTTGGTTAATTTAATGGTATCCTTGCTCTCTGGCTTCTGGGTTCAAGCCTCTGACTCTTCTGTATTTCATTTCATGGTCACACAATAGCTACCAAAGCGCCAAGCATCACGTCTTCTTATACTTGAATTCAAACAGAAAGGAGGGTACTACTTTTCTTATTATCCCTGTAATTCTGGAGAAAGCCCATCTTCAGACGTCCCCACTGAACTCTTCTTCCATCGATTTGAACTTAAGTGTCCCTTATGTTCCTCTTGCCACCATCGCTGGGAGAGCAGCGGGGCTTCACCACACCGGTTTTGGTTATTACGTTTCATCCTCTAAGGCTAAGGTAGGAGGCAAACTTACCTGAGCACATTGCTTCCTCAATACCGAATATGATGAGCATTTCTAGTAAGGAAAAGGGAGAATGGTATGGACAGGCAAGCACATTATCTGATGCGAGCATTTTTATTGTTTCTTGAATAATTCCCTCTTGTCTTCAGCATCGGTTAATTTTTTGGGCTTGCTATTCTAAAGGATGCTCACACAGCTAGCACAATATTATTTCTAGGTATGCCTGTGAAAAATGTTTCAAGGAGAGGTTAGCACTTGAGATGGTTGATGAGGTAAAGATCACTTTCTTCAAGGTGGGCTGACATCACACATTGGTGGACCTGATTAGCACAGAAAGGCAGAGGGGAGACTTACTGTGCCCTTCGCAGAGATGGGAATATATATTGTGGAATAAACCAGACCTAATGCATGCTTGAATGCCTTATGACATGGAAGACCTCCTGTCCAGAGATCAATAGTGGTAGGTAGCCCAGCCATACTGGTGTATGGCCAGGATCTTCAGGGGCATTAAAGGAGAAACGGTGTGAGGGCAGAAGTTGGATGTGAGGCTGGTGAACTGGCTCAGCAGTCAAGGGCACTGGCTTCTCTTCAGAGGACCCATGTGTTTGCTCACACCCATCTGTAACTTCAGTTCTAGTGGACTCAACACCCTCTTCTGGCCTCTGCTGGTACCAGGCGTGCAAGTGATGCACAGACATCCATCCAGGCCAAACATCTATCCACACTCCTAGAAAAAACTTAATGGGTGGAGCTTTTTGGAGGAAAACTAAGGGGGTTTTGGAGCTTGAGGTTAGGGAAAAGGGAATGTGATAGGATTCTGTGATTAAGTACTTGCTTCTTTTATGCGTTTAACAATCGTAGGCAAGAATGTGAGTTAATCCAGAATTCATGTCTGCTTGGGGGTCTGTGTCTCTTAATGTTAGCGTCATTAACAGTTGTGACTTCAGTGGGGTCACGTGTTCGCATTCTCACCGCTGATTTCAAGGCTAGGTCTAGCATTTCCTCTGTGCACTGCCATTGTCAGTTGAAAAGTCAATGAAGGCCCTTTGGAAGGGTCCTATGGAAATTATAAGGGTTTGGAACTGTTGTGTTCAATGGCATCTCATGTTTCAATCCGGCTGCTTAAAACTTACCTAGCATGCCTACATTTCAGCATGCAGGGAAGAGGGAAGCAGAGGAGGTTGGGGACAGGGGATGAGCTGGTTCCTTAAGAACATAGTTCACAGTAGCTGCCTCATGGTACAGCTGTTTGCACCTCATCACTCAGAATTTAGGAAATACGGCTTTTGTTTTGAGTGGACGTGAACTTAGCTAGGAGCCCCTGCTCCCATGGGAGATAGGCAGAATGGGTATTGGACAGGTAGAAGAAGGTTCTCCTGGGCCCGTACCCCTGCCCCCTTCATAAGGGAGATTAGACTCATGGCTCTTTGCTTTGGTTTGTGTTTACTTAGCAGAAAGTCCTTTTTATTCTCTTTGTACTTCACAAATTCCAGAAATCCTTTGTCATCTCCTGAAGTTTTGTTCACCTTCAAAGCTTAAGTCAGTGCCACGTCATCACAAGAGTACTCTTAGGCTTTTGCCAACCACGCCTAACTCCTCTCCCCTGTGCACTTACCCTTGAGTCTATAAACAGTGACGAGTTCCTTCCGCCTCACATTATCCGCCAGTTTATTTGTTTTTCTTCAGACTGTAAATTTTCTGAGCACCAAGCCTTGGATTTGATCATGTTCAAATCTTTCATGTGGGTGAAATGAAAGAGATGAACTCACATGTTACTTAAGCTAAGGTAATTTTGTTCTTTTCTCATTCACAGCCAGACTTAATCTTATGTAAGACCCTTCCCTCTTTTTTGTATAGAGATGGTCCCCATTTTATTTCTGAGCTGATGATCATATAGACACCAATCTAAAGAAGCTCAGGACACCCCTGGGGTCCTTCTTGCTCAAACTATGGCACCAGCCAAGGAAAATATAGGCAGTAAACTTCGAACCCCTACCCAGACCTAGCCGATGGACAGGACATTCTTCACCGTTGAGTGGTGAGTGAGGTCTGACTTTCACACGAACTCTGGGGCCCCATTTCTGACCACGTCCCCTTGATGGGGAGGCCTGGTGGCACTCAGAGAAAGGATAACAGGTCACCAAGAAGAGACTTGATACCCTATGAGCATATACAGGGGGAGGAAGTCCTCCTTAGTCGCAGACATAGGGGAGGGGAGTAGGAAGAAAGCGGGAGGGAGGGAGGAATGGGAGGATACAAGGGATGGGCTAACAATTTAGATATAATATGAATAAATTAATAATAAAAAAGAAGCTCAGGACACCGAATGAATGTTAGTAAATAGAAAAAGGTTGGAAATATTCCTAAATGGATACTATGATTTCAATATTTTGTATTGAAGAGTTGGTGAGGAATAGAGCACAGTGCGATTTAAAGGTTGAGGTATCTGATGTAAACTCTTGACTAAGGGACTCACAAATGTATGACCTTTGTTGAGAAAATTCTCCCTATGTCTTGTTTCCAGGTAGTTTACAAAAGGGATGAAAGTGCCTCGTGGGGTTGTGAAAATTAGAGAAGATGCCCACAAGAAGCTTGGCACTTAGGAAATTCCCTCTAAGTCTTCAGGTCTGGCTCATTGTTAGAGTCGTAATACCAAGCACTTGTACTCATTAAGGGAGAAGGCCTGTGTTCCCTTCCCCAGAGCCACCAAGCTCTTTTCACAGAGGCTATGGGTTTGTGAAAACAGAATCAACACAGAAGGTGACTAATTTCTGGAGACAGACAATGAAGACAGATGGTTTTACTCCCGTAATTGAGATGAGATTTGGCACATTGACCAGGACAGTGTGCTTCCACCATCCTCTTAAAAGTACCCAGGTAAGAAGTTTCGACATGAACTACAAGCACTCATTGACAGTCTCAGCAGCCATAGAGACATAGAGGATGAGAGTTAAAATGATAGAAGTGGGAGTTCAGCTGAAATGTGGGCTGAAGCCGGCCTGTTACACCGGATCCATAGTTAGGCTTCCGGGGGCTTCTCACAGTTCCCGGAGGAACATTGAAACTCTAGGTTTTACCTTTATTGACAGCAATGCGGAAGTTATACATATCATGGGCCAAAAGCAATGAGTCTGAACTTTAGAACTAGAATTTTAAAAGCTTACGTCGGAATTCTTAGGAAGAGTGGAAGACAACGTGAAGCATTGGTTAAAAGACGACTTATGGACTCCCCCAAAGCTTAAGAGTGATTTCTCTTCATTTTACAACATACGAAATCTCCATGAATCTTTTGATGTACTTGAGGCATATATGTAACAGGTATGTAGTGCTTCTTAGTTCATGTCATTCTTTGGGAATGTTAATTCACTTAGATGTACTGTTGCATTTTCTATTACCACACAGCAAATTGCTATAAGCATAACAGTTGAAGCAACACGTGTGGTTTTATTCCCCTTCACAGTTTCTAGGGGTCAGGAGTAGACAGCTTAAAGGCTGGTCTCCTAAGTGTTTCCCAAGCTGTGGTCTGGGGGCCATGTGAGAGGTACTCCCACCTGGTGGAATGGCTGGGGCAGAATCTGCTTTGGAGTTCATTCCACGCGTGCATGAGCTTCATTCATTAACAGGATTCAATTTCTTATGCGTTGAGCCCTGATTTCTTGCTGTACCCTCAACTACTTGAGACCACCTATAGCACTGGTTCTCAACATTGCTAATGCTGCAGTCCTTTAATACCATTCCTCATGTTGTGGTGACTCCCAACCATAAAAATCACTTTTATTGCTCCTTCACAACTATAATTGTGTTACTGTTATGAATTATAATATAAATATGCGATATGCAGGATATCTGGTATGTGACCCATCTGAACAGGTTGTTCAACCTCAAAGGGGTTTTGACCCACAGGTTGAGAACCACTGATCTATAGCGTCCTGGCAAGCAGTCTCTTCCATTATGGCCATTGGCTTTATCAAGCCAGCAAAGGCATTCTGATGAGTCTGCTAGCAAGATATGGTCACATAGTCACTTTTCTGTCTTTGATGGGTTAGTTTCAGGACCCCTACAGAGATCCCACTCTGTAGGTGCTCATTTATTATATAACATAGAATTTTCACCTAACCAGCATATAGCCTCCCATATTTTAAACAACTCTAGACTACTTAAAATATCTAATTCAATATTAAGTGCCATGTAAATAATTGTTGTACTGTTTAGGAGCTATTACCAAGAGAACAGTCTGTACGTGTTCAGTACAGACAATAATCGTGGGAATATTTTCCATCTGTTGGTTGAGTTTACAGATATAAGACCTATGGAGGGCTGACTGTATCTACTGCTTAGAAGTGAGTCACATGCTTCACTCCCACTCTTGGTGGAGACCAATAAAGGCACAAGCACCAGGAGGCAGGGATCGGGGGAGGTCATTCATGAGTCTAGCTATCACAGTGACACTCATGGTCCTTTCAGGTAGGCTACAGAGAGTCTCAGTTCTGTTGGACACATGAAGATGTTGCTGTGTAATTAAAGAGGCAAAAGGAAAGATGGTTAATTGGGGGGTTACAATAGACTCTAGGTCCCCAACTCTTAGCTCCATGACGGAAATTTGAGTATCTAAATCATCTATATCTTAGTATCTACCACCCATCCATACACTCAGCCATTTTACCTCAATGTTCTTTTTGCTATCTAAAATATTTATATAAGTATGAGCAATAGTTTAGTAAATCCATCTCCTTCAAGTCAACAGAATTACCCTGTTATATTAGAAAGCATAATTTCTAATATCTAAAGATTTTCTGCGGTAACTACTGAAGTCTTAGGCTGGGGTTGTATCTCAGTTGGGAGGGCGCTTGGATAGCATGAAGCCCTGGGTTTGATCCCCTAGAGCTGTGTAAACCATGTGTGGGAGTACATGCCTATATGAGACAGAGGCAAGAAGAGAGGAAGTTCCAGGTTATCCTGAGCTACATAAAGAATTTGAGGTTATCCTGGTCTACAAACAAACTCAACTGCAAAATCTCGGTGGAGAAAACAAGAAAGGTCTGTTTCTTGCTCACATGGCATAACCAGTGCAGGTGAGCTGGCGCCATTCCACACCTTCTTATGGGCCCAGGTAAATGTCCCAGTTACTACCTTGAAGATGCTCATCATCTGCTCAAGTAGAAGAGAAGACTGGTAAATCTTGCAATGGAAGCCACACTTCTACTCTGAAAGGGACATATATGCTTGACCCTCACTGGACAGAACTACTCACATGACTCCACTCAATCCTAAGTGAGCCAGGAAGTCCAGTTTCACCCCAAAAGTAAGCAGACCCACAAGTACTCAGCATACAATTGGTGTTATTATTATTACCAACATGATGAAACTAACTTTACTGGACTGGATGTTTATGTCTCCCTGCCCCCCTGCCCCCATTCATAAGGAAGTCCTAGATTTTCAAGGTGGTAGAACTAAGAGGTAAGGCCTCTAGAAGGCGGTTGGATCTTTTTTTTAAAAAAATATTTATTTATTATATATGAGTGCTTTTATCTGCAGAAGAGGGCATCATATAACATTATAGATGGTTGTGAGCCACCATGTGGTTGCTGGGAATTGAACTCAGGACCTCTGGAAGAGCAGGCTGTGTCCTTAACCACTGAGCCATTTCTCCAGCCTGGCGGTTGGTTCTTGAAGGCTACGCCCTCAGGAGTGGGACTAGACACCCCACAGAGATAGCTTGCCTCATCTGCTGTAAGTAACCACTGATGAAACAGGAACTTGTCCCTTAGCAGGTACCAAATCAGCCAGTGCCTTGACTTTGGACTCCTCAGCCTCCAGCACACTGCTTTCAGGCCACCGGTTTATTGTATTTTTCTGATATCAGCCCTCATACTTAAGATGCTAGCGAAGCTCAGATGGGATCTGGGTAGCTTTGCATTATTTATGATCTTAGTCCACAATTGCTCAGCCGATCATCTTGCTTCTGCTTGGGCACCTGATCTTACCAGCGTCCTCTCTCACCTCCTGACTCACTTGATCAGACCTGCATCACCTCTAAGAACTGCTTTTCTTCTTGACTATAATCTTTGCTTCGTAGTGTTCCCATAACAATTTTTTAGACAAATAATTCACAAAGTCTTGCTGCACCCCTGTGTCCCCAAATCTAGACCCAAATGCTTGTACCTGTAAAGCTGAACAAGCCGTTCAAAATATGGCAACTCCACAACGAACGACACTAAGGGAGGCAATTATGATAACGTCGTTAAGTAAAACCCTCTGTTCCTTTCTTCAGAGAGACAACAGGAACCAAACTAAATTTAATTAGCAAATGTCAAGAAAAGGGAAACATCTCTGGGGAAAAAAAAATAGATCAAAGGACTAGACGTGACTGAACTCAGCAGGGAAGGTTGGCTGACCATGCCCCAGGCAAATAATTATCTAAAGAAGATGAGCAACAGCCCAATGTTTCAGGGTCGCTCTCTCTTTCTGGCTCATTGTAAAAACTGTAGCAAGCAAGCTAACGTGTTAATGCCGCTGCAAGCCGCCTTTGAAGAAGGAAGTATTAGCACAGCTTCCCAGTGGGGTATGTAACAAAGTACCAAAGGAGGAGGAGCGCTGGCCTGCATGTTTGCTCACTTTAAAGGACACACGTTGAAATCCTACAGTTCTGCTAACTTACAGACTGAATGGCGCACAACTTCACTGTGCATCAATTTCATCATCACTGTAGCATGGGGAAAGAAACTTGTTTGAGACCAGGGGATATAGCGGGCTAGTAAGAACAGAACGTCTGGGACATGTCATCATCCTCTGTAAGGTAAAACTCAGGGCCTCTAAGATTTACCCTATATGGTGTATTTGCTGGTCAGGATGAAGTGAGCGTCTTTTTGCCTCCCACATTCTTCTACCTTGCTTTTTTTTATTTGTTTGTTTCTCTAATCAGACTCTGTCTGGTCCCTGGATTCTCTGGCTCAGTTGTAAAGCTCTACATCAGACCCAAGCAAGGTTCCCCCCTTTGTTTCCCCTAATACAGACAGCCTGGGCAGACCACAACTTATAACAACCTCTAGGGAATGTAACCTTTATGCTAGAGGCTTGGGCCTTTTCCATAACTTGGTCATTGCTAGAACATGTCAGTCCTGTCTTCTTTCCTTCCCTCTGTCTGTCTGAATATGAATTTCTGACCCTAAAACATGGCTCTGGGTTTGATTTGATCAAGAGGTTTCCTCGGAAGCACAAAGAAGGAGCGAGAGATGAGACAGGCAAGGAGAAGAAGCTAATGGAATTAGTGAGCAGGTCTAATGTTGGGAAGTTGGGGATGGATCCCACGGGGGACTCTTTGTAACAGGATGGAGGATGCCACAGAAATGTCCCATTGCAGACAGATGGACATGGGGCATTTATTTACTAGGTCCTAACATTCACTGTGAAGGGCGATGGCCCAGGGGCCACTCCCCAGCACTCATGTGCTGCCTTTAGGGTGCACGTTCAAGAGGCATTCTCTAGGCAGAGCAAAGGAGGTAGATGCAGAAGGAAGCCATCATGCCATATAGAGACACACATCACACCTGACAAAAGCTGCAGGGCATCAGTGAGAGTACTGGGGAAAGCGTGGTGAGGGCATCAACATTGCCAGCAACAAGGAGCCTTTAAGTTCCCAGAAATACTCACTGCCCTCCACTGTGCTCTGTGGCTGTCTTAGTCTTTTCTCCCAAGAACTCTCAGTGAGTATAAATCAACACACACAACGCATATGCACCCACACCCACATACCCCACGTGCGTACGCACTACCCCCTCCCACATCTCATACCTACACACCACACCACACAGATACACATTCAGTTTGCACACTATGCACAGACATGCTCATATCACACCCTGTCAGGCATAGACACCCTATATATACATATCATGTGCATACACACCACATTCCTGTAATACACTACACACATACCACACATCCACCACACATACTAATACACACTATGCATACAACAGATACCCACACATCCCACATGTAGACACACACACACAAATACACACACACACACACACACACACACACACACATATACACACACCACTTGCAGACATGAGCATACACTTTGCTGTGTTTATATGCACTCAGGAGTTCTCCAACAGTTTTGTGCTTCACTTGTAGTAGGAAGTGACCTTGGAATGTCATAGCGACTACATTTACTTCAGAAAACACCGCCGTAGCTGTTTATATTTTTAAACCTTGACTGCAAATGAAGCCATAATGATGGGATTATAAGCACGGAAGCATTTTGCTTATTATGTGGCTGTGACTTTTCTCACACTGCAGGCTCATGTATGAAATAAGCAGTGAATTTGGTGGTTCTTATAAGTGCATTCCTTGGTAGAGGGCTGCTGGTGTAGTTTAAATAGTCTCCCCACCATGATGAAAATGGACTAAACCTCTGAAACTGTAAGCAAAGCCAGAGACTGCTTTCCTTTGTATGAGTCTCTTCACAGCAATAAGACAGCAACTAAGACAGGTGACTTCATGGTCTTAGTGACTCAGGCGTTCTTGGTTGTTCTGAGAGACAGGCTTTGGCGCTGGATCTGGCCTCTATTGTTTCCTGCTTCTGATGGCATTTGTCTTTAAAATCAATACTCTTTGGGCCTAGGGATCCTTCTAGTGGTGATGCCCACCTATACATGGCTCAGACTGTTACTTAGGTCAGGGTCACTTTGTCTTTGTCCTAGTAGACCCCTTGGGCATCATATCCGTTGATTTTCTTCCTGCATGGATCAGATGAGAACTTGTGTGTACTTCCACATTACCAGGGAACTGTAGGAGAAGGAATGGCCCTCCAGGCTCTCCCTTGTCTGCCTCATTTACGTACGGCCTGTTTTATACTCTCCAGGATGAACCTGGGATGCCACCATGGAGGATAAGGGACAAAGAAGAATAGAGTTGGTAAGATTGGGTTCTAGTAATTGTTAACTCTCAACTTATCACAACCTATTAATTGATGCACAAGGTCCAGCCCACTATGGACAGGACCATCCCCTAGGCAGGCTATTTTGGGTAGATAAGAAAGCTAGCCAAGAATGAGCCTGTGGGTGAGCCCACATCACATTCCTGCCGCAGACTAGGAAGCTTCGGGTTTCCTTACATCAATGCCTACGCTTAATACCTTACTCCTTTTTTTTTTTTTCTAATTATCCTGCCATGTGTGGTGTGATTTCTCATGTGCTTTTGATAGGCATCATTTCCCTGTAACCAACCATGTGGAACATCTTTTCATGTGCTTACTGGCTTCATGTATTTATTTCCTTTAAAAATGTCTTTTCGGGTTCTTTTAAAGTTGGGTTGTCTTCTTTGTGTTCTTGATTCTGACTTCCTTTTTCTTTTGGTGTTTTTGGAGACAGGGTCTCCTGGATGTCCTGGAACTAACTCTGTAGACCAGTCTGGCCTCCAACTCACAGCGATTTGCTTGCTTCTGCCTCCAGCTCTGAGAGTTCTTTATATAGTAGATATACAAACTCCTTAGGAGACATACAACTTGCAAATACACTCTTAATCTGTATGTTGAACACTTACTTTCCACATGCTATCTTTTGTTTATCAGATCTTGTAAGACTAAGTTGAGGAAGTCTTATTCCACAAGCATTTTGTTAAAAAAAAAAAAAGGTATCTAAGCAATTTTTTTTAAGCCCAGAAAAGTATAACCTAGGGTATTGTGCACGCGCGTGAGGTGCGTGTGTGCGTGTGTGTGTGTGTGTGTGTGTGTGTGTGTGTGTAAAAGGCCATCAAAATTTTTGCCTTGGTCTTCAGAACTATGAGGGAAGGTATTTACTGAGGGTGAAGAAAACTATTTCCCTTTACTTTGCATCTTTATTTCATGGATTAAAGCTTCCTTGGCAATTTCCAGAATATTCAAATCAACTAGACATTAGATTGCTACCAGATTAGAATGGACAGGTAACACTGGATAATTATGATCAGAGGGAAGAGGAAAACATTTCAGGATGAACTCCCTGGGTAAAAGAGTCAACGCAACCACTCCATCATGTACCTCCTTTAGCAGTTTATAAGGAGCGCTGTGACATAGAAGGCCTCGGGTTAGCTGCTGTTGTGGTGGGGGAAGTGGACCTGGAGTCCACAGCTTGCCAGGAAGGAGGTCAGAAGAGAACACACTGTCCTTCTAGGACATCGGGCTGTCTAAAACCAACACTGAGGACAAGACTGCTCACTGGGTGGAGCTGCCATCACCCCTGTAAATGGTAAGGTGGCAAGGCCAGAAGTAAAGATGCCAGCAGATGCAAGACTGGCACAGCTTTGCCCTGGGTGTTGGGGCTTTGGAAGTGTGCATTGGTGGAGTGTAGCAGGTTATGGGATGGAAGTCTGACGCACACCACTGCGAAGACACCTCTGCTCCCAGGAGGACATTTCTAGGAGAAAAGACAAGGGTCCCTTTATCATTCAAGTTGCATGGACCTCACATCAAAGCTACTGGGGTGAAATGCAGGGACTCCAGCCACCTGGGTCTCTGGCAGGACCAGGCAGAAGAATGACAACCTTTTCCTTTGTAAAATGGCAGGTGTTGTGAGCGACTAAATTAAAGAATCCGTGCAAAGCATCCTGCAGAAAGCCTGCAGCATAGCAATCTGCTAACACTCCCTATAGATGCTCCTGGAACAGCTTGCTTCTGGAGCCATGGGAGGATCCTTTATTTCAGAGCCTGGTCCTCTTCTTCCTGGAAGGGTGTGGGGACCCTTGAGAGTTGCGGAAGGAGAGGATTGTATTTGAGACTGGGGCCCAGGGGCAGCCATGTGAGTTCACTTGCCAAACTGCTTTATCTATTCCCACTCTCTAGGCCTCTGACCTATTCCGTTTCGCAGTGTCGGCCACACGGTGAAGGCTCAGGGAGCACACTCTATGCTTAGAACACTTGTGGTCCTCAAAAGGGGGAGAGAAGAATGCGAGTGTTACATTGGACCAACAGTTTGGATAGACACGGCAAGTTGTGGGTTGGGCTGATAAAGCAGGAAGTGAGTTTTACGTGAGGTGACTGGCCTGGCTGCCTCCTTCTCCTCCCATAGTTTAAAGAATAAGCCATCTTGTCATGTAGCAAACTAGAAGAGGCACCCTAATGTCAGTATTAAAAAAAGAACGATCCTATGTAAGTTCTGAGCATGAGCAATGGGCACCCATCGGAAGGCCTCAGAATGGAAATGCTGATGAAGCTCGGGTCTGAAGGTATGGGGAAGTGCATGAAGAAGCAAGTTCCTTTTTGCTGGAGGGGGGAGGGGCAGAATTCAGCATGTGAAGGGAGTTATGGGTAAAGCTGGGGAGGAGCTTGGAAGCCATAGTGAGAGTTTAGGAATGGACTCCTAGCCCTGGGGGTGGATGGTTTCGGAATGTCAGTCCATCATGTTACGTAGAATGGGCAAGTCCAGTGGAGATGGCAGGCAGGGAGCTGGTCTGAAAGTACTGCAGTAGGTGGTAATGCCAGGAAAGGGAGGGTAGAAAGTCCCCCCTGCCATACAGTTAGAGTTAATAGTGATTTGTGGCTACTATGGGGCACATCAGGCAAGAGGATCCGGGAATGGCCGCTCTACCTTTACCCACAGCCTGCCCAGCTTTCTTGTTTTAAACAAAATCTCAATGGGTCGATTTTTACCAATGAAACCACATGCTGAGGTGAAAGCCCGCTAGCTCAGAGAGGCAGAGAAAGCACCCAGCTGACCTTCCTCTTCAGCCAATGTCCCAGAAGGAAAAGGAAACTTCCTCCCTGTCCAAATTCAATGTCCCTCCTCTCTGCTTCCTGTGCATCTCTCTGTCTGTCCTCCTGACGTTTTCCTCACTCTCTGTGGGGTTTTCTTCCTATGTTCACTCCCTGTCAACTGGTTGCTTCCTTCGCCTCTTGACCTAGGGTTAACTTTATTTAGTCTTATTTACAACACTCAAGCAGAAAACTCTTGGGCTAAAGGTGTGTGCTAGGGATGAACCACACCACAACCAGAACAGATTTTCCCAGTAAACAACACATTTACCAGTCCACAGTGTGATCAAATATCCCGTGACAGCTCTCCTCATACATTTTGGCTAAACAATCTCAACTTCACTGGCTTTGCTCATCTTCCCTTTCACACCCTTATGCTCCCTCCATCCCGACGCCCAGGAGTGTCTACACCCATGCACAGCCCCAAGCTGAGGAGTATCTGGAAATGTTTCTTCTTTGCCATCATTGTATAGAAAGAAGTATCTGGTTTTGTAACAGACCATGACACTTTTAATTCCCACTTTGTGTGTGTGTGTGTGTGTGTGTGTGTGTGTGTGTGTGTGTGTGTGTGAGAGAGAGAGAGAGAGAGAGAGAGAGAGAGAGAGAGAGAAAGAGAGAGAGAGAGAGACTTTCCATTTAGAAAGTGTTTAAGGTGCATTTATATGGGAGGAAAAGAGTCCACGCTGACATGAAGATTAGAAGGTTGTGCTGTTATTTTTGGTAAGGTGGGAAGGGAAGTTACCTGTTTGGGAGCATTGCTGATGAAAGGCTTGTGGGTGTGACAGTTTTTACTTCTTCTTCTGTGATGTCTCCCTCAGAGCTATAACCCATTAGACCAGGGCAGCAGCTGCTTGCTCCACCCACCTGTCGGCCGAGGTGCCATTGGACTCCTCCCACCTCCCTGACTCCTCCGTGTCCTGACATGGAGTGTAGCTTTAAATAGAGCGCACGAGGCCTGTATAAACCAAGCTGCCCACCCATCGCTGGCCCATCATTGTCTCAGCCCCACTCTGTCCTTTAGGGTGGTTTGACAAGTTGTCAGATGCCTGGAACCATGTGCTAGCTCTTCTTGGGAGGATGCTGAAGACTCTCTCACTCTCTCCTTTCTTTTCTACCTTTTAAAAATTGAAAATAGATTTTTTTTTCACACAATATAGCCCGATTACAACTTCCCATCCCCCAACTCCTCCAAGATCCCCCACTCCCACCCAAATTCACCCCTTTCTTTCTCTCTCTCTCATTAGAAAACAAACAGGCATCTGAAAAGTAATAAAATAATAAGATAAAATGAAAACAAATGAACTGGAATTGGATAATACAAACAGAAGAAAAATAGCCAAAGAAAAAGCACAAGAAACACATAGATGAAGACAAACACACACACACACACACACACACACACACACACACACACACACACACACACATACACACACACCATAAAAGCACAGAAACCATAATATGTAAGCTCTTCAAAAATGTCACTGGGATTATTTAGTGTTGCCATCTATTGCTGAGCACAGGGCCTGCCCGTAAGAGTACTTTGTATACCCAGTAAGACTGTTGAAGAAAGCTAATTTTCCCTTTGGGAGTGGTTATCAATTGGAGATAGCTTCCGGGCTAGGGATGGGGGTTTGTGTCTCCTTCTCTCAGCATTGGGACCCCACCTGGCTTAGACCCCTGCAGGGAATGAGCATGTTGCCACAGCTTCTGTGACTTAATCTGTGTGGCAACTCTACTCTGTTTAGAAGGCCTTGTTTGCTTGGCGTCTCCTCTGGCTCTTACAGTCTTTCCCAATTCTTTTTCTGCATGGGTTCCCTGATCCCCAAAGGCAGAGATTTGATGGAGACATACCATTTAGGACCGAGTGCTCAAAGCTGTCTCACTTTCTGTACGCTGTGGGCCTCTGTATCTCTTCCCGTCTACTACAGGGCCAAGCTTCTCCTCTGAGGACAGCAGAAAGTCATGAGGAGTTATTTTACTGACATATTTCTTTAGCAGAACAGCAGTATTTGATATTCTCCTGGGTCCCCTGGCCCATCTAGTCCCAGCCTGGCCACCCAAGCATCATAGGGTATGGATAGGTTCCGTCTAATGGAGAGGATCTTAGATCAGATAGTGGTTGGTTACTCCCACAAGCTTTGTGCCACTGTTGTACCAGCACATGGCACAGCTCATTGGGCTGGTAGGTGGCACATTCTTGCAGATCAGAGGATCTATATCCGGGTTGTTTTTTAATTTTTCTCCTTTAGTAGCATACAGTGTACCTTCCAGTGCTGTGAACACTAGTCAGTAGGGGCGAAGGTTCTAGGTACACCAGCTGGACTTCTCTGTGTTGCTTAGGTGTTGCCTTCAGAAATAGGCCCTTATCAACAGCCTGCGTTGTTTGGGGTTTCCATAGGCCCTTTCGGCCAATAACTCAATTAGATGTAACCCATTCCTGAAAGTGGAGGTTTCACTTGGTGGCAAGTGTTGTCTAGCTGGGGCTTTGTCTCCCTGCTATTTGATGATGCCATTAAGATTTCTTTCATATATGTACATATTTTAAGAAGGTCCTACTGTATTAGTTTTTAGTAAGAGACCACAAATGGACCTTAGTTTTAGGTGTTTCTCTCAATATCTTATTCCCTCTCTTAACCCCCTGTTCCTCCCACTCCCCATTGGTCTTCTATTCCAGCACCTCCCCCCACCCATCTGTAACTATCTATTCTATTTCCTCTTCCTATTTCCTCTTCCCTCACCCTTAGTCTTTTACTCTATGCCTGACCTCTGTGATTATATGTATTGTAGCATGGTTAGGCATTGACTTAACAGTTAACATCTACATATAAGCAAATACATGCCATATTTATTTTTTGGGCCTGGGTCACCTCACTCAGAAGATTCCCTCCCCCCACCCCCCAGCTGCATCCACTTACCTTTGAATTTCATTTTTAACAGCTGGGTAATTTTTCACTTTTTGAACGCACCACATTTTCTTTATCCATTCATCCACTGATGGACATCTAGGCTGTTTCTGATTTCTGGCTATTATGAATAGGGCAGCATTGATCATGGTTGAGCAAGGATGGTGGAAGCATCCCTTGGGTGTATGCCCAAGAGTGGTATAGCTAGATCTCGAGGTAGTTTGATTGACATCTTCCTGAGGAACCACCACAGCAGCAATGGAGGAGTGTTCCCCTTGCTCCGCATCCTCGCCTGCAGGAGCTGTCACTTGTTATATTGATCTTGGACGTTCTGACGGATGTAAGATAAAAATCTCAAAGTAGTTTTGAATTGCATTTCCCTGATGACTAAGGACTTTGAACATTTAAGAGTCATTTGTGTTTCATCTTTTGAGAACTGCCAGTTTAGATCTGTACCCCACTTAAAAATTGGATTGTTTTCTTGATGTTCTATAATAGAAACTTTGGTTTCTTTTATGTATTTTTTGTTTTGGTCCCAAGTTTGGGATATGGGAGTATTTTTCCACCACTGAAGACATCTTGTAACCTACGTTAGTGGAAAACAGACCTGTGAGAGATCACGTGATGTTTTGCTAGAAACTGTCTTGTGAGAGGGCTTGAGATGTTTTGCTGAAAATAGACACATGAGAGGGTGTGTGATGTTTCGAAAGAATGTAAGTAGAACCCCACAGACAGTGAGCCTATGCATTGCTATGCCGGGCAACAGTTTACAGCACTTCACTGATCTTCACTTTACAGGGAGATTGCTTCAGAGAATGTCTTGTAGTACTCTGCCTGATTCTGGCCATTTCTGCTGACTCATTCCAATTCAGCAGAGCCTTGCTGTTTCTACTGGATTGTGCCACCTCTATGGAGTCAGGTTGCTGTTTGGTGTTTGCTATTGGACTGGACTATTGGTATCCTGACAACACAGAGTGGAATTGGCCCAAGGAACTATATCTAAAAATGTCCACAGCCCCCGACCCCTATTAACCTTCATTGATTGGAAGGGAGGTAGAAGCTTTTGAGAACCCTAAGTAAAGTAGGTTTTTGAAAAATCTGAGCCTATAATATCCAGCTTTTTGGGGTTCTTCATATATTTTAGATACTAATCCTCTTTTGGATGATTAGTTGATAAAAAAATCTTTTCCCATTCTGTAGGCTGCTTTGCCTGAAGAATGGTGTGCTTTTCCATATAGAAGCTTTTCAGTTTCATGAGGTCCCATTTATTAGTAATTGTTCTTAGTGCCTGAGCTAACACTGTTCTGTTCAGGAAGTTATTTTCAGTGCCAAGAAGTTCAAGACTGTTTCCCATTTTCTCTTCTATCAGAACATATCTGGCTTAATGTTGAGGCCATTGATGCATTTGGAATTGAATTTTGTGCAGGGCGATCTATTTGCAAGTATGGATCTATTGGCATTTTTCTACATGCAGCCAACTAATTTGACCAGTAGGATTTGTTGAAAATGCTGTCTTTTAAAAAAATTTAAATTTCTTATAATTTATTCAAATTACATCCTGATTGTTATCCCCTTACTTATATCTTTCCATTCCCACCCTCCCTCCCTCTTCCACCCTATTCCCCTCCCCTAGGTCTGTGACAGAAGGGGACCTCCTCCCCAACCACATGGTCACAGCCTATCAAGTCTCATCCAGATAGCTTCCTTCCCCTTCATCTGTGTGCCTGCTGGCTTCCCCACCAAGGGGAAGTGATCAAATCGGGGTCACCAGAGTTCATGTCAGAGACAGTCCTTCTCCCCCTCAACCATGGAGAACGAGTTGTCCATTGGCTATATCTGAACGGGGGTCTAGGTTTACTGCATACATTGTCCTTGGTTGATGCAAGAGTTTGTTCAGGCCCCTCTGGGTCCAGATCCACTGGCCTTGGTGGTCTCCTTGTGGGGCTCCTGAACCCTCTGGGTCCTTCCATTCCCCCATTCTTCCTATCACTCTTCCCGCTCCACCCAGACTACAGCATTGAGACCCAGCATCTCTCCCGATCCCCTGCTGGGTGGAGTCTCTCAGAGGACATCTATGTTGGGCTAATATCTACTTATAAGTGAATATATACCACGTGTGTCTTTCTGGGTCTGGGTTGCCTCACTCAGGTAACTCACTCATTTCCAGTTCCATCCATTTGCCTGTAAATGTCAAGATTTCCGGTTTTTGATAGCTGAGTAGTAGTCTATTGTGTGATTGTACCACAGTTTCTTTATCCATCCTTCAGTTGAGGAACATCTAAGTTGTTTCCAGATTCTGGCTATTACCAATAAAGCTGCTATGAATATAGTTGAGCAAATATCCTTGTAGTATGGTGGAACATCTTTTGAATATATGCCCAATATAGTCGGGTCTTGAGGTAGCACTATTCCCAATTTTCTGAGAAAGTGCCACATTGATTTCCAAAGTGGTTGTACAAGTTTGCGCTCTCACCAGCAATGGAAGAGTGTTCCCCTTTCTCCACATCCTCGCCAGCATGTGGTGTCACTTGAATTCTCCATCTTAGCCATTCTGGTAGGTGTAAGATGGAATCTCAGAGTCATTTTGAGTTGCATTTCCCTGATAATTAAGGACATTGAACATTTATTTAAATGTTTCTTGGCCATTCGATGTTCCTCTGTTGAGAATTCTCTGTACCCGTTTTTAATGATCAAAGTATCACTGTTTGCAGATGATAAGAGAGTGTACATAAGCGGCCCTCCAAATTCTACCAGAGAACTCCTACAGCTGATAAACTTCTTTAGCACAGTGGCTGGATACAAGATGAATTAAAAAAAATCACCAGACCCCATGTATACAATGACAAAGAGGCTGAGAAAGAAATTTATATTAAATAATATAAAGTATCCTTGTGTAACTCTAACCAACCAAGCAAGTGAAAGACTTGTATGAAAAAACCTTCAAGTCTCTGAAGACAGAAAGTGAAGAAGATGGGAAGGTCTCCCTTGTTCATGGATCAGGAGAATCAGCATAGTAAAAATGGCCATCTTACCAAAAGCAATCTACAGATTCAATGCATCCCTACCAAAATACCTACACAATTCTTTAAAAACCTTGAAAGATCAATTCTCAACTTCACATGGAAAACAAAACAAAAAAACCCAGAATAGCTAAAACAATCCTGTACAATAAAAGATGCTCTAGAGGAATCTGCATTCCTGATCTCAAGCCATACTATAGAACAACAGTAATAAAACAGCATGGTACTGGCATAGAAATGGGATGGTTGGCCAATGGAATCAAACTGAAGACCCAGAAATAAACCCACACACCTATGGAACATTGATTTTTGACAAAGAAGCCACATCCATACAATGGAAAAAAGACCATTTGGTGTTGGTCTAACTGGATGTCTACATATAGAAAAATACAAATAGATCCATATTCATCACTGTGCACAAAACTAAAGTCCAAGTGGATTAAAGACCACAACATAAAACCAGACACAATAAATCTGTTAGAGGAAAATGTTGTGAAGAGCCTTGAACTCATTGGCACAGGAGACAACTTTCTAAACAGAACACCAACAACTCAGGCTCTAAGGTCAATAATTAGTAAATGGCACTGAAAAGCTTCCCTAAGGCAATGGACACTGTTAACAGAACAAAACAACAGCCGACAGACTGGGAGAAGATCTTCAACAATCCCACATCCCACAAAGGCCTAATATCCAAAATATATAAAGAACACAAGAATTAAACACCACCAAACCAAACAATCCAATTAGAAAATGCTGTCTTTTTTACAGTGTATATTTTTTGGCTTTTTTTCAAAAAAAATAAAATCAATCAGGTGTCCATAAGTATATGAATTTATGTCTGGGTCTTTAATTCAATTCCACTATCAACCTGTCTGTGTTTGTGCCAATACAATGCTCTTTTTCTTATTACTACAGCTCCGTAATACAGTTTGAGATCAGGGATGGTGATACATTCAGCAGAGCTTTTATTACTCAAGATTTTAAAAAAGCTATCCTGAGTGTCTGTGTTTCCATATGAAGCTACAAATTATTCTTTCAAAATCTATGAAGAATTTGTTGGAATTTGTGTGGGGATTGTGTTGAAACTGCAGATTGCTTTTGGGAAGGTGGCCATTTGCAATATGAATCCTACTGATCCATGAGCATGGGAGATCTTTTCATCTTCTGACATCTTCTTCAGTGTCTTTAAGCTTTTACTATATACATTCTTCAGTTGCCTAGTTAGAGGTATCCCAGGATCTTTTATTTATATTTTGAGGCTATTGTGAAGGGTGCTGCTTCCCTTTTTCTTTCTCAGTCCAGGAAGGGTACTGTTTGTATACAGGAAGGGTACTGATTTGAGCCGTCTCCTCACCCTCTACCATATCTGATGGGGAGAAGAAACAGAATCTGAGGGGAATGGAATAGATCAGAGAGACAGAGGGATCATGGGGGAAGAAAGCTCTGGAATCAAGTCCAGAGGCTGGTGTCCGCCATACCGATTTCTGATAGACTTGGGATTCATAGCGTGAAGTATCTCTTTTGTATTTTGCTTTGCCAAGGCAGCAAAGAGATTTACTTTTTTGTTCGAGGTGGGGAAAAGAACAGTTATTTCTCTCACTTTGGTGATTTGTTAGCTCCTGAGGAGAGAGGCGCAGTATTGTTTGTGAAGATTATGCTGGTGGCCCTGGAAGCACATAATAACGGGGTTTAAGAGAGCCACTGTTGAAAGGTGTAGCTACTGCTGTCTACTGCCCTTACCTGGGAGGAAGCCAGAGCTGGCTGCTACAAAGGTCAATGCCAGATTGAAATGCACCTTCTTTTTCTTGGCAATCATTTCCATAGCATTTTGTTCACAAACGTTAAGTGGCTTGCCTGGTTCTCAGGAAAAACAGTCATTAACATTTTTATGCAGCTCTCATGGGTTATAATTATGGTGTTACTTATATGGACACTCTAAAAAGGTCTTATTGAGGAAAAACATTCTATGTTTTCTTCTGATAATGAGGACATAAGAGGGGTGACTGATCCCACTCAGCAATGACTCTGAATAACTGGGTTTTGTTCTTGACATGGGTAGTGAAAATTCTATTTAGAGAGGTTTATTTACTAGTAGTTTTGAGCTGTTAAAAAATAAAAGCAATTTTAACATTAAAAAGACAAAGATATAGTTTAAACTTGGGATGTCTGTCTGTCTGTCTATCTATCTATCTATCTAATATCTATCTACCATCTATATATATTACATGAAGTAGAGAGTTGAGTGCTTAATGATTGGAGTCTTTCCTTTGATAAAATCACCAGGGAAAGGAAGTACGCATGACAAAGAAGTGCTCTGGATAAGGAGGCTGGGTATGCAGAACTCTGTCACTTTCCTGCCTCTGGCAGGACCATTATGGACCCTTCTGAGAATTCCTGGTCTATAGAGCAGGTTGCCCCCAAATCCCAAATCCATAATGTCAGCCTGTAACTTCCAGGTTCTCTGGGACAAAAGGAGGTCACCTGAGCCATTTTGTGTTGGAGGACAGTTGATGTGCACTTTCTGTGGGTGTCCTGAGACCCGGGACCAGCTGGGATTCTAGATTTATTTGGAGATGAGGCATCTACTGAGGTAGCTGAGGGACTGAGATGCAATGGAGGCAGTGTCAGCATGCGGGGCAATCCAGGATCTGCAGAGACTTCATGGCAGGGAGCAGGGACACAGCCTAGAGCAATTGTTATTGAGATCAGACAAGGTGATGAGACTAGGGGTCTGCGAGTGGGAGCAGAGCGAGACGTTAGGGATTGGGGAGCGAAGGGGAAAACGCTCACAGGTCTGCTCTTCTGTGGGCGGTGAAGGAGTGACAAGGGTTAGGAGGGCTCTGGCTGCTGAGTGGTGAGGGGTGGGTCTTCACAGAGGCAGTCATTGCCTACGGATGCAAACATTTTTGTGACCTGGGGCTTTGCTTGACGATGTCCTTGGCACACTTTCCGTCTTCCTTCCTCTTTTTGACTCGGCTGGGAATCTGATCAAAGATGGTCCTCAGACTTATCTTCAAGGACTCAAGGTCATTCCTTCTAAAGTTTAGTATCATTTAATAATGTTGACATATCAAACAAACGTTTGCATTGTCTGTTTGTGTATTTGCCTTATCTTTATGTTATTCCGAGGGTTGCATAGGTCACAGTCTTACCTGTAGTCTCACCTTGTGTACCCCAAACCTTTTCCCAGGCTGAGAGAAAGGGGAGGGAGAGAGACTGTTGGTTGACCAGGAGGGTGATTACCCATAGCCACCTGAAAGGGGCAAATGGCAGCTGTAGAGGAAAAATAAACCACTGTTGTTTTATTCCTAAGGACTAATAATTTTTCCTTTCAAAAGTATCTCGAGGGGGCTGGAGAGATAGCTCAGTGGATAAGAAACTGACTCATCTTGCAGAGGACCTAGCTCAAGTCTCAGCACCCACATGGCAGCTCACAACTGTCTGTAACTCTGCTTCCCTCACACAGATGTACATGCAGGTAAAACACCAATGCACATAAAAATAAATACTTTTTAAAAAGTATTTTAATACAAAACAAAAACACACCACCACAAGAAGAAGAAGAAGAAAGAGGAGGAGGAGGAGGAGGAGGAGGAAGAGGAGGAGGAGGAGGAGGAGGAGGAGGAGAAGAAGAAGAAGAAGAAGAAGAAGAAGAAGAAGAAGAAGAAGAAGAAGAAGAAGACCCCTGCTTTAATTCAGTGCCAAAGACTCTCATTAGTCACTGCTGAGATTCAACCTGCTGTCCATACAGCAAGCCCATAGTGCCTCTGAGGAGTTCCATGCTTTCCTGCTGCCCTGACTGGTAGCGAGCTATGCAGAAAACACCCAAGACCAGAAACCCACTTCAAATAAGACTAAAAAATACACAAAACAGACTTGTATTTTATTTTAGTTAATTTTTAAAAAAGATTTATTTATTCTGTATACAGTATTCTGCCTGCATGCCAGAAGAGGGCACCATATCTCATTCTAGATGGTTGTGAACCACCATGTGGTTGGTGGGAATTGAACTCAGGACCTTTGGAAGACCAGTCAGTGCTCTTAACCTCTGAGCAATCTCTCGAGCCCCCTACTTAGTTAATTTTTAAAAGACTTATTTATTTTTATTTTAATTGTATGAAGGTTTAGCTAAGTGTATGTCTGTACCATATGCATGCATTTCTGGTGCCTGGGGAGTCCAGAAGGGCACATGGGATCCCCTGGAACAGGAGTTACAGGCAGTTCTAAGCCACCATGTAGGTGCTGGGAACTGAACCTCGGTCCTCTGAAAGAGCAACAACTGCTTTTTAACTGCCGAGCCATTTCTCCAGCCCCATTATTTTAATTAATCTTTTATGTTACTGGAAATTGACCTCAGACCTTTTTTTTTTTTTATGGTTGCAGGCTACCCATCACCAAACTATATATCTCTCCACCCTCCATTACATGATCTAAAATAATATAAGAACATAATGATTGTATGTAAGAGTGGAGCCGTATGTAATATTTTGACAGGTGTGCACATCATGCATTGTCCAAATGAGGTCAAACACACCTCTCTGCGACGGTAAATCTTTTTGATCAGAATGATGGATTTAGCATCACCTAGGAGACGTACTTCCAGGTGTGTCTGTGAGAGTGTTCCTCTGAGGATTAGTTTAGGAGGGAGGACCTACCTGAAGTGGGTGGCCTATTCCGTGGGCTGGGGCCAGACTAGATTAAAGGTGGAAAAGGAGGAAGCCAGGTGAATGCCAGCGTCAACTTCCCCCTGCTTCTCTCAAGATTCTGCCTCCACTGCCTTGAACCTGCCAGCAGGCTCTCCCTGATGAGTTGAGCTGTAAGACATTTGTTCTACCAGGGGTTTAGTCATGGCGACGAAAGAGTGACTATTACTAAGACCCTCCTCTACACTTCCGCATGCGAGAGCACAACCTTTCCCCTTCCTTTATGGAGTATTCAGTACCGTCATCCTCCTGCTCATATCCACCAGAGTTTCTTCTCCCTGTCTGCCTACCTGCCGGGCCAAGTACATCTGGTACTAACTGCAGCGTAGTGTCCATTGATCATCACCAATGGGAGCTAGAGCAACGCCAGGAGGGAGAGGGAAAGGAGGTGGGCAAAGCCCTGGGCAGCAGCGGGTCAGAGGAGATAGGGCTGGATCCTGGTATCTAGAATATCCCAAAACAGAGGGTTTAAAGTAGGGACTCAGTAAGACCAGTGCTGAATAAGGTGGCGCCATTGTCATCAGGCAAGGAAGAGGCAGAGGCCAGTAGACAAGGCAAATCTGGCTTGAAGGCAGGACCACAGCCATCTCTGGGCTGGTACAGACATGCTGGAGAAAGAGAGGCTTGTGAGTGTCTGTAGCTCCTGCCAGGCTGGGGCCTATGGAGCAAAACAGATGGCAGATGGCGGATGCACACTCTCTGGGGTTCCCTGGAGGTTGCCATGGCTACCTACTTGTTAAGAAGGAGTGAAATAGGGGTCCCAGGAAGGGCATCCATGGCATAAAGTTGCTGTGCCTTTTCCATCCCTGACCACACAGGCAGGGGAAAACTCTCTGCAGCTGTCTCATCAGAGAAGTAATCTCAACCCATTTCTATAAGGTGACAGAAGGGCAAATGTAAGGGACAGTGACATGTCTGCAGTTTGAGGGCAGGGGTGGGGGGGTGGAGAGAGACAGAGAGAAGAGAGAGACAGACAGATGGAGACAGAGAGAAGAGAGAGACAGACAGATGGAGACAGACAGACAGAGACAGAGAGAAGAGAGAGACGGGGCGGGGGGGGGGGAGAGTCATACACAGAGAGAAACAGAGACAGACAGAGATGGAGGTAGAGAAAAGAAGAAGAAGAAGAAGAAGAAGAAGAAGAAGAAGAAGAAGAAGAGGAGGAGGAGATACAGAAAGACACACACAGAGATTGCTATAGTGCCCTCCTCCAGGCATAAGCAAAACTGTGTACAAGTGAATGAGAAAAGACTACCGAAGGAAAGCAGTCTTTAGCTTTGCAGCCTACGTTCAGGCCTAAGAGGTATGGGTGACTATTGGTGCAGTTAGGACACATATCCCTCAGACCTGTGAATAAAGACTTGGTTTCCAGCCTGGGACACTGAGAGGGGAAGGTGTGTCCTTGAGAAGTGTGCAATTGTGTTACAAGAAATAACTAACCAACCAACTACCAAAGTAAATGAAACTGTGAGGCTGGAGAGATGGCTCAGCAGTTAAGAGCCCTCGCTTCTCAACCATGAGGACCCAGCCCCCAAACTCACACCTAATTCTAACTCCAAGGCATATGTTACCCTCTTCTGGCCTCCATGGACACACACACACACACACACACACACACACACACACACACACACAGACACACACACACACCACACACATACACAGAGACACATACACACACATACCACATACACATACACACACACCACACACACACATACACAGACCCACACACCACACACACACACATACGCAGACACACACACAGACACACAGACACATACACAGAGACACACACACACCACACACATAGACACACACACACACACACACACACACTCACATGCAGACACACACACATACACAGAGACACACACCACACACATACCCAGACACATACACACACATACCACACACACATACACACACACACCACACACACACACACATACACAGAAACACACACAGAGACACATACACAGAGACACACACACACACCACACAATACACACACAGACACACATACACAGAGACACACACATACACACACACACAGAGACACACACACACACCACACACATACACACACAGACACACACACACAGACACACACAGACACACACACAGACACACATACACAGACACACACACATACACACACATACCACACACACACACACACACACACCACACATACACCACACACATAAACATACACATACACAGAGATACATACACACACATACACACATACACACCCCCCCCATACACACACACACACACATACACAAAATGTTGTATTTATGATTTTTGGATTGGGCCACATTCACAGTTACCCTTGGCCACATGAGGCCTCGGGTTGGACATGGCTGTAGGGAGAGGAGCTAGGGAGGAAGTTGAATGCTTGGAGTGCCCTCTGAAGAGGTAATAGGACTCCAGCGCCTTCCTCTGCGTGTCACAGAGAGCACCTGGTTAGCCAACCTCTCTATGCCATGTCGCCGCCACAGTGTGCCGTTACCGCAGGTCCAAGGCAACAGGACAAATGACTGACCGTGGACCTCTGACGTTCTCAAGCCAGATAAACATTCTTCCTTAAGAGTTGGTTATTTCACGTACTTTGTCACAGCAGGCTAGGCTTTAAACTCACCCTTTTCTGGATTTTTAGTCATCATCACCTCTGCCCATAGGGGGCAGCAGCTGTCAGATTCTGGAGCCACACTTCCTCTCTCACAAACAAACCCATCACATTCATGACAGAGAAAGAAAGAGAGAGAGAGAGAGAGAGAGAGAGAGAGAGAGAGAGAGAGAGAGAGAGAGAGAGAGCAAGTGCAGTTGCTCTACTAGGCAGGGAATGTCAGGGTTTTGTCTCTCTTGTCCTATTGCGGGGAGCTTTGTTTCTCAGCTTCCATTACTGACGCAAGCAGCCATGTAACGGCCATTGCTGTGCCTGACCTCACCCAGGGGCCTGCGCGTCCTGACCTATGGGTTCCTGCCCTGCTGTCACTAGTCTTTGCTTCCTTGGCCCTATCTACTCATTGTTTAAGCCATATCTCACCTTGTTTTCCATTTATGTCCTAGCGGTGCTGGGGACCGAACCCAGGGCCTGACAGATTCCAAGCATGCGGTTTACCCCTGAGCTGTACCCAAACCACACTTCTCTCCACTTTTTAAGATTTAGAGTGGAGTGGTGATTTCTCTGTTGGCTTCTTTTCAAAAAATTTTCCTGCCGGGTGTGGTGGCGCCTTTAATCCCAGCACTCGGGAGGCAGAGGCAGGCGGATCACTGTGAGTTCGAGGCCAGCGTGGTCTACAAAGCGAGTCCAGGACAACCAAGGCTAACACAGAGAGACCTTGTTTTGAAAAACCAAAGGGGAAAAAAAAGATTTTCCCAGGCCTGCCTGAGGAGCCTGCCTCAGGACATGTCTGGGTGTCCAACTACACAGTTCAATGTGTTGGCTTGGTGTGGTCAGCACTGGACAACCAAGGGTCTCCCGATTAGCTCTTTGTACACCTGTTTCCGGGATGCAGATGGCATTTTCTCGGAGGAACGTTTGAGAGCTGCAGGTAATTTATCACCCTTGAATAGCATAGGCCACTGGTGTTTGCCTATTCACAGGAGCTGACACATATCCTGTAACTGACCTTGCTCAGCAGGTAAGAGAGAGAGAGAAAAAAATCGGTTTTATTTGAAGCTCAAAGTATTTCCTTGGTGCTTCTTGAAATGCTTTTGTTTTGTCAAATGCCTTAGTCGAAAGACAGTGAAAACATTCGTGAGAGCCTGTTTTACTTGGAAATCTAGGATTAGAGGCCACAAAGAGCCCTTTGCTGGAGAGCATTTAGCCTCCCAGGTATGCTATTAGATTCCCCCCTCCTCCCAAGCCTTCCATCCCCCCCCATCTGTCTCCCCCCTGGCCCCCCCCCCCCCCCGTACTGTAAGAAGCCCTGTTTTCCCACGCAGCTGCACCCTGGAGCGGCCTCTTCAGCCTTCCAGGATTGTCACGCACGTCAATTGACTTTCTTTCTGGGGTCTGGAGAGGTCAGATTCTGAAGACACTCAGAATTTGGAGGGAAGAAGCATTGCTTTTTCAGAAACAGGGAACCACACACAAAAGGCTGAGGGGTCTGGTGTGTGTGTGTGTGTGTGTGTGTGTGTGTGTGTGTGTGTGTGCTTGCGTGCGTGCGTGCGTGCGTGTATGTTTTTGTGTATGTGTGCATGTACTTACATATGTGCGTGTGTTTACATATGTGTGTTTATGTATGTGCCTATGCTTTTGTATGCAGTTGTGTGTGCGTGCACGTATTTCTGAGTGTTTTTAAAGTACAAAATAAGATGATAAGATAATAAGACCATGTTTAATAATAGGATAAGATATAAGGCAATAAGATACCAAAGCACCAGGCAGCAGATATTGGATCATATGAGGTTTATGAAATGAGCATGGGGAGAGAAGGAACGGGGGGGGGGGGGTACCCCAGAGAGAGAGAGACAGAGACAGAGACAGAGGAAGAAAGAAAGGGGGAAGGAAGAGAGAGGATAGAGAGGAAGAATAAGAAGGAGGAGTGAGGTAGCCCTGGGCAGGACCACGCACCGGTGGCGGGTAGGCAATGACATCACAGGTAGGCAGCCTGAAGCAGAATCCTAACATTGTGAATGTTTCTGTTGTGTGTGCACGTGGGTGTGCGTGCATGAGCATTTATGCATGTGTATAAATTTACCTGCCCTTCAGGTGAGTGAGTGTCAACATGAGAGGCAGGAGAAACAGGGCGTTCTCTTCTCGTACTGCTCAGGTGTCTCTGGAGGAGGGTACCGTGCAGAGCTCCAGGCATTCGTGCCTACAGAATGCCTGTGGACGGTATGACTTCTTCTACCATTCCTTGTCTTCTGACAAAGCAGAAACCCGTAGCTAAGAAAGCTACATCCTGGAACGGGCAGGGTAAAAACTCTCAGCGTGTCTCCGCATTCCAGTGAACACTGACGCCCAGCGATGCAGCGATTTCTTCAAGAGACTGACTGCAAATGAATCATTAATAGTACACATTCACATCTCCTTCCATGATGTCTGGGGCTAGTGGGAAATGTCTGGGAAGAGCTCAACGCTCTTATGCTTGCTACACAGAAATACAGTTGCATGGACTGCCTTCCGTCTAGGGAAATCAAGACATGATGCTCTCAGCAGCCAGGCTCCAGACGTGAAGCTTCTTTCAATATCCAGCCTGCGTGCTTTGGGGGATGGAGCAGCTGTTCATAAAGCGATTTACATTCCACAGGTGCTCCGTGGCTCTGACTAATTGATCTGAGTGGTACAGTGGAAAGAACTGGAAGAGAATGTGGCCCCCACCACTGCCGGCTGGACCACACAGCACTGCAGGAGAAATGCCAGCTGATAATGGTTTTAGACTTCTCATGTCTATGGCTGTTGGTTTGATTTGCATCTTGCCTGCCATAAGGGCTGCATTTTAATTTTTAATGCCACCTGTTTCATAGCTATGTGGAGAGCGGGGAGGACATCTCCAGAGCCTGTGTATTTATTTTTCTTTTGGGTTAATGAAGTTTATATGATAGTTGGTTTTTGAAAGTTGGAGCCTAAGACACTCATTAAAGTGACTGAAAAGGGAGGACAAATGAGATTTTAATTGAATATCCGACATTTACAGTGGAATTTGCCAAAACTGCTCTTCTCTCCAGTTTTAGAAATCTGTGTGCTGTTAGATGTTATTGCCAAAGCTAGAAACAGCAACAACAAAGGCTCCTATAATCTTCCACGTCCCATTTTCTTTTGGGCCTAATTTCTATTAGTCAGTAAACTGAGAAATGCTTACAGCTGTGTTAGGAGCCCCAGTGTTCCTTAGTCTCCCGGTGCGATGAGGTGGTAAAGGTGGTGGGTTGAGTTAGAAGTGTTCGCTCTCAGGTAGTTCAATGAACTCAGCCTGGGCTACAGAAGGATTCCTGGCAGTTAGATAAAAGCCGGCAGTCCTCAGGAACTTGTGAAACTGCTTCCCCCAAAAGAAGTCATTTCCCTTAAGTCTGGCGGAAGGAACAAATGGATACCTGTGATCAAACAAAGCCCTTGCTGGTTCCCTCAGTATCATAAGTACGCACTAGACAGTTCAAAGCCCGTGCGTGCTCGCCTCCAGACCCTTCAGTTACTTGTCCTCCTTCTAATCCATGATTTGTCCATCCCACTCTTTTTATTCCCACTCCTGCTACATCCGGTCCCGCCCCCTTCCCCCCCACTGCCCCGCCTACTTTTATGTTTGGTCTCTCTTGCTTGCTTGCTTTCTCTCTTACTCTCTCTTTCCCTCTCTCACCGCCCACCCAGGCTTCTCTCTTCCTCTCTTGCTGTGCTCTAGCGGCCATCTCTTGCTCTCTCACCACCGCCACGATTCTCGCTCCTGCTCCGCCCCCCCCCCTCTCCCCGCGTCCTCACTTCTAGCTTTGCCTGTTCTGCTTTCTTTTCTCTCTACTCTGGGCGTCTAGAGTCTAGATGTCTCTGGATATTTTCTCTTTCTTATTCAAAGCGGAACCCTCTATATGGAGCAGTCATATAGCAGTCTATAATAATGGTGCAGTCGTGTTGGTAGTTTCTTTATCGTACCCTTTGCATGCAAGGACATAACGTATTGGGATTATATTGGAGGTGTTTCTAGAGCTTTCTTGGCCCGCTTAGGAAAAATTTCAACTTAACATGTTGTCTGTGTTAACTGTCACACAATCCTCAGTGTGTGTGTGTGTGTGTGTGTGTGTGAGTGTGTGTGCGTGCAAGTGCACGAATCAGTGGACAACCTCAGACATCATTCCTTACTTTTCGCCTTACATTCTTTTTGTCTTCCTGCTGTGGATGCCCTGCTAGTTGACCTGTGAGGGGGTCGTTCTCCATTTCCCACCTCATATCTCCCGTAGTAGGAACACAGGGGTTACAGATGCTTGCATTACAAATCAAGATTTTACACGAATTCTGGAAATCCGAGAATCTGGTCCACGGAGACATCTCTGTAGCTCCTCAGGTGTCTGTTTTTGTTTTGTTTTCACCCCTGGCTGTACAGGATACTTTTTCAAGCCTCCCTTATAACTAAGAGTGACCATGCGTCTCAGTTGCCATCAGTGAGAGAAAAATGAGAGGCTTTGATGTTGAGAGCTTCTGGGGAAAATATGCCTTTACTGATGTCACTACCTGTCTACCTACTTCCTGAAGTGTAGAGCGATGCCTGGAGCTGTGGCAGCCATACAGTCAACATAAAACAATAAGGACAAAGATAAAAAGCCAGAATGTCAAGGGTGCTGGGATAAAGAATGGATTGCCTAGCTCTTTGATGATATGGCTGAACTGAACCACCGCATTGGCCCGAATCACATTTTTCCAGATTTCACGCTATACAGTAACTAAATGTGTATTGCTAGAATTCTGCTAGCTGAGTTGTTTCTTATAGTCAAAAGCATTTCTAATGTGTCGGATGTCAAACCAGCCAACACCAACCACTCAACTGACTAACTGTTTGCTGATTGCTGCCCCTGTACTCTTTTCCTCTTACAAGCCCTCAGTCACATTTTAGTTGTTCTGTGACCTTTTCTGACACTTCTGTTTCTAATATAGGGCACACTACTTGCTTATCCCATTGTTACAAATCTCCAGTACACAGAAAACGCATTGGGGGACTGAACTAGGGTGACCACATAGTTAGTGTCACAGACTGGCTCTTGCATAAAAACCATGTAAAGTGGAGAAGACGATCTTGGGACTAATTTTGTTGAAGTTCTGTTAAACCAGCCTGACTCCTCATGAGAGATAATTTTTCTGCCTACTAAATTTCTTTGTCCTTCTGATCCTATGATTTCTTTCTTTCTTTTTTTTAAATGTAGACACAGGAGAGTGTTATAGGTTTCACCTTGGGCCCTTGTTTGGACATGTCCTGAGTTTCAGTCCCTCTCTTATGACATCTCTGCTCCAACATCAATGCTACTGATTAGGCTCTAGGAAGCATCCCCAGTATCAATCACTCTCTGCTTGTGTCACAGGTCACGTTCTGCATTCTGTAATGGCTGCCGGGCATGGTTGCTTTTTTGCACTGACTGGTTGTGCTGTTGAGTTCTCAGAACTGTGACTAGCCTCAGTGCCTTTCATTGTTCCCAGAGAGGGATATGTGGACACATTAAGGGTCCAAGGATTAATGAGGAAATGGTGAGAACGCCATATTTGAAGTGGAAAAAAAAAGTGCCCTACATTTGTGTAGCAGCTTTTAACCAAGCACCCCAGTTAATCCTGGGTTGGTTTTTTTTTTTTTCTTGTTTGTTTGTTTTGCTTTGTTGCATGGGTGGTGAGAATCAGAGCTCTATCTGTGCTGCCCACACAACTTCTGAAAGCCTCCAAAGCCTGCATGACTAGGCTTTTGTCGTCAGTCTGTTCTGGAGAGTAGTGCAGCTCACCCGAGCCTCTGAGACTGAGCAGAATCATCACTGCATGGGGGAAGTTATGTCTCTGAAAGCAGACATACTTTGCAAATAATAAGCATAGATCCAAAGAATTAGCTAAGAGTCCAGCTACACAGGAAGCCTGCTCACACTTGACAGAAGTTGTTTCTGGTTTGCTCTAGCACAATGTGAGGGATGTCATTGGAAAAAGGAAGGAGAGGTAAAGTTCTAAGTCCTGTTTGGTTCTTCACAGGACATCAAATGTAACTCCATCCTCAAAATCAAATGAGAACTCTAAATCAGACCTCAGACAGAACGCTGAGAACTGAGATGGACACTTAGTCAACTCAGGCTGTGTAACCAAATACCTCAGAGTGTGTGGCTTAAACAATATCCATTTGTTTTTATGGTTCTGAAACGCGGGACATCTAAGAAAAAGTGCAGGTAGATCTGGTAGCTGGTTGGGGGTGGGGGATTTTCCTTATCTGTATACAACTGTCCTTTTCCTCTTTCTTCAAGTGGCTAGGGGTAGGGAGAGAGAGAGAGAGAGAGAGAGAGAGAGAGAGAGAGAGAGAGAGAGAGAGAGAGAGAGAGAGAGAGAGAGAGACACAGCAGACACCTTTGTGCCTTGTCTTATTTTTAAAAAAATATTTATTATTATTTATACAGTGTTCTGCCCGCATGTGCACCTGCTTGCCACAAGAAGGCACCAGATCTAATTACAGATGGTCATGACCCACCATGTGGTTGCTGGGAATTAAACTCAGGGCCTTTGGAAGAGCAGTCGGTGCTCTTAACCTCTGAGGCATCTCTCCAGCCCTGTCCCTTGTCTTATAAGTATGCTAATCCCATGCTGAGGGCTCCTTCCTCATGGTCTACTCACTTTTAAGATGGGCTTCTCCAAACACTGTCACACTGGGTTCTTTGCAATTCGGAGAGAGACATCCAATCCATAGCGTTTATTCAAATTTCTCATGTTACAATAAAGACACTTAGATGCAACACTGACTAATCACCATGCTGGACTTAGCTAAGATATGATGGATTCCTAGAAGCCAGTTTGTCAGCTCCTGTGCTCAGGGGACCAGGCACATCATAGTCAGCTGCAAAGAATTAACACATGACCTATTATTGGTAAGTTCAGCAGCCAAAGGGTTACAATGATATATATATATATTTTTTTAAAATATTTTATTTTATTTTATTTATTTTTTGACTTTAAAGAAATGAGAACAAATTTTGGGCTATCTTTCAACCATACTGATGTCCTCTGTCCACGTTCCATTATTTCTTCTAGGGAAGAGAAAGTGATGAGTGTTGTTCTTAACCATGAATGCTAGTGTGGGACATACCTGAGCCATCCCAACAGAAAAAGCCAGCGTGCTTCTCTGTTGGCTAATACTGCCAACCTGACTGAACAGCGAGATGCTCAGGAGATCAGCGAAACACGTTTTTGTGTGTTTGCATGAGGATGTTTCCAGAGAAGACTGATATATGGGAGACGGGTCAATGGGGAGAAAGGCCAAGAAAGAGGTTGGCAGTCTCAGGGCCTGGGGGAAACAGAAGTGGCAAAAGAGGAAGTGGCATGTGACAGCTCCATCGTCCAGGACCTCTATACTGCTGTTGTTGCCTATGACATCAGACTCCAGCTTCTTCAGTTGCTCTGTGTGGACTAACACCAGCAACTCCCAGGAAGCTTTCTATAGCCCCACATTGCCAGGGCAGTGCCGTTGGCCTGCCTTGGTCTCCAGTGTTAGCTTCGTGGTCTTAAGTGGCTTCTCCAGCATGCTGGTGACCACTGCTAGGCTACCCAGCTCGCATCATGAAAGTCAATAAATAGGGCCCCTAATATAGTTTTATGTAATTATGTTGGTTCTAGCTTCCTTTCGCTTGCTGTGGTAAAACGCTGCAACCAAACGCAACTTCAGGGAGGAAATCTGCGCCGCTAGGCTGGCTTTTCTGGGCCACAGTCCATCCTTGGCAGGAACTCAGGCAGGAGCTTGAAGCAAAAGCTGTTGAGGGGCCGGGTGGTGGTGGTGCATGCCTTTAATCCCAGCACTTGGGAGGCAGAGGCAAGCGCATCTCTGTAAGTTCAAGGCCAACCTGGTCTACAAAGTGAGTCCAGGACAGACCTGGCTACACAGAGAAACCCTGTCTCAAAAAAACCAACAAAACAAAACAAACCAACCAAACAAAAAAACCTGTGGAGGGAGGGCACTTTCTGCTTCACTCTCTCTCTGGTTCATGCCTTGCCAGAATTCTAATACATTCCTGGATCACCTGCCCGGAGAATGGTACCACTTGCAGCGACTGGACCCTCCTATGTCAATTAACAAACCAAGACCACATCTACAGACATGTGCACAGACCAGCCTTATAAAGATAATTATTCAGCTGAGACTCTACACCACCAGGTGATTCTACACTGCGACAAGTTGACATGTAATGCTAGCCAGGACAATGGTTTTCTGTGAATCAATCTTCTTTTCTTCCTTCCTTCCTTCCTTCCTTCCTTCCTTCCTTCCTTCCTTCCTTCCTTCCTTCCTCTCTTCCTTCTTAACTTTTTTTCTCTTTTTTTAAAGAGGTAAAAAAAAAGTGATAGTTTTCCTTGGACACAGTGTTAACTAAATGAGGAGGTTACATCTCTACTCATGATTTCAGAGACATGAGCTGGGGCTGGGGGCTAGCTCAGTCGCTATGAAAATGTACCGCTCTTGCCAGGGACCCAAATTTAGTTCTCAGTACTCAGATGGCGTACACTCAACCACCCGGAACTCCAGCTCCAGGGCATCTGATGCCCTTGACCTCCATGGACACCTGTATTCATGCTCATATACCCCCATGTAAACATATACATAATTAAAAATAAACCTTTTTAAAAGAAGAGAGCCATGAGTTAGGGTTTTGTTTTTTTTTTTTTTTTGTTTTGTTTTGTTTTTGTTGTTGTTGTTCATTGTTTGTTTCTCTTTGTTGTCCGGGGCCTCAGATCTCATTGAATTTTTTTTCCCTATGGACTTCATTTGTGTCTTTATTTATTCAGCAAATACTGGCAGAGCCCGTCTGTGTCAGACAGAAAGGAGATGTTCCCCAGCAAAGGCTTACTTTGCTGACGCGTGCATCACTCTACTATTAGGTTTTAAAATGGAGCAACGATAATTAGTACATCAAGAGCCTATATTAGAACAGTAGTAGAAGTGTTCTGTGCTATTTTCATGATTAGCTTTCTTTGTCACGCTGTGCTGCAGGGCACGCTGGAGTGCTTGGTGCCGTGGAGTGCACTCAAGTGGGCATTCGACCCGTATTGAGAAAGACGATGATGACAACGACAGTGATGATCGTGACAGGGATGCGGGGCCGCAGCACCTTGCAATTTGTGGTAAACAAAGGCAATTGCACAGCAACGTCTGTTGGTATTGACTTCCCGGCAAGTGCTTGAAAAACGGTAATTAACTGGAGAGATGGTTGCTGAGCATCTTGGTAACGGGCAACCTTTAATTCAGCTGAGCAGGGGCAATCAGTGTGGTGTCTGGAATCAACCATTAATTGTATGAATTATGGCGTTTCCTGGCAATTATAAATCTCCAAAGGGGGAGGGGTAACATCTTGGGGGAAGAGCTGTGGAGGCCTTCTGAGTGAGATCAGCGTGGTAATGGGGACGGAATGGGGTCAGCACAGGCTCTGGTGTTCCCTTCGGTTGCCATGAAGCTGTATCCGCTGCCTCATTGTGGCCCCAGACCCCAGCAGCCTTGGTATGGTTTTATTTTTGGTCAGTCAGATATGCTAAGGCCCAACTCCAGCACAAGCGGCAAGTTATCTCTTCTCAGAATATTGCCTGAGAACCCGGGTCTGTCTTCTGAGCGGAGCCTGGCGCGGTATGGTTCAGTTGCTCAGTCAGCTGTGGCGGGGCCGGATGTCTGTTGTCTCTCTCACATCACTAGTAATGAAATTCCTGGCAAGTCTAACAGCTTCACACTTTACACAGCAATCTATAACATTTTCTGTAATGGGTCCTTATGTTGGCACTGTTCCCACATGCTTTTTTTTTTTTTTATTAAATTTCCTCATTATTTCATAAAGGGGTGACTTGAGATCAAGTGTCAACCAAAACAAGGTCATTTGGCGCGACTTTGTCCTCCTTTTCTTAGCCAAGAGCCGCTCCTCAGATTTGGGACTTCAGATAACTTCTTTCAAATTGCTACCTGACTAAGGGTAAGAAACAGCATTGTTTGGTGAGCCATTGTCTCCGGCCAGAGCAAGTGGAAGCAAGGAGTGGGAAATAAAAGGGCAGAAATGGCTTGTAGGGAAAGGGCAGGAGTGGGTTATTCTCTAGGCTCAGAAGGTGATGAGTCTTCTCCCAGCACGGGAGGGAAAAACAATCAAACACAAATAATAATGTTTCTCCCTAGAAAAAGCCCTCTATTGTTACGCCTTACTTTAACTGCAGTCCAGGTGTGCAGAGGATGACGTCAGCTACCTGGAGAGACAGTTAATCTTTACAACCATTGTGGTTTTTTTTTTTTTTTTGCGGGGGTGGCGGGGTGGGACTTGCTCCTTTTCAGAGATGATAGCAGTAGGTCATGAACTTTACAAATAAGCCTGGCATGGTGGCATATGCCTTTAATGCTAGAATTTGGGAGGCAGAGGCAGGTGAATCCTTGAGTTTGAGGCCAGCCTGGTCTACACAGAGGGTTCCAGGACAGCTAGGGTCACACAGAGAAACCCTGTTTGAAACAAAACCAAAACAAAACAAACTAAAATGAAACAAAAGAGACAATAAACAAAAACCCAAACAAACAAACAAACAAACAAGAGCTTTGCAAGCTCCGTGCATAAATGACAGCATCAGATTCTCAAAGCAAATCTCAAGCGTGCTGTTGCATTGCTATTTGCATTTCACACATGAGTGAGCTGAAAGTTGGGGTGTCCTGTGAGTTGCTCAGCTCTCACAGGTAACCCAGGGGTCTTGCCTGAGCTTAGCTTGTTGATCCAGGTGGGGATGGGGTGGTGGGGTAGGGTGGGTGGTGGTGGGGAACGAGGCTCAAAGGGACACAGTGACTCTCTCAGTGTCACATAGCAAGTTCCAGACATAAGCAAACTGTTATGTTGAACACAGTAGTATTCTGCTCTTTTTCATCCGCACAGTCTCAAAGGATGTCATTGACCGAAGGGGGTGTCAGTGATGGAGCTTGGTCATTAGACTCAATTCATGAGCAGGGGACACAATTGCCTGCCTGTGTCTTTAGGTTTTGGCCCCAGGACTTCTTGAGGTCACTTCAACTAGAAGGTGTGTGTGCAGCCTCTTAGGTGGTAAAGGATTTGCAGATAACTTACACATCCTTCTGTGTGCTCCATCTTGTCTAGATTGCTCGGAGTACAGCCACGGATGAGGCTGGCCAAAGGTCACATAAGCGGTGCCTCCCACCCAGCCCACTCATCCCCCTCCATCTGCTTCTTATGTTCACCGTCCATGCTTTCTGTGTGATAAGACCAAGGTGCCCTCACTTATGTCCTGACAGAGGATGTACAAAATCATCTTGTCACGAAATCCTTATCACTTGCAATCTCCTTAGGAGGTCAAGTGAACTGCACCACAATCTCCGAAGCTGTAGCTGATTTTAACATGCAGTACCCACCACCTCCTTCCTCGATGACCCAGTTCTGTTTTGTGTCTCCCTAGACACACAAACACACACACACACACACACACACACACACACACACACACACACACACACACTGGCTGATCTTTGTGAGTAGCCTGGTAGAAATTTCAGACCTCCATCTGGAAGCAGTCTGAGTCCTTACTTGTCTTTGTGATCTATAGTCATTTCTGTGTCCACTCACGCCTCCCACTAATCACTTTAAGTATTAAGGGCCACCCTCCCCACTCCTCTGTGTTTGGCCTAGGACTCGTTCTCTCCTGTCATGTGGTGTTGGCCTGAACTCCCTGTGCTCATTGCTGCTGAGTATCTCAGCATAAAGCAACGTTTTGAAACCTGGTTCTTAGACATAAGTACCCCGAAGTGGACAGTGGCAACAATCATGACTTCCTGTGCTGTGGAGTTCTTATGGTGCCTCCTGGAAGTGCTTACTCCCTTCCTCCGACCTCCCTTCCCCTGGCATTTACCTCAGTTGAGTATGGATAAGGGGAGCTACTTCTGTTCCTTGCCTCCTGCTTCCTAGATCAATATATTTTACCCATGGGGACACAGGATTGTGTACACAGGTCTTTGATACAGGGCTTATGGAGCATTCAGAGGACAGTGCCTGTCCTGGCTGGATATTTTTTTTGTCAACTTGACACAAACCAGGGTCATACGGGAAGAAGAAAGTTCAGCAGAGGAGATGCTTCCGTTAGATTAGTGCTCAGGCAAATCTGTGGTGCATTTTCTCGACTGATGACTGTTACAAGAGTGCCCAGCTCACTATGGGCAGTGCTACCCGTGGGCTGCTGGTCCTGTGCAGCAGGCTGAGCAATGGCGAGCAAGCCAGTAAGCAGTACTCCCCAACCCGTGATCGCCAGGTTCCTGATGGAGTTCCAGCCAAGACAAGAATGGAACATAATCTGTAGGAGAGTTCCAGCCGTGACTCCTCGCAAGAATGGAACATAATCTGTAAGATAAAACCAACTCTCTCCTCCCCAAGTTGCTTTTGGTCTTTATCACTCCAACAGAAAACGATGACAGTACCCAACCCAGAAGATGCTCCCAAGGATGCTCTTCAAGTGAATCAGTTTTAGGCTCTTTCCTTGTTATGTTAGTCTGGCTGCTTCTTGCAATGAGGCACGCAGTAGAACTGGAACATCCCACGGTCACATGTTTCATTGTTGTGATACCTTATCCTAAGTGAATTTCTTGCGTGTGGCTGACATTACACATCTCATAATGTTTCCAATATCAGATGTGTCTGAGGCAAGCAGGAATAGGAGGCGGTATAAAATAGTATTGATTTTTTTACAAAGCTCAGTGCTGAACCCTTAAGAAGCAACTGCACAATATCGAGGGCCCCATGTTGGTCTCTGCATCTGGAGTGGTTGAGCACTCAGCAGTGACACTGGCTCAATTAGACTTGGTGGAAGGGGACTGATGTGCTGGCCCTACAGAGCTGCCAACTTTGACACGAGAGGCACATGAATCTACAGCGGTTGTGTCACTTAGAGTCTGGTTGATGGACCCAGGTGGGGTGGCATCCATAAGCTGCATCGTCCTGTCCGTCTAGCTCTGGGCTCCTCTACAGCAGGTGATTTGCTGTGAGCATCGTATGAAACACAGCGCATATGCCCACAGATTCACCCGTAGACTTCTTACAAGCCAGATTTTAGACTTGTTACCAGTTGATAGGCAAGTACTTGTTTAACCCACACCTCAGGCCACCTCTGCAGAAATTATCCTGCTTTGAAACCTGCCCACTGGAAGGTTTACTACCATTTTCTGAGCCATCCTGGAGAGGGGCTGTGGTATGGTTTCTTGTGGACTTCTTTGTGAACTGGCTCTGGTCTAGGTCATTTTCCTTGAAATGCTTATTCACAGAGAACTCCTCACAAAGGCCCAGGCAAGGCCCAGGTTGTTGTACCATTGGGTGCTTCATACGGGAGCGGCACCACTAGATGTTAGAAGATCAGTCAGAAACATCTCTTTTCTGAGTTTGCTTTCTTTAAGGTTCCTCTGCACAGCTTCCTTTTTCATGATCCCAATGCAATCCTTGCTCTTACTTACTTATGTTGGCCCTGACTATGAGCCATTAGCACATAAGCTGCCTTTGGCCTACCACAAGGGGAAGTCAGAAGAATAAAGGATAAGTTGAAATGCTGCTGAATGGTTTGGCCTTTTGTATCAAACGTTGACGCAACAACAGACCTTTCACAGCATGCACAGCATTTGTGGAGGGGCAGCGTAGGGTAATGGGTATACCCATAAATTATGGAGCCAGTTTGCCTGCACCCAAATCCCAGCTCTTCCGCCTAGTGCTGAAGCAAGCCTTTGGCCTCTCTGTTTTCCAGTTTTATCTATAGAATGAGGAAAAGAACTTCTATGTTACTTTATAATACGTGCATTATAAGATCTTATAAAGATTAAAAGCTTACTGTATATAAACAACTTGTAAGCCGTCCTGTTTGTGTTTGTCATTATTTTTGTTTTTTTTATTATCATGATGAGTCAGTGTGTCTTTTCCCTAAGAGCAAGATAACTCACATCTATTCTAGCTTACTTTCTATTGCTGTGATAAGTATCATGACCAAAAGCAACTTAGAGGAAAAGGCTGATTTCATCTTACAGCTCCTGGTTTACAACAATCATCATTGAGGGAAATTGGGACAGGAACTTAAGGCAGGAACCTGGAGGCAGGAGCTGAAGCAGAGACCATGGAGGAGCACTGCTTGCTTGCTTGCCTACCACGGCTCACTCACTATGCTTTCTTATATAGTCCAGGACCATCTGCCCAAGAGTTCCACCACCCACAGTGAGCTGGGCCTTCCACACCAATCATTAATCAAGAAAATACTGCAATCTGATTGAGGGAATCCCTCTTCCAAGATGACTTTAGTGAGTGTTAAATTGAGGAAAAAAAATACTAGTCATCGCAATATGTTATTTTCTAAATTTTTATTTTCTTTTACGTGTATGGTGTTTTGCATGCATGTTTGTCTGTGCACCACATGCACACCCAGTGCCTACAGAGGCCACGAGATAGTATGGAATCTCCTGGAACTGGAGTTACAGATCGCGATGAGCTGCCATGTGGTCATTTGAAATTGAGAACCAGTACTCTTAATGGCCAAGCTATCTCTCTAGGCCATGTGTTTTGAAAGGCTTTCATTTAATACAGGTTGACTTTCAAAACGTGTGTGTAGGGGGACTTACTACATTACTTAAGCTTTTAACTGTTTGATATTTAAACTAGGTTAAGAGATCTTAAAGACTAATACAGACGGCACACATAAATGACGGTAATTATTGTCGTCCATATCCATGCCCTATTTGCAGCAAGATTCTGTAGCTTTTCTCTCAGTAGGAAACAGAATCTGTGTGATTAGTTTACTAACTGCCACGTGACCCAGTAGACAGTCATTAAGGTCCCGGCCTGTGAATGGTGCATTATAGAGCAGGCACCTTAAAGAAATACAGCAGCCAAATCTGAGCTGCCTTTGTTAGCTGGACAACAGATCTGAGTAAGATGGGAAACAGCCAGGTGGGTCACGGTGAGCGAGCGGTGATGGGCACCAAGTGTGGAACAAGGACTGGCACTTGCCCGCGCTCACTATGTATCACACCGGGTGTTCTGGAGACATCCACTCACTTCCTCTTGACACCAGCACTGCTATGGGGTTATCCCTGGCTTCTTTTAGTCACAGGTACAAGGGACATCTCAAGCCAAATGCCTGCTGATCATCAGACAAGGACCAAGATAGACAAAACTAATTCCCTTTACAGACCTCCCCCTCTGGGGTTTCTCAGAAGTGACTGACACTGTCTGTGGACAGAAACTTTGAACTGTGAAAGCAGCCAAAGACAGAGCGTACGCAGGAGGGTCTGGGGTCCTGTCACATGGGTGCTGAGCTGGATTTGGACTTTGGATTTGATCCTCTCATCTCCCTCTCGCAAGTAAGTGCCAATGGCACGACGAATCCAGACTGTATTATGTTAACCTGTCTCCTGGGTGCCCAGCATGGCACCAGCTTCTGCCACCACTGGGAAAGCTGCCAAAGCCTTCCCAGGTGGCCTTTCAGCAGGCCTTGGTTATCCTGCTGAGCCCTGGATGACAAAGGCATTGGGATCCATTTCTACCTTACCTGTTTCTCTCTGTGGCTGTGAACAGTTGCTGAGAAATGGGTCATATCTGTTTTCATCCAATGAGAGGAAGGGAGAGGTTCCAAGGGAGCGAGGAGGGCATTCTTCCAGAACCGTGTCTGAGCTGGAGTGTGTGAGGTACTTAAGTCTGAGCCATCTTCCAGCAAGAGCAATGGATTGCTTTGACTGGCTGGATCTAACTGGGCCCCACCGAGGAGCTGCATGCAGGCAGATCCGATGTTTTCCCAACTGCTCACCTAACACTACCGCTGGTTTATTGTTGCTGTTTCAGCACTAGAGGGTGACTTAAGCCCAGGTTTCCCTAGATGTTCACTTGTTGTATTGTTCAGAATGAACTTTGAGAGTGCCTCTAAAGAGTGCTCTATGTCACACACCTTCACCTCAGGCTTGCGTGGGCCTAGCCCTCTTGTTTTCAGTCACTGGGCTGTGGCTAGGTCTGGTGGGATTCTATCTAACTCTGCTCCTCAGCAGGAAGAGACCAGCCTCAAGCCCCTGTGTGGATGGTTTGATGCTTTTCTTCTCCCAAGTGAGGGTTTTCCTTTATGTTATGCTTCCTAGGTTGGGGGCAGGTAGGGGATGGGGAGTCTCATAGCCTGCAATGCTGTAGCACCAGATCACACCTGGAGCCCACATCCTAGCAAGAATGGTACAGCGTACAGCCAAGACCAAGGACCACATGGCTGTGGACCGCCTGCTGTTGAGGTAGACTGATGGCCCCAAACTGCACCTTTCTGTCCTTTAATGTGTTATATTGATTGATTAATTGATTGGTTGATTGTACTAAAGAAAAGTAGGCCCCTTGGCCATATCCATCTTCCTTTGCTCTTAGGAAGTCAGGTCGGAGCGTAAGCAGCTCTGAATGCTGTAGGGAGATGACCGCTAGATGGTGTTTCTCACTTGTCTCGCTCCACTCATGGCAAGACATATAAAGGACAGTTTGGGCATCACCACAGCCCAGGGAGAGCGCCATGTGGACATTGGAGGAGGGATCAGACTGGTGTATGTCCAAGCCAAGGAGGGTCAAGGGTGGCCAGCAAACAGAAGGCAGACGAGAGAGACCTGAAGGAGTGAGTGTCCCTCACAACCCTCAGAAGGGACTGGCGATGTCAACACTTCTGACCCAATGTCTAGCTCACATAGCGGCAACACATACCTCTGTCGAAGCCGCCTTGGTTCAGGTGATGTGTTATTGCAGCTGTGTCCAGGTCCCGTGTTCTGCTCCACTGTGGCCAAGAAGGATCTTATCTCATTACTTAATTTGTTCTTCAGCTGTGTCATCCAGCTGTCCCCAGCCATTTATAGTTTCAGATTTAAGATCCGCAACAGGTTTGTTTTTAGAATAGTCTGTCTTTATTTCATAGATAGAACAAATACATGTGGGGTTTTTTTTTCCCTGTCTTATTCTTTTACACACTTTGTGCTTGTGCGTGTGTACGTGCCTCTCTCTGTGTGGGGGTGCAGATATGTGTAGACCAGAGGTCAGCATCAGGTGTTATTCCCTGGGGACCTGTTCATTTTAGTCTTTGAGACAAAGAGCTCCCACTGGGACTTGGGGACAACTGATGAATTTAGTAGTTGACTAGCCAGCAAGCCCCCAGGGATCTGCCCACCTGCCTGCATCACCCCAGTCTGGGATTACAGGCGTACCACTACCTTGGCTTTTTATATGCCCACTGGGGATTAAAGTCAGGTCCTCACACTTGGGCAGTGGGCATTTCACTGGCTGAGCCAAGAGGCTGATGTTTGTTAAGTCACACCGATGCCCTAATGCTGCTTATACTACCTGGTGAACTGCAGAGCTCAACTGTTTAAAAAGAATAAGATCACTAGAGACATCTCAATGAAAAAAAAATTATTGGGCTGTCAGCAGTTTCATGTCCTTTGAATTATTTTGGAGCCCAAAGTTTGCAGGATTGGCTGATGGGGCCACATTGTCTCATTAAGTAAATGTCTGCCCTTTGGAACTTCTTTGGCTGATACTTGGGAAGAGTTATGGTTTTGATGAAGGGGACTTCTAGATTTAGGATGAGGAGCAGGCGAGGGTTCTGGGGATTAACATTTTACAAACTGAAAATGACTACCGTTCTTGGCAGAGAGAGGCATCTCAATTTACACAAAAGATCAACTCAGGAAAATTTGTATATGCTCTGACTCTTAATATGCATAACCACCTGCAAGTTCTCAAAGGGCTGCAGTGCATGATACAGCTTGGTTGTGAATCCCTTTGCAATGTGATGAATGTTCTTTTATTATTTTTAAAGTCTCAAATTTTGTTAAAATAAATGTTACATAAACTGAAACTTAAATATTAAAACACACCAGCAGTTATAAACGTAGTATGTGTTTGCAGAGTGAAGAATTTCTCTCTAAAAGAGGCCAGGATAAAAATGTACTTCTTGTCACCTTCTTTAATTCTAGCAAGAACAGTTTTCTAAAAGTTTAAATTCAAACAGATCAAGTGTTTGCATTTCTTTCTTTTTGTCCTCTACACTCTTTCTCTTTCTTTGTAATGCAGTTTTCAAATGTAGACCTCACAGCCCTGTGCTTTTTTCTTCTTTCACGTGTACAAACTGCACATGTGGTTCCTCGACGTTAGAATCGAGACCAGACTGCTGCTCAGGCTACAATACTTATTGCACCCCCCCCCCAATAGACTCCCACATCCCCTCTCCCCTGCCAGGGCATTGCCTATGAACCTCTAGCTTATGGATTTTTAAGTGCCTGGATTTCTCACAGGGATGGGGGTGGGACCCAGCAGGAGGCTGGCTTTACATCAAAAGGGGTATGAATAGCCACCCATCCTGACCCGTCACCCCTTCCCTGTGACCTCCCTAGGAACCAGAGAGCCTGACTACCTGTTCATTCTGTGAGACGTTCCTTCCTCAGACGGCTGTGGGAAGGGACCCATGTCTGAGACCTTCACGTACCATCTATAGACACCTGTACAGGAATCTATAGTCATGTGACACGGTACACTTTCTAATAATCTAGTTGCTTCCGTGAACAGGAATTCCTGGGAAGAAGCTGTGTCTGAAAGGCTGATGGGCTGAGAGCATCAGTTATATGGAGAAGTTGGAATGTTGTAGGTCTAGAGTCTAATTACACTTGATCTAGGCCTAGTTTTAGAATAGCCACTCTTTGCCAACCTCGGTGTCCAAGCTAATGTCCTCTAATTTACAAATCAAAACCTTTTAGAATCGATTGACTGAAGAGACACTCATTTCTACCAACTCAAAAGCTAACAATGTCATCATACATCTGAAGTTTACAGGAGAGACTTGCAGAAACACTTCTGATGGTTCCACCAATGTCTTTTTAAAACGCCCTTTCAATAACATCCTTTGTTCCATTGCTATAAAACCCCCATGAAGCTGTTTCCTCGCTGGGACCTTCTACTTGGGGGAGACCTAATGTATGTTCCTGGGCCATGGCCATTCATAATTTGGGCTTCAGAATAAACCCAAGTCTGCAATTCTTTTGAGGTAAGAGCTGTTTCTTTCAATGCTTCAATTTTTAAAGAAGTATTTCTACTCCTCTTCCTCAGAGAATTTAAACATTAACTTAAACAGAAGCCCTAAAATCTGTTGGGAAATTACCAAGACAAGTTGTTTCTGCTGTCGGCAAAGAACAAAAGTTCGGGATCTGTAGCCTTTGTCTTTCTCTCTGCCCGTCCTGCTCACCACTCAGCCACTCAACTGTGCTCCCCATCTGGAAAGCCCTCCCTGGGGCAGCGCCTCTTGAGGACTTCGCTTCCTGGAATTTGGTGTTAGAGACATTTCTTCTACACAGTGGCGCCCGTCTTGTGTTGCGCTCAGTGTGGAAGCGTGAACTAAAGGCCACCAAGAGAAAAAGACTAAGATGTTCATTTACTTTGTATCTCTAGATCTCCAAAACCTTCAGGAATCAGCCAAGGTAGGGGAAAATATTAATGTTTCTCACATAATACGAGCGCGATAGTAGATGGTCCTTTGCTAGGGTGGTCAGGTAGTATCATAAAAACTTAAAGATGCTTGTTTGTTTTCAAGACAGGGTTTCAAGACAGCCCTGGATGTCCTAGAACTTACTATGTAGACCAGGCTGGCCTTAAACTCAAAGACCCGCCTGCCTTTGCCTCCAGAGTACTGGGTTAAAGGTTTGTGCCACGACTGCCCAGCGTAAACTTACTTTTGATGAGACCTGGTAAAGTTTATTTCTTTGAAAATAGCATGACATTCCTGTAATGTTTTGCTGTTGTTGTTTTGTTTTTTTGAGACAGGGTTTCTCTGTGTAGCCTTGGCTGTCCTGGACTCCCTTTGTAGACCAGGCTGGCCTAAAACTCACAGCAATCTACCTGTCTCTGCTTCCCGAGTGCTGGGATTAAAGGCGTGTACCACCATGCCTGGCACTTGTTTTTTTTTTTTTTTTAAACTCAAGGTGACCAGATGACATAAAGAAAACACAATTCTCACCTAGTGTGTGGAGAATTCAACGTCTGAAGTATCTATTCTCCCAGAAGTAGTTGTTCTTCTGGGAACTGCCTAGAAAAGATGTGTGGGACTCTGAACTTCACCCGGACCCTCACCTCAAACCTGTGACTGCAACACAGCCCCTGTCTTAGGCCATGGAGACTCATGTTTTTAACTCTGTCAGCCTTGGAGGCCATTGAACTGGAACGTCTGTGTCATGGTTGGCTGGAGACCCTCCATTGTGAGGCGTTCGTAGCGCTAGAAAGGGAAGCATGCCTGGCTCTCTTTTGGATATAAACACCCCATGGAAAGGCAAAGATAGTAGGATTTGTTGAGGTCCACTAAGGGAAAGACGCTTTTTCCTGGTTTGATAGGATGGAATCTGAGTTCTCCTTCTGGCCCTGGGTGGTAACATGACATTTGACCTGTTCCTGAAGTTAATAATATTATATTCTGTTGTTTCCTCCTTATGGGCCAATCCAGTTGGTCATGTCAATCACCTGGCCAAGACACCAGCCCTCAGGAAAACTGACTTGTCTGATGCTCTGCTAAGGAGACGGGAAGAGAGACTATCCCCTCATGAGAGGGTGTACTTGGACTTTCCAGAAACCCCTCCCCCAAGGCAGCTGCTTTAGAGCCTCCAACAGACAGGGCCTCCAAGTCTGCCCAGCATTCTGCGTTCTGACTAAAAGATATAAAATTTCATTTTCCTTCTTCCTATCTGTTTTTTTTAAGGGGGGGGCATGGACCAAAAGTCTAAACATGCTTTTCTGACACCCTGGGCCTGCCCACTTTTCCTCTGAAGTCTCTTGCCCCCTTTTCTGCCATGGATCTTCTTGCTGACACACTCTATTGCTAACCATTCTTGCTTTCTTGGCACCAAACTCAAAAGGTGTGGATTTCCTTCTCCTCCCCGCCCCCTTTCTCCTCCTCTTCTTCTCCTCTCTCCCTCTCCCCTCCCCCTTCTTCCTTTCCATCAGGTGTTAGAAGTTACTTCCTACCCTGTGTTCTTTCTATCTTTAGTATATTTGTTATAGAAAAGCATGGAATCTACGTCTGGGGGTGAAGACTTGCTATTGTTTTCTCCTCTAAGAGTTAATCAATTGGACTGCTTGCTTCCCTGGCTAAGGGGTTATCCCTCGGGAAGGCAGGTCCACCTTAGGCGTGCTAGGGAGACAGGAGTAATGCTGTTAATGCAGTGGTTCCCAGCCTTCCTAATGCTGTGACCCTTTAATACAGTGCCTCACGTTGTGGTGACCCCACCCATAAAAATTGCTTTTGTCCCTATTTCATAACTATAATTTTGCTGCTGTTATGAATCATAATGTAAATATCTGATACACAGGATATCTGACATTTGATCCCTGTTAAGGGGTCCTTCAACCCTAAAGGGGAGGAGACTCACACAAGTTGAGAACCTCTGAGTGAGCACACTGATGTGCTTTTCTTTCCTGGATCCCTTGCCCTCTCTGCAACTTCTTCAGAACCATCATGAGGTTCAGCTGGGCCTGTCTGCTTCTCTGAGTCCTTCTTTCCCAGGGAGTCCTAACTTTGCCTTCTTCTCATCTGCATTTTTCTTGAAGATGCTGGACAGAGCTCAAGGATGCTTTTTCTCATACTTGTTGGGCCTTCCCCCCCCCCCCCCCCCAGCCCCCGCCCCACTTTTATCTGAAGCTGACCTCTCCACCACGTGGCTGACCCTTATCCCAACTTAAACAGCATGGCTCCTTTCTCTTCACTGTCTTCCTCTTACACACAGCTGCCAAGATTTACAGCTTGCTGCCCTGAGGTTTTTATTTCAAACACTAATAAAATTGTCCTCAGGCTTGGGTCTGCTTTTAAATTATTCTATTAAGGAGACTAAGAACTTGTTCCAGTTGGCTTTCTGTTGTGATAAATATGACAATCAGAAGCAGCTAGAGGGAGAGAAGGGTTTGTTTGGCTTATACTTCATGTCTTGTCCCATCCCAGGCCATCATTGAGAGAGGTCAGGGCACAGGAGGCAGAAACCACAGGGTAAATAAAGCTGCTCACTGGCTTTCTCAGCTGATCGGGCTAGTTTTAAGTCAAATGGACACAGTTGTCATCTAAGAGAAGAGAGCCTTAATTGAGAGAAAGCCTCCATCAGATCAGGCTGTATACAAGCCTGTAGGGCATTTAAAAAAAAATAGTGATTAATGGGGGAGGGTCCAGCCCACTAAGGGTAGTGCCATCCAGGGATGGTGTGGGGAGCAAGCCAGTAAGTGACATTTCTCTATGGTCTCTGCACTGGCTCCTGCCTCTGGGTTGAGTTCTGTCCTGACTCCTTTCAGTGAGGAATTTGGAAGGGGAAGCCAAAGTTAACCCTTTCCTCCCCAGTGCTTTCCACCCAATAGTGTTCCATTATAGCAATAGTAACCTACTTTCTTTCTTTTTTTCTTTTTTCTTTTTTTAAGATTTATTTATTATTTATACAGTATTCTGTCCACACGTGTGCCTGCCCACCACAAGAAGACACCAGATCTCATTACAGGTGGTTGTGAGCCACCATGTAGTTGCTGGGAATTGAACTCGGGACCTTTGGAAGAGCAGATGGTGCTCTTAACCTCTGAGCCATTTCTCCATCCCTCAACCTACTTTTTTATACAACCCAGGCCCACCTGCCTATGGGTGGCACTGGCCGCAGTGAGCTAGGGCCTCCCACACCAACTATAAATCAAGAAAAATGACCTGAGACATACCCACAGGCCAACAAAATGGAGGCAATCTTTTTTCAGTTGAGTTCTCCTCTTTGAATGTAACTATAGTTTATCAAAAATTGACAAAAACCCAACCGGCACAAGATCCCAAGAGGGGACAGCAGTTTCCCTTGCAACTGTTCCTGTGGTGACTCTGATGGGATACCCCCAAATTTCCATAGCTTCATGGTCCTGGAACATTCTCTAGTTTCTTTTTAGAGTGCCCTGGTTCCCTGGTGACACTGGTCCACTTCGTGTGCCACCATTTCCTGGTGATGAAGCTTCAGAAGAATTGGACAGTGGTTCTGAAATGCAGAGGATGAAAAATAATCCGTGTAGCTGGAGTCTTGAGTTTAAAGCTGGATTTTATTATTATTATTATTTTTTTTACTGGCTCTGGACTATAGACAGTCTTTTTGCCTCTTACAAACCCCAGCATCCTCCCTTGGAAAACAGTGAGGAATTCTCAGGCAGAGGTTTGCAATGCAGATTAAATAAGGCTGCCTATAGAATGCTTGACCAAAAAAAAAAAAATTGGCTTTGGTGCAATTTAGTGTAACTTCTCTCTTTTTTTTTTCTCATAGCTCTCCAATTTGTCCTTTATTGTATACAGCCAGTGATTAATGAATATGAGAACGGCGAGCTTGTCTGTAGAGAGCTTGCGATAATTGAATGGGGGGGGGGGGGAAGAAAGGCTTAGCTGCTCCTAGGTGTGGTGGAGGAAAAGGTTTACTGTTGATAAAATGGAGAGCATAGTTAGAGGCAGACACATCTGGGAGAGTCCAGAGTGGACAGGAGCCTGAGCCATTTGAAGAGAGGGAGAAGGGGACAGGGGAGAGGATCCACCAACCAAGAGAGGCAGCCTGGGCCGAGACTGCCCAAGAGGCTGGTTTAGCCAAAATGTCTGACTTATGTAGGGGCCAGAGAAGCTGGGGAGAAGGAAGCATAGCCCAATGCCTGGGCTGTGGAGTTCAGGGGAGGGGAGGGGCATGCAGCCAGGGGGGGCTCTGTGTTAGGATTCTGCCCCAGCCTGCCCACCTGTGATGTCACTGCCTACTGCCAAGGGGCGTGGTCCTGCCCAGTATATAAAAGAACAAACCCACCTTGTCTTTTCCTCTTATCTCTCTTCTCCACCTTGCCCCTTACCTCTTCTTATCTCTTACCTTTCTCTGTTTCTCTCTTCTTGTTTCTCTTCCTCTGTCTCTGTCTCTGTCTCTCTGAGGTACCCCTCCCCTGTTGACTTCTCCCCCCATGCTCATACAATAAACCTTGTATAATATCTGTTGTCTGGCATCTTATTTTTTTAATTATTAAGACCCTGTAACAGGTAGAGACTGAAGGCTGCTAGGGGAACCTGGTGGCCAGCATCTGCCTTGATATGTTAATGTGCACCTCAGTTAGCATTTTGTTTGGGGGTGGGGTGGGGGGGTGGAGGTGGGTTGAGGTCTAACAGTGATCTCTGTGAGGTGAAGCTTAATAAATTTCTAGAACATGGCAGAGTGTCCGGGGACCATACAGGTTGGGTGGAGTCGGGTGGAGTGGGTGGCTAGAAGAGTTTTGTCCTCAGCCTTTGAAAGTAATGTTGATTAAAAAATGTTTTTTGAGAATATAAACAGTGCTTTGAGTACTGTACTTATGTAATGTCTACCCATCTCTCTCCGCCCACCCCCCGCCCATTTTCAAGCCTTCAGAAGATGACAATTAAGCTGCTAGCATTCCACGTAGGAAGCAAAATTTTCCTTATAGTTCATTAGTTTTAAAAGCTAGCTTAAAGGAGTTGGGACATGGCTGAGCTCACATACACACACACACACACACACACACACACACACACACACACACACACACACAATGCTAATATTTAGATTGCCTAGGGACTGAGCAGTGACTGTATCATGGTTTTGCAAACCACGGAAGCTCATTTAAAAACTTAGCTCAGGGCATGTTTTCTGTTTTGTTTTGTTTTGTTTTCAATTAACTTAACAGCCATGGTTTGGGTAATTAAGACCAGACTGCTGATGGCACATCATAACCAGAATGATGAAAACTTAGACTAGGGAAAATTCAGCATGGCTAGGAAAAATAGAGACCTGGAAAGTTCTAGACTCTGCAGGCCTACTAAGGTTTAGTTCCTGCCTTCAATTCTCTCAGAATTTATGCTTTTTTTTAAAATGTAGTTTAGCAAGCAATTATTTTATTTTTTTCATGTAAAATCATAGTTTGGAAGATTATTTTGGAAGATTCAAATGCCAGTAGCTAATTTTTTTCATGTACTCCCACTAGTCTTATTTTTAACCCTGTCTTGATTATTTCTAAACCTCTTAATCATGAACTTGTATTTTCTTTTCACTAGGAGGGATTTATTCACAAGCGCTTACTTGGACCTGCATGGCATCTTTAATACACATCACTGAAATCTGAGATGGCCCTGAATGCACTAATGGATATTTCCAGATTAAAACAAAATATCTAGAAAATGAAACAGCTCCTGGCCAAGCCAACAGTTTGATGTATTACCTCAGTTTTATGAATATTAAAGAATTTCTACTGAAAAATAGCAGCAACAGCAACAATAGGGCTAAAGGCTCCAACCTCCTACGAGGCATCACGTGATGTGTTCAGTGCAAGAGACAATTCAACGAGCTAGCTGGCAAGGCCTCTTTTCTCTCATAAGAAACACTGTACACCCCTCTCAATACCACTAGTAAACAGATAGGTAAATGAAGTAATCATAAGTTGTATAAATATTATGATAGAAGAAAGGCAGAACAGAGAGATTAATGGGGTGTGAAGAGGACACATACATCCAATAAGGTGACCACCGAAGAAGGTTTCACTGGACACGAATGCTTACTCTAAAATCTACAGAAGAGAGAAAGTTTACATCTCAAGGTGTAGCTAGATATACATTCATAACAGAGGAAGGTGCATAGAGGCAGGAAGGATTTTTGGCATAGTCAACAAATTGAGAGAAGGCTGGGGCAGGGGGTTGAGCACACTGGGCGGCAGGGGGAGGGGAAGGGAGCGGGGCTGGGGGTAGGGGGGGCAGGGATGGAGTGATTCCCTCAGGATGATGATAATTATCCTGATTCTGTCTCCCAAGCAAATTCCTCTTTTCTTCCTCCCACCCACATTTCCCAACACCTGCCGATCCAGAGCAACACTCTCCTCAGCCCTCTACAAATACTGCTGGTCTTCCTAGCTTCTGCCTTTGCCATTCAGGGTTGGAGTCGGAAGGACCCTTATCTATGAAATAACAAGGGTTTGAGAAGCAATGGTCCAGGACTGGGGGGGGGGGCGGGGAGGGGACGGCAGTCTCATCTCATACCCACGGACAGTGCCATTCTGACTTTGTGGCTTGTTCTTATGAAGAACTCCTGTCTCCCATCGGAGATCTGGACCTAGATAATTCTTCCCGGGGCTCATGCATTTGTTCAGCTGATTTTTCTCTTTGAACGGGAGGACCTAGTGTAGGCACGATGCTGTCTGAGGGAGGCCACTCTACAAACACGAACAAGGCTTTCTCCTTCCTCTAGAGCATCAGGAGAGGCAGATACTGCACTCACCCCAGGGTTTAGGGGAGACCTAAATATGCGAATAAAGGAGAGTGTATGATATGCAAACAGAAGAGAGCATCGGAAATAGAGGTGGCTGGCAAGATGAGAGCGGTTGGGCTAAGGATGGGGACAAGCCCCTGGGCAGAACAGACAATAGGAGCTAAGTGCCATGTTGTGGATGAGTGCCAAGCAGCTGCCCTCATTGGGGGACTGGGGTGGGCTTTGCTTACCTGCCATCAGTGTATGCCTGACTGTGGCGCCTGTCATCTGTGCTAACCGCCCTTACATAGATGAGCTGGCCTTCAGAGACAGCTCTGGGCTCATCTACTCTTCTCCCACTTGCTAAACCTCAGCGGCTGTGCGCCAAAACGGTGGCACCTGTTGTCGGCTGACATCTCCTGAGACAGCACCACACCCTTCCCTGCACTCACAAGGAGGCTGGCCGACTCTGAGATGTTCTCCTTGGTGTTCCTAAAGTCGTGTGAAGTTCAGCGAGGGGGCCCTGAGTGCTCCCCAAAGAAAAGATGCTCTTGGCACTTCATGGCAGGTAAAGCTCAGCTCCCCAGAAGGGTTCACTGTCCTTTCTGCCTTTGTGTAGGACTGGCATCCTTTGAGAATGACAAAGCCAAAGAGGTGAGATGTGAGAAGGACATAGAGACTTCACAGTGACAGAAGTCACCCCAGATTTTAGCAACGAGGAAAGATGGCTACCAGCTCAGGAAGAAAACCGTCTGTGAAGTTGGGGCGAATTATCCCCAGTGTCCTGCCTACAAAGCAAGCCAAGTGATCTTTAGAAGGAGGTCGGCTGGGAGGAGTACAGAGACAGTGCAGAGAAAGAACTCCCGGGGACAGCTTTAGTAAAGGGTGAACACAGTTTTCTTCCCAGGGCAAGAAATCTGGGAGAGAACATTTTGGAACCATTACTCTTAAGACAACATACCAAGAAAGAGTGTCTTGGACCTCATGAGCAAAACAGGCTCTCAGGCACGTTTTAACTGCAACAGGAGATTTTTGACCTCTTCACGTACCCATTGCTTCAGCCATCTACCCACTCCGTAGTGCACCGAACGGAAGTTTATTATTTAGATTTTGTGCCAGGCAGTATCAGTATGTAAAGCTTTGGGAACGTATCTGCTAATAAAAGATCACTTTTCTTGATCTGACAGAACTGATGACAGGATGGGGTGTGTGTGTGTGTGTGTGTGTGTGTGTGTGTGTGTGTGTGTGTGTGTGTGTCTAGAGGAACAGATATTTCAGAAAGCATGTAATATAGGATCACATAGCACCCAGAAGCCAGACATTGTTCCTAGGGAAGACATTTGAGTAACTGACCTAGAGGTCAAGGAACACTTCCTGGAGTGGATGGTTTTAAGTTGATACCAGACAGCAAAGCTAAGCAGGCAGGGTAGGGGGTGGGGTGGGGAGGGCGAGAATTCTGAAAGTCAGTCCTAGCAGTATGAAGGGCTGTGGTTCTTCAGGGAGCAATCTTCCACATCTGCATGGCTTATACTTAGGAAAGTGACATTCACGTGGTGTTTGTCATTTTGGAGGCTAGAATAAGCAAAGGAAGGTTATAAGGCAGCCTCGGGCCCACATCAAAGCCCCTGAAAACACCACGGATGTTCGCCTCGCTGCGGTGGGTAACCCCATGAGAGCTCCCGGCAGTAGGGGTTGTCACAACTCATCTCAAGCTCTCCTCAGCTTTTTCTCCTCTTCTATTTCATACCCTTCAGCAGCTGCAGCAGGAGCTAGCAGGGCCTAAAGCAAGAGAAAGTGCCCCGGGGCTCACACTGTAGCAAGGGGGGACTGAAACACGTTAGGTGCTTTGCTTTCCATAGCACCTCTCGCAGCCCGTTCTGGGAATACGTATCCTTCATGGGAGCCTCAGAGGAAATAAGCAGCTGCGCCGTGATAGAGAACTGGTGTTCTTCTGCCTTTCCTGACTTTTATGGCTGCCCCCATCCTTCATTTCCTGGGAGCTCATTCGCATAAAACCACCTGGATCCAGGCCATCGCTTCAGTCTGTGCTTTCCGGGGCGGGGGGGCGAGGGCGGGGCGGGGGTGGGCGGGCACTGTTTAGACAACTGGCCACCTAAATAAAAGCAGACCAGCAGACCGAACTTCCCCTAACTTTGATTTGCCTTCTCTCTGCACCAGGCACTGCATCTTCCTGCTGCTCACAGTCTCCGCATGTCACCTTCCCAGGGGGGCACTTACCGATCACTCTTGGTTTTTTCCAAAGTGGGTGAAGAGGAAGGCTCAGCTGGCCTCAAATTAAGCCTGGGATTAGAGCTAAGGATTTCTGATGTTAAAGTAAATACTTTCCAGACTGTTCTATTTTCTGTCATGCTCGCTTCTTCTAGAAAATATGACCAGTTCTATGTGTCCATTTCCTGAGTTTTGGTCTGCAGTTTTCTGTCAGAATGTCTCCTTCCAAAGGACTAATCCAGTCAGACTAAGTGAACTGCTGTTTCGTCACCTTGATGTTTTGGAGTTGTGCTCAGTCTCTTTTTTGTGTCTTGTGTCTGTCTCTCTCCCTCCTTCCCTCCCTCCCTCCCTTCCTCCTCCTCCTCCTCCTCCTCCTCCTCCTCCTCCTCCTCTCTCTCTCTCTGCCTCACCGTATTTTAAGGCCCTCTGAAAATGAAACAAACAAACCCAGAAGCCATTTCCTTTGAGAGAGGATGGTTTAGCACAAAAAGTCCTTGTCCTGAGATACAAAGTCGTCGACTTCCATTGGCAAATAAAAGTCAGCAGAGGAGTTGCTCTGCCCTGGGCTAGAGGGCTGCTCCCGGGGACCAGAGGAAACCTTTCAGTTTATGTCTCACAGGGGGAAGTGCAGTGATCTCTATGATTCTCAGCTCGCTCCTCTGGCCGAGGGCCATCACCTGGATTTGAAGGGTCCAGCTCCTTGCAAGTTCTCATCGGTAGCACAGGAATGAGCGACTTTGAGTCTGTTCTCTCTCTTCTCAAGCCAGCCTTAAATACCTTCCTTATGCTAAAGGAAAAGGGAAAAACCTACATACAGGCCTAACTAGGCTACCAGAGAGAAGAATGAAATAACACTTTTGGGTCTTTCGGGCCATTTTGGTTTGTCATTTTGTGAAATTACAGACAGATGGGCCATGCCTGTGAGTTGTGGGAAATTCTGTTCTATATTCCAGCCAATTCTGGGCGTTCTGGAAAAGGGCAGAGAGGAGAAGGAGAAAGTGATTTGGATGAAGCAGAATATATGCTAATTCTGTGACCAAAAATAGCATCAATCTGCAAACATTAATTCTAAGCAAGTCTCATTCTCAAATGGCGTTAAAAAAAAAGCCTTTCTTGCTTTTACAGTATTAAGTGAATTTAAACTGATTGCTAATGGAAAAAATATTCAGAAGTCGCCCAGAGTCTCTTGCTGAAGAGTGTCAGTTTTATATAAGGGCCAGGAGAGAAAAAGGGGCCCCCCGGTGGCCTGGTCAGAAGTCCTGTAGTTAAGGCAGATCATAACTCATTGTGAGCTGGACAAAGGTGCCCAAGACCCACAGGGCACAGGTGTGTGTGTGTGTGTGTGTGTGTGTGTGTGTGTGTGTGATATATGGAGAGAGCTGATATTCAAAGAAGACTGTGACCTTCACTCAAGGCTGACAATCTTATCCTTTTTTTCAGGGGTATCTTAGACTTTGTGGTCCTGTCCTTTGGAGCTGAGGTTAAGGGGACAGAATCCCAGTGGTAGGAAGGGTTTGTGGGTGACTGGCGAGTTATCAAGGTGTCTCAAGGAGCTAAAATTGGCATTTACTTCTTTTTTGTTTTTGTTTATGTTTTTCCTGTGTAAAAAGGATCCAGAAACCAAACACTGGGACATCAGAAGCCTGAAGTCACTGAGTCAAGGCCTGGAATGTCCCTGGCACGGCTGGCTAGGAAGCAGTTTGATTTTTAACTAGAGGGTCAATTTCTGCGGAAGAGAAATGAGAAGCAGTTGTGTGCTCTTGGAGCAACTTCTTCTTTAAGCTCCAGTTTCCTCATCTGTGAGACAGTGATGCAAATTCTCCACCCATCTTCCTCCATCCAGTGAAGAAAGCCAAAGGCCATCTTACAGACAGAACTGCTTTGTAAACCATTAGGAAAGACACGTTGGCATTCTGTTATAGGTCAATAGGCGTGGGCTAGTGACACACACCCATTGCCTATGGGAAGGCTTCTTCCCCTCTAGCAGAGTCTAGAAGTTACTATATGATTTTAAATATAGGACAACAGCTAATAGAATAATTGTGAAATGTGCAATATTTACTTGTTTTCACTAATTTACCAACACGTATCTTTTCCCTATACTTTTAAAGAAATAACTTGTCAAAAATATGGGCACCGTGATGATGAATTTCTCAATTTGACACAAACTAGAGTCACGTGGGAAGACAGGACCTTAGCTGAGCAATCTGTGGGATTGCTGTGGGAACATGCCTGTGGGGGCATTTTCCTGACTAATAATTGGTGTGGGAGGGTCCAGCCTATGGTTGGCAGTGCCATCTCTAGGCAGCTTGAGCCTTGCTTGTATAACAAAGCAAGTTGTGCAAGGCGTGGAGAGCAAGCCAGAAAGCAGCACTCCTCCATGGTCTCTGCTTTGGGTCCTGCCTTGAGTTCTTTTTTTTTTTTTTTTTTTTTTAACTATTTTTATTTATTTATTATGTATATTATACTCTGCTTGCATGTACACCTGCAGGTCAGAAGAGGGCATCAGATCACATTATAGATGGTTGTGAGCCACCATGTAGTTGCTGGGAATTGAACTCATGACCTCTGAAAGGGCAGTCAGTGTTCTTAACCTCTGAGCCATCTCTCCAGCCCCCTTGCCTTGAGTTCTTACCGTGGCTTTCCATCGTGTTGGACTGGGACCTGAATGCCAAATAAAGCCTTTCCTTCCCAAGTTGCTTGTGAACAGCAACAGGAAGCAAACAAGAACAGGTACATCTTAGAATTGGATTAAAAAAAAGATGTCCCACTTTCCAGAAACTCTTTGTACAGGGTGGCCTCTGACTTACAGTCCTCTGCATGACTGTGATGCTTAGAGTTGGTGTCTTCACCTGCTGTCTATTGCTTCATAAGCCACACATCCCCAGGTACAGTCCTTTGAGGGGAACCACGGCAGGAGGAATCATGCTTGTTGGCTTGTCCCCCCATGGCTTGTAAGCTTGCTTTCTTATACTTCCCAGGACCACCTGCCCAGGGATAGTATCACTCACAGAGGGCTGGGCCTTTCCATAATGAACATTAATCAAGAAAATGCCCTACAGACTTTCCTACAGGCAATCTGATGGACGTATTTTCTCAGTGGAGGTTCCTCTTCCCAGATAGCTTGTGTCAAGTTGACAAAAACCTAGCCAGGACAGCAAGCAGAGTCCCACCTGGTCAACTTTTCTCTCTGGCTGCCTTGACCCTAGAAGGGAGCAGGAAAGGGGTTGGTTGAGTAAAACACATCATGTTTTGAAAAGTATAGTGGCGGATAAGCAGATGCCCAAGACTCGCAAATTCTTTTCTTCCTGTCTCAGCTAGTCAAGGCCTGATTTGTAGGCGGGAACCATTTCATAAATTACTCAACCTTGAATAGTGGGAAGCATTAAACTTTTATTTTAATGTGCATTGCTGTTTTACCTGCACATATGTCTGTGTGAGGGTGTCAAATCACTTGACACTGGACTACAGACAGTTGTGAGCTGCCACGTAGGTGCTGGGAATCGAACTCGGGTCCTCTGGATGAGCAAGTGCTCTTAACCGCTGAGCCATCTCTCCAGCCCTATAAGCAGCTTTTAAAGAAAGGAGGTTGGTATGCATGGCAGGAGGTTTCAGTGAGTGGCACAGCAATGAGGGCAGCAAGCACCCTGTTCTCTTACAACGTCTCCCTCAAACTATTGCCCAGTTCTTTTTCTTGAAGGATTCTCAGAAAACGGGCAGCGTTCAGTTTATGTCATAATCTGTGAGCAGAGGGAACCTTAGCGATACCAGAAGGGATTAGAGAGGCGGTCATAGTGGCCCTTCCCAATTTCCTCTTCCCTTTACAAAGTAATGACCCTTTAGAAGTCACTAGGGACAAAACAAAACAAAACAAAACAAAACAAAACAAAACAAAACAAAACACCCCGTAGCTCCTGATTTCAAAACTCAAACGTATTCTTATATAATTATTGATGACTTTTACATATATTTAAGAGACATTGATCAGCATCGACCCCAAAACAAGTTTGTTAGTTTGTCTAAAACCCCTACCATTAGGGTCCTATCTTTCACATAAATAAATAGACAGAACGTATGCTGAAATGTCTGTGCTCGCCACTAGCCACTGATGCCTTATTCAGAATGATGTAGCCATATTTCTTTGGAGGGGAAGAAAAGGAAACTGGAGAATTTTTACGAGGGAGCTTCCGAGGCAAGATTCTGAACTTAGCAGGGGACTTCATTAGATAACCTGCTAAGCAGAACAGAAGAGAAACTTCATAGATCATCAGCTGATCAATATGCCGGCTGAAGGGGGTGGGTGGGAATTGGAGGGTGTGGGAGAGGGAGGCAAGACAATAAAATATGGTTCCACACTTTAATGAGCTCTCACTAGCCAGCAGGGGGGCCAGACATATAAAAATGCAGATACTATTCTGAGCGCTGCTGTGGTTTGGGGCTTGGTATGAATGTTCCCAAAGGGTTCATAAGAGGCGGGGGTCTGCAGCCTGATGCTATCGTGAGGTGTGGGAGCCTTCAAGAAGTAGGTTATAATGGAAGGCCCTAGGTCTTTGAGGGTACGGTCTTGAGTGAAATTATGAGATCCCTTTCTCCATCATCGCTCTTGGCTTGTGTCTTGGGTAGTTTAATGTCAACTTGACAAAGCTGAAGTCATCATTGAGGAGGGCACCTCAATTAAGAAATGGCTTTCATAGGATATGGCTGTAGGCAAGCCTGAAGGGCATTTTCTTAATTAGTGATTGACAGGGGGAGGGCAGGAGCCGCCTTTTGTGGGTGGGGTCTGGGAGTCCTCCCTCTGGGAGTCAGAAAGCAAGCAGGCTGAGCAAATCATGGAGGAGCAAGCCAGTAAGCAGCACCCCTCCATGGCCTCTGCATCATCAGCTCCTGCCTCCAGGATCCTGCCCTGTCTGGGTTCCTGTCCTGACTTCCTTCCGTGCCGAACAGTAAGGATGGAAGTGTAAGCCAAATAAACCCCTTCCCTTCTCAGCTTGCTCTTGGTTATGACGTTTCACTGCAGCCATAGAAATCCCAAGACAAGCTGGAACCAAGAGTGGAGAGTGCTGTGACAGACCTGGCCATGCTGTTTTGGGGAGGATTGTGTAAGGACTTTGGATGTTTGGGCTAGAAAAGCATCAAGTGTTCCAAGCTTGAGGAACTTTTCTGTGGGAGCTTGGAAGGTAAGAATACAGAAAGTAGTGCCGATGATGGTGGCCCCACTGGTGGAGGTCCAGAGGGACGTTTGAGAGTCTCTTAATGACTCTTACCAGGGCCATTTGCTGTTTTAATTGGACAATCTATGGTTCTGGCTAGCTGGGCTAAAGATTCAGCTGTGAGTAACAAGATGCCAGAACCACTGAACTAAGTAAAAACCGTTGCTTTACTGGGACAGTTGGTACAATCGGTGCTTGCTGGTCAGCTGGAGCTGAGGAGCCAGCAGTGATTAAGCAGAGAGCAGCATCACTTAGGTGAAGTCTTCTGGGAAGTGTTTCCTCAGAGTTGGCACATGTCAGCTGTGTCCAGAGGCTGCCAGGGTTGCACCTCGTGCTGCCAGTGGAACCTGGTGGTGTAAGAGTCACCCGGGTGGTGGTGCTGGCATCAAAGGCATGAAGGGGTCATGGAGAGCAGCCGAGGCTTGGTCTGAGTGGCAGGGTTGGAGTCCTTGAAGAGAGCCTAGGAAAGGTTATTGGTGAAAGTGCAGCCAGGTTGCAGTAAGAGGCCTAGCATTTTGGAGATGTCAATGCCACGGGTTGACCACCAAGAACAGCAGCAACAGTGGTGTGGAGCCAGCCCACGCCTAGCAGACAAACTGTGTGTGCTGCAGAGGATGGAACCAGAAAAATGATCCAAACCATTTGGAGCCCAGAAGAGTGTGAGTGGAGCCCAGACATTGGCTATTGAGTTGTTTATGGAATTGGAGTTTGGTTTTGCTTTGTTCAGACTGTGGCTATGCCCTAGATCTTCCCTTTTGAGTAAGAAAGTATTTATTTTTTATTTTGTAGAATCCCATAGTTGAGAGACTTTGGATTTAAAGAAAAAGATTATGAGTTTTAAAGACACTTTTGTTTTTTGTTTTTAAGAGATTGAATTTTTTAAAGTGTTAGAATTTATAAGACTATGGCACTTTCAGGTTTGAAAGTATTTTATATTGTGACGTCGATCTTAATATGTCCCCCTTAATTGGGGGATGAACGAGAAAGTAAAGGTTGTGGCTGAACAGTGATTTGTTTGCGTGTCAACTTGACAAGCGGTCAATTGTTCTAGATCCGTTTTATGTCAACTTGAAACAAGGTAAAGTCACTTGAATAGAGGCAAGCCTGTAGGTCATTTTTTAAATTAGTGATTAATGTCCATTGAAAGTGGGAGCCTCCCTGAGCTGGGGTCCTGGGCTCTATAAGACAGCAGACTAAGCAAACCATGTGGAGCAAGCCAGTAAGCAGCACTCTCCGTGGCCTCTGCACTGGCTCCTGCCTCCAGGTTCCTGCCCTGTCTGAGTTCCTTCCATAAACGGTGGTGCAGACGTGTAAGCCCAAAAAGTCCTCCCCTCCCCAAGTTGCTTTTGGTCGTGATGTTTCATCTAAGTCAGCTTGGGAATAATTGCTCTCCCTCTCCCACAGGCCGTGGCGCCATGGTTACCTGCTGGGATGGGGTGCAGCTGAGAGCTGAGATGAAGCCCTTTTACTCCTCCCCCGAATTGTAAGGTAAGTGGATGCTTTCTTATAAGGTTCATCGTTTCAGTATTTCATTGTCATGGTAACGCAGCTGAACTCACAAAGGATAATTCAACATAGCACGGTCTACCTGGGAAATGGCCTAGGTACCACATGCTATGGGGAACGAAGAGAAGATGACTTAGCCCAGCCTGGGGTGGAAAAGCCAGGGATAGCCAGCTGTAGAGATGAGGCTGATTTGAGGTTTTACAGTTCTTAAAAGCTATATATTTAACAATTATAGTTTATATACTGTAAGATTTGTCCTTTAGGTGTATAGATGGCGGCCTGTAAATAACAGGCTTTACTACACCATCCTGCTGTGTGAACTCTGTTGCCATAGAACTTTGTTTATTCCCCTTCGAGAAATACCTTCACCTGCCCAAGGAATCCTTTGGTCAAGAACTATCTCTTCTCCAGTCAGCAATACAGCTTAGCTAGCTCCAGGGTGTTCTCCAAACAGCCCCTATTAAGCCATGAGGCCTTCTGTATCCCGAGCACAGCTGGTAATAGTGTTGAGAAATACTCAGCAGGTTTATCATTGTTTTTCTGTCCCTGCTTTGAACTCCAAACAGAGAGGCCCAGGGAAGGATCCTGGAGCAGCATCACCTTAAGTCCCCCTGGCTCTGTTGAGTCCTGAGTTCTACTCCAGGTCCCTAGAGGAAAGTGACAAGCGATATACATCTTAACAAACGCATTCACTTCTACAACCAACACATAGAGCTTCTGTCACTTTTAAAATGCTCCTTTCATTCCCTGCCCTGGTGACCTCTGGTCTGATTTCTCTCTACGGTGTAGTCTTTTCTGAAGTGTCCTATAGATCACACCATGGAGTGCTTACCTTTCTGTGATCAGCATCTTTGATTTAGCGTCATTCTTTTGAGATGCCTACATGTTGTTGCATGGGGGCAGGAGTTTGTTCCTTCAGGGCTGAACAGCTTTCCACTGAGTGCGTGGACCTGAAGTTTGCATCTCTATTCATTGGGGGCTGTTTTTCCTGGTAGTGGTGGTGATTTTAAATAAAGCTGAGGTGAACATCTGGCACTAGGTCTTTTGTGTGGCATGTGCTTTCGTTTATCTTTGATAAATACCTAAGAGTGAGACTCTGCCAGATGAAACGATGTGTGTTTATAGGAAATGTTTGGATTTTCATATGACCCAACAGTACCCTGGCTCAGCATATATTCAAAGGACTTTACGTCTCACCACGGAGACAACTGGCACATTCATGTCTGCTGCTGCTCTATTTACTGTAGCAAGCGCATGGCACCATCCTAGACACCCATCAGTGGGTGAATGTACAGTGAAAGTGTGGAATATGCACAGGATAGAATTTTATTTAGCTGTAAAAAAAATGAAATAATGAGGTTTGCAGGAGCAAAATGGATGGGTTGAGAAGCTATCAATGAGATACCCAAGACTCAGAAAGACGTGTGTGTGTGCGTAAGTGTGGGGAGAGCGTGACATTTAGAAAGGAGACCACGGAAGACTAATTAGGTGACAAGGAAGGATGGCATGCAGGCAAAATAATGCAAAAATCATGGAAAAGGGGCTGTCAAATACAAACAGCCAAAACACTAGGAATGTAACATTTATATAATTCCTGATTGTGTCACGGTTCTTCTTGCCATAGGTAGGTAATTTATTGTATATATGTGCAATAATATAAATGTATATGTACAAAATTAAAATGCAAAAAAAAAATCATGGAGAAGGATATAGAGCAAACTGTTTTTCTACTTTCAATTGTGTCATCATTTTTTCTTTCCTTTGTGGTGGATAAGTGCATAAAACTTAATTGTTAGTGAACGTGTAAAACTCTGAGAGAAGCTTCATGGCTTCAGAGTCGCTGTTCTAACTGTGTAGAAGTTTACTGAGGAGCAGAGTTTGGGACAGATTGAGTGACTTCCTTCATCTACCTGAGTGATGTTCTTTTTCGTGCATTCATTACAATAAAAGTATTATTCATAAAATTCAAAAAGTAAGGTGTTGTTAGCCAGAGCCTAAAAATAAACACCACATTTATAGTCCCTATGCTAAGAAGCTGTGTAGAGGCATGGAAGATATTTTAAAAAGCACACTGCGCTTTAGAAATAGAAGCTACATTGTGTAAGATGAAAAGTACACTGAGATTAACAGAAGAATAAACATTATAGAAATAAAAAGGTGGTGAGCTTTAAGATCTAGCTGGGCTGAGGGGAAGGCTCAGGGGGTAAGAGAATTGGCTCCATAGCCATGGGAACTGGAGCCTGGATCCCACAAGCCAGGTGATCCTGGAAACACTCGTAACTCTCTCTACCTGTGGGGGAAGCAGAGACAGGAAGATCACTAGGGCGTGCTGACTTTCAGTGTGAGAAAACACAAGCCCCAGGTTCAAGGAGAGACTCTGCCTCAAAGCGATAGACTAGAGGAGGATGTCTGCTGCCCTCTGCTGGCTTCTGTTTGCACACGCAGGCGCCTGCATACACACACACACACACATACACACACACACACACACGCGCAAGCGCATCTACTCCTACAACAGACACATGTGTAAGGACAGGTGCATCAACTTAAAAAAGATATAGCAATAGAAACAATTCAAATGAGACATGGAAAACTATTTTTAACGAACAAATAATGAGCAAACTTGGGGCAACTTCAAGTGATGTAATCTATACATGACAGGAAGGATGCATTTGTATGTGTGTGTATGATGGAACAAACAGCCAACAACAAAGCAGGAAAAAAACCTGCTCAAAAAATAATGCCTGAAAATATTTCAAATTTGAGTAAAAATGTAAAAATGTTTGAGAATCTCCAAGCATCAATACACAAAATAGTAAGTCAAAGAAACAAACCCTTAAGGCACATTATAGTTGAATTTTTTAAAGTCAGTGATAGGGACTATTTGAAAGAAATAAAAAGAAAAAATGATGCTGTATACAGGGAAACAAAGGGAAAGATGGTAGCACATTACTTTTTTTATTTTTTATATTTTTATTTTTTTTGCACATTACTTATAAAGAGCAATGAAGACTAGACAGTAAAAAAAAAATCTTAAATAATTGGAGGGGGGCTGCTAGACTAGGATTCCATAGCAAATTAAAAACATTTTAAAAAAAAAACTATTTCAAACAGGACAAAGAAATGGCTTCTCACACCATGTCTGTTCCACTTTTTAAGTGACATTCTAAACAGTGTGGCAAAGCAAGGAAATCAAAATGAGTTCAGGCTAGGAGGAAGAAACTATGGCTGAAATAAAGAAGTCAAACTGTTCAAGTGTAAGCAAAGTGATTAACTTTGCACAAAATCCAGTGAATATGCATAAAAGAGGTATCTGCCTCCTAAAGTTATAGAATACAAGATCAACATGCGAAGATCAAATGCTTTTTATATCCTAGCAATGAATAATCAGCAACTAGAAACACTTTAAAAAATTAAAATAGCATCAATAGGGATAAATCTGACATACAACCGCAAGATACATATCTATTCATAAGATCGGTAAAAGATCTCTATATTAAAACCTCTAAACCTCTGCTGAAATAAACAAAAGACCTAAATACATAAAAGGCTACGAAACAAAAACAGGAACACAAAAGAAAATAAATTGCCTCATTTCCAGCAGGCATGTCAGAGAGCCACAGAATACAAAAGAGTTTACCTTTAGTTGGGTGTGGAGTTGGGGAACCAGAGAGGCCTTCTTTGGCCCACTGGCATTTGAGTTGGAAGTCAGCAAAAGGAGTTAATAAAGTAAAATTGTATTAGTCTGGGAGCCAGGCTGGTGGAGAACATTCTAGGCTAACAGGTTAGCACAGGTACAAGCCACCAAAGAGGATTTAGAATTTTGTATGTGACATAGTTCCTGGAGGCACTTGCAAGGCTGTCAGGGAGTGCAGTGTTTAGACTTAAACCTACACTGAGGGGTGGGGGAGGGGGAGGGAAGAGTCTAGGCCTTTCTGGGGGGGGGGCGGTGCCTGTTGAATGAAGAGACAGAAAAAAGAGGTTAGAAGGGAGCGTTAATGGTGGGAGAAATGTGAGCAGGTCAAGGGAGAGGCTACGCGTGCAGACAGGAGAGCTGGCTCGGAAAGGTGTGGATCTAGGAGGAGCGTGGAGCAAAGAAAAGCAGGGTTCCTCTGCAGGAGGAGGCAGGTGGAGACGGCAGCAAGCTGAGGTAGTTCGTGCCTGATTTACCCATTACTGTATTATAAGAACTAAGTAAGACAAAAGGCAAAGGGGGAAAAAAAAAGCACCGATAAAGAGAGGATTTAGAAGTTCTCTATCATGGTCCTCCATGAACAGCTGGGTTCATAAAACGGTGCAACTGGTTTCAGTTAAATAATCAGTGCGTGCTTTTGGAGAAGGCGGTATAAATACAACTCAGACGATAAAAATCAACCACACCCCTGCAATTCCTAACTGGGACTCCCGCCAGTAGTGTTCACATACTGTTCATGAAGGCCAGATGCTACTGTGGGAAACTGCGCAAGTGTCACTACTTTCAGTATTATGACACTTCTCACTTCATACATGCCGGAGTCCCATGAACCAGGAGCCACACGGGCACTTTTGCCACTGTGTGTTCTCAGTTCTAACCCTGTGACTTGCTTGATACATAGTGAATTAGGTTCTTTCTTGTTATCGGTATTCTAAGTACGAACATTATTCCTTGTTGCCGATATTAAAGGTGTTTACAATGACTGTCTAGTGCCGCTTGACATGTACATACTGTCACTTATTTAATAATCTCTACTTTGCTAGCGGTATAATTAAGGTCTTTACAGTTGACCTAGCTTGGCTACAGTAGTGACAGCTATTGTTTATTAAATGCCCACTACTGAAAAAACAACAAAACCCATCTATGTGTTTTACATGCAATTTATCTTTGCCCATCCTGCAGGAGAATAAAATATCTAACCCTAAATATATTTCTTTGATATATTTCAAGTTAGTTATTCAGAGAAACTGCAGACCTCGGCAGATACGGCAATGGCTCTGAGAGCTGTCCTTTGGGTTAAAAAAAGGATCGCATCCATCTTTGTCAGTAAGCAGTGGGTACAGGCAGAATCTTTTCAGTCACATATTTTTACCTCTCCCAGACTCTGCCTGGAAGGGCTCTTTATAAAAGGAAGTACAGATCGGGTATCTGACATCTGATCCAGGTAGCTCTGATTGCAAAGCTTCCTGTGTACGACGGGGAAGACTCTTGCTCCTGGCTCACCAGGCTGGCTCCCTGTGCGCATGCTCCCCTGACTGACCTGCAGCTTACGCCATCTGTCTCTCCCCAGAATCCGCGCCTCCTCTCTATGCTTGTTTCTATGCAAAGTTCAGTCATTTTGCAGCTCTTTAAGTCTCATATCTCCATGCCTTAGGGAGGTAATAACATTTGTACGTTCTTTTTTCCCATTAACTATTGTCAATTTATTTCAGACTAAAATTATTCAAACCCCAAAGGGAAAAGTACATTTATCTAAGTTAGATAATAATAATAATAATAATAATAATAATAATAATAATAATAATAATAATAATAATAATAAAAATAAAAAATCTTCTCATTTTACAACTAAAGAAGAACATGAAGTTGTTACAGGTCTGGTATAACCTAGCTGAAATCCTAAAGGATGGTGTAAGTAATCCAGTCCTGGGGGTGTTGATACCAAGCCTGTGCTCTGTGATTCTTCTGCGCCACTCAGTCTTAAGCATTCACTGGGTACCAATCACACTCAAGGCAATGTGAGGGTGTGAGTGTGATGAAGAGGAAGAGAAAAGCATCCATCCTGGACACATCTTGTTAGATGTGCATGGACCAAAACGCAAACCGTGCATGGAAACCCAAGAAGAAAGGACCCGACTCCTGCTCTTTCTAAGGCTGAAACAACAAACTCAATCTGACTTAGGGATTATTTGCCAGGCACCCTTTCTGTGCCGGCACTGTGGGAGGCACAGTGGACATTACTGTGAATGAGGGGGGCCCAAGGTCTGAACTCATGAAGTCTAAATATCAGTGGAGTAGAGAGTGTTAAGTCCACAAATACAAGCATAGCAGATATCAGAGAAGGGCAGACTAATAGGCCATGGGAGTTCATGGGATTGATAATGACCCTGGTCTCAAGGAGCAGAGAAATGGTCTTGGAAGCCAATCTGCATCAAGCGAGATTTAAAGAAAGGCAGAAGTTAGCTGGATGGGAAAAGAGAAGACAGAGATAAATTGAGGTGCATTGGAAAGCTGGAGCCAAAGAGGAACACAGGCAGACTAAGGGGCAGAAAGAAGGTGCCCAGGGCAGAGGGAAATGGGGAGGACAGGGTATGGTATGTGTAGGAGGGGAAGGCACTTGTGTAGCATAGTATATGGTCTGGTGTGTGCAGAAAGCTTGCCCTGCTGCTGTGTGGCACATGCATTGAAGGGGCACAGTGGGCGAGAGGCTGTTGGAATAGCCCAGGAAAGCCATGGCAGAGGCTTGGTCCAGAGCAGGGAAGGTGGCAATGGGGAGACCAATGGGACAAGCTATGGAGTGGGATGGGTATTATGAGGTCTTGGAGAAAAAGAGTAAGAGAAATACGGCCCATCCTGACCACCTGAGCAACTGAGTGGAGCTTGGTCACTCACGGGGATGGGGAAGAAGGGAATATTTTAAAGGACAATTAGGAATTCAGTTTCAAATGTTTTAAGTTGGACTCGCCAAAGAAACATGCGGATATAACATCCAAAAGGGCATTGGCCGGTTAGAACCTGAAACGGTGTAGTCGGTGACATAGTAAGGTCATTGAGTTTCTGAAGCCGGGTGACAATCTCTGTAGAGCAGAAGGAGACTGAGGGAAGGGCATTGATGGGCTAAAAAGAGAGAGGAAGATTAGCAAGTTTCAGAGACGGGAGGGGGTAGAAACAGCGAAGGGGAATGAAAGGAAAACCAGACTCAGGATGCGATATTTTGGAACCCAACTGATGAAGACATTTTTCTCATAGAGAAAGAGGTAATCAAGGATGCTCCTCCCCTTTGAGAGAGCAGAAAAAAAAAAAAAGGATGATTCGTTCCTTTTGGGTCCTCCAGCTTGTAGGTCACCACTTAGGACGCTGGTTGGCGCAGCTCTGGTGGCACAGCACCCCATGATCAGAAGAGGTCTAGTGTGGTGTGGGGAGCTGCACATCCCCGCCTTCCCCCCAGCGGCCCCCTCCCGCTGGCCTCCCGGGTCCTGAAGCAGACTCCCTGGTATCCCACACCTCTTGATGGCAGAGGAGACGGGTCCCTAAAGTGTCTGAGCAAGCCTCACCCCGGAGGGAGGGCTCTCATGAATTCTCCTGGTCACCATCATAATTTGATGGGGGGTAATTTGTTTTGCTTTGTGACTTCTTAAGAACAAACACTAAAAGAAAAATGAGAGGCTTTTCCAGGAACAGCGCCCGTGACAGCTCAGCCCGCAGCACACGGATCCTGAGAAAGGTAGAGAGGACGAGGAAAATACGCAGGGGATTTATGAGTTGCGTTTTAAGCTATTCACAGTGCAGTAGACGGAAGAGTATGAGAAAGCCTTCCTGGGGGGTTGCCATTCACCTGGCTACAGGAGATAGGGGACGGCAATGGCCTGTGAAGGGAGAAATTCACTCAGGCTACAGTGTGAGAGCTACTGGAAGAAATGACCCTAACGGTCTTGACATGCTTCTGACTTTTTATTGGGAATCGTTCTTCAGAAAGGACAGCCCAGTCTTAATTTTTTCTCCCTAGGGAACAATGCGGCAGGGCTCAGCGGGATTTGGACCCTGTCTCATCTGCACAAGCCGGAAATGCTGACTTGGGAAAGTACATATAGTTGCCCCTGGAAATGGGAGGACTAAAAACTTCCATTTTTTAAAAAATATTGATTTTGGTACTATATCCTCTTTTGCTCCCATAAGTTTTTAGTTTTCTACCTATGTTTATCTCAAAAGCGAAGCCCTTTGGTCAAAGCATGCCTGTTTGGATTGTGAGGCCACGGAAACCTTCGGACGGTTGAGGGAAGGCAGTTTGCGCTGCAGTCATTTTACAGGCCCTATTGGCCAATGAAGATAGCAGGTAAATAGTTTCAAAATTCTCCATCTCAGTCCGGTAGGCAGACCTGTTTAATGCCATGGTCTGCAAATAGTTTTGTGTAGCCCAGAACTCACTTGAGGTTTTATTAGTATGTTAAGTCCAAATATGTAATGGAAACGCAGGAGTTTGCTGGATATTGACTAAGAAATCGCATGTGGGAGCAACTGAGTGCTAGGATCCTGATTTTTAAAAAATTTTAAAATTGATTTATTCAGATTACAACTCAATTGTTATCCCATGACTTGTATCCTCCCATTCCTCCCTCCCTCCCGCAGGCTCCTGATTTTAGCAGACTTAACTGTGAAGGTAGAAGTTAGCTACTTAACAGTCTCTAAAAGTGCATTGCATTGCTGAAGAACGAAGCTATGGAGCAGTCATCTCTGCTGAAAAACTCTTGGCTTCCTTCTCAAAATGCAATCTTTTTCATTTTTTTAATGATTACATTTTTAATGGCTCATCTGAGCTCAGACATTCTGTTGTTTTCAAAGGAATGTCGATGGTAAAATTAGTTTTCATTCAAATTTGAAAATGAGTACTTACTAGAGTCCGAGTATGGCAGATAATATCTGTAATCTCAGTGTTCATAAGGGCAAGGCAAGACAAGTGGGAGAGTGAAGCCAGCCCAGCTACATAGCGAGACCCTGACCTCGAGAGACTAAATTTGTCTATTACAGACAAATTCTGGTAGCAAGATGGCTCAGAGGATAAAGACTTGCCTTGAAGCCTGAGTTTGATCCTTGGAAAACATCATAGAGGGAAAGAACTGACTCCCAATAGTTGTCTCCTGACTACCACAAATATACACAATGTCAAAAGTACACACACACACACACACACACACACACACACACACACACACACACTATTTAAAAAGGCAAATTCTTTAAAAAAAAGATTTATTTATTATGTATACAGTGTTCTGCCTGCATGTACACCTCTATGCCAGAAGAGGGCACCAGATCTCATTATAGATGGATGTGAGCTACCATGCGGTTACTGAGAATTGAACTCAGGACCTCTGGAAGAGCAGCCAGCACTCTTAACCTCTGAGTCGTCTCTCCAAAGCCCCTAAAAAGGAAAAATTCTCAACCAAAGGGATTTCTCTAATTTGTCAAAGCCTTCAAATCAAAAGTCTCAGGTTAAGCAGCTATTCTCAATTTTAAACCATAGTTTTCTCTGCTGTGTATTTGATGGCTGCAACTCAGTGCCTTAGGGAAACCGATAGATATAAAATGCCACTGTTATGTAGTTTGTTTATATAGAATGTTTAAAACTGGATAACAAATAAGGTCTACTCATGTGCATCTACTTGAATGAATGCTGTTACATCTAGTAGGAAATTTATTCGAATTCATTTCAAGATCGTCTTATAAACAAAAGGAGCCTGAGCTAAGCAAGATGACAGCAATTTTAAAGCACTATTTAAAAATTTTCCTTTCATTTTGTTTGAGTTAGTTTATTTATTTTTGTTTGTGGGGCTGAGCTGGGGTTCATATGCCACAGAATGCCTTGGAAGTCAGAGGATCATTTGGAGCCAGTTCTCTTCTTTCACAGTCTATGTGAGTCCCAGGAATCAAAGTCAGCTTCACCAGGTGGTGGCAGGCGTCCTGACCTATTGAGCCATCTCATGGGTTTTTGTTTTGAGGCAGGGTCACATGTAGCCCAGACTGGCCTTGACCTCACTGTGTAGCTGAGGATGAGCTTGAACTTCTGATCCCGTGTCTCCACCTTCTGATATAGCTGGGTCACCACATCTAACATTTTTATTTTTATTTTTAATATTTAAAAGCTTTGGGACTGCAGAGATGGCTCAGCATCAGGAGGTGCTTGTTTCCAGTACTCACTAACTGAGCTTGACTCTCAGAACACATATAGTGGAGAGGGTGGAGTCCCCAGAACACATATGGTGGAGAGGGCGGAGTCCCCAGAACACATATGGTGGAGAGGGCGGAGTCCCCAGAACACATATGGTGGAGAGGGCGGAGTCCCCAGAGCACATATGGTGGAGACGGCGGAGTCCCCAGAACACATATGGTAGAGAGGGCGGAGTCCCCAGAACACATATGGTGGAGAGGGCGGAGTCCCCAGAACACATATGGTGGAGAGGGCGGAGTCCCCAGAACACATATGGTGGAGAGGGCGGAGTCCCCAGAACACATATGGTGGAGAGGGTGGAGTCCCCAGAGCACATATGGTGGAGAGGGCGGAGTCCCCAGAACACATATGGTGGAGAGGGCGGAGTCCCCAGAACACATATGGTGGAGAGGGCGGAGTCCCCAGAACACATATGGTGGAGAGGGCGGAGTCCCCAGAACACATATGGTGGAGAGGGCGGAGTCCCCAGAACACATATGGTGGAGAGGGCGGAGTCCCCAGAGCACATATGGTGGAGAGGGCGGAGTCCCCAGAGCACATATGGTGGAGAGGGCGGAGTCCCCAGAACACATATGGTGGAGAGGGCGGAGTCCCCAGAACACATATGGTGGAGAGGGCAGAGTCCCCAGAACACATATGGTAGAGAGGGCGGAGTCCCCAGAACACATATGGTAGAGAGGGCGGAGTCCCCAGAACACATATGGTGGAGAGGGCGGAGTCCCCAGAACACATATGGTGGAGAGGGCTGAGTCCCACAGGTGGTCTTGAGGCATCCACGTGTGCTGTCCCACAGGTGGTCACAGAAGCGTACAGATGCGTGATCAGAATGAACAAATAATGTTAAGTTTTTAAAAAGAAAAGGAAAATTGAAAGCTTTTTTTTGTGTGTATACATTTATATATACATTTGGGCGTATGTGTAGATGCACACATTAGACATCCAGATGTACATATATGTGGAGGAAGGGGAGGGAGGAGACGGGGCAGAGGCAGGGGTCAGGGGAAGAGGGAGAAGTTGGAGTAGGAGGAAGTGAGGTAGAAATAACAGAGGATTGGACGGTGGGCGGGGCACACTTGCTGGTTCACGCTGAGCTGGAGATTGTCTGACTGTATCTTTATTCTGTGAAGTCACTCAGGCTGACATCTGTCAACCCCTCGGAGCTGAGAACATTACGATGCATCTTGAGAAGTTATCCCCACTGGTCTTTGGGATAATTGCTTTGGATGATTTTCTTTAATCCTTCTCCTTGGTGATTCTGCAAGGTGCCACATTGCGCCACATGGCTGACATTCTGCCTGTGTTTTCTAATTGCTTTCTTCTCTCTGCTCCTTTGCCAGGGGCCCCGAGGCCAGATGAGAAACAGTAACTGTCAACTGATGTCGTAGCCTGTCCTCTGAGAGTCAATGCCATAGACAGGCCTCATCTTCAAAACACTGCAGTGTGTGTTTTTTGGTGCCAAAATCATGTATTTAGGCTTTAAACACAATGTACACCTTTCCAGGTGCTGGGAATAAAGGGAGGGTCTTATGTACTCAACAGGGACACAGGCATTATTTGGAAAATGGGTCAGTTTTCAGTGGTTTCTTAGGAAGAAAGGAGCTGTTGAAATTTTAATTTAGTAGAAATGGATATTTCTACTCAAGAACTTTGGAGAACAGCTTTTTAAAAATCACATGCAGTGCTTCAGCTCACAGGTAGCAGGCTCCCTGCACCAGAAATCCGTTCCAACTGGACACTCTGTACGCCATCTTGGCTACACTACGGGCAGCGCTGAGTCTTACCATGATGGAGGAGACATACAGTGGCACAAAGTAGGTTTATTTGTTACAGATGAGGCCAACAGGGGCCTGGGAGTCAACGGTGAGCAGCTCTCCCAAGGCTTAGGAGAGACATGAGGCAAGTGGAGTCCTGCCTGTGTGTGAACAAATGGCATCAGTGAGAGAACTCCCGAAGAGCCACTCACCCTGGGGATAAAAGAGTTGCTGTGCTAACGTGTGGTGGGACATCCTGCTCTAAGGAGGGCAGGGATAACCCAGTTTTTCCTGGTAGTTTGTTATCTGAGGACGCTGCAGTTCAGGCACCTCTTACAGTTCTTCCTAAGGGAAGGGAGCAGGGCCATGTTGGGCCACCCAGAAAGGCATCTCACAGTCCCTGTTTCTAAAGAGCAAACCACCTCCGAGACCCAAAGGGCTTCAAAACACTAACTAATCTGGATTTTATCTATGGAAGGAGAAGAGAGAGAGAGAGAGAGAGAGAGGAGAGAGAGAAGGAATAATGTAAAGAAAGTAAGAGTGTCCATTTACAAGGAAGGGTCTAGACCTTAGCATGTCAGCTTCCATGACTTTGTGTTGCTTGCTATGTTGATTGGTTGCCCCTAAAATGGGTGGGGCACTCTGAACATTTTGTCCCGTTTTATTGGCTTGGAATGCTATTTAGGCTGACTTGAATTCATTTTCTTTAATGTGTTACCAAAGTTTAATGTGTGTATTACAAATCCAGTTGCTTCTTGAGAAAACGTGAGTGTGGTTCTTTCCAGTTCCCAGTGCTAATCAAATCTCTTGGGTCACTGGTTTGTGGCTTTGATTGTAAATAGGAGTTAAAGTGTCAGAGTGGGAAACATGCCAAGCATGTGTGCCCAGGCTCTGTGTATGCTCTTTGGCTCTTTGCTCAGCCCCGAGACTTTACCTTTCTTCAGCACAGCTTAGTGTTACTTTAAAGAAAGAAAATCCAACATGTTTAATTTTACCAAAAAATACTCTAGAGCCATATGTTGGGGTGAAAGCCTAATAGTTCAGAGAGGCAGAGAAAGCATCCAGCTGACCTTCCTATTCAGATGATGTCCCAGAAGGAAAAAGCCTTTCCTACTTGGCCCATGTCCCAGAAGGAAAAGCCCTTTCTCCTCCACACTTAAAAACTTCTCCACTTAAAAACTCTTCAAACTGACTGTCCTTCCTTTCAACTTCCTGTGTGTCTCTATCCATCCTCTGGACTTCCTTTACTCTCTGTTCTTCCCCCCGCCCCCCCAATGTTCACTTCTTGTCAATTGGTTGCTTGCTCTGCCTCTTGACCTGGGGTTAACTTTATTTAATCCCATGTACAGAAAGCTCTTGGGTTAAAGGCGTGTGCTAAGGCTGAGTCACACCATAACCACCTGTTTAAAATAAACAGAAAGTTCTTGGATTAAAGGTGTGTGCTAGGGCTAAGCCACACCACACCTAGAAACAGTTTTTTTTTTTCCTAGTACACAAACCTCTCGGTTCACAGTGTGAGCAAATATCCTGCAGCAGCGTAGTTCACTTACACACAGGAAATGATCAGTTAACTTCAGCTTTACTCCTCATGACTTTCTTCTATTAAAACATGTTTTATTTGAATATGAGCAGGACTAAGGCTTAGCATCCTCAGGAACGAGACGCTATTCATAGGCACTGATCTGCCTAGATCTTAGAGGGTCACAGTGTGTGAACTGATTACAAAAGAAAAGGCTAAGCAGGAGTTCTTAACTTCAGGACTTTTTCACTGTGGGAGAATATTGTACACACCATAGGTGCTTACAGCCTAGGACCCCGTTACCTCCTAGGCTCCCACAGTAAAACCAATCATGTCAACAAGAAATATATTTCATATTGCCATTGTAGTCCGTAACCACCAGGCAAGAGAGAAGCCAGCGTGCTGTTCTACTGTGCAAGCACGAACAGAGGCAGTTCCTGTTCACACTGTATCTCCAGCTGGTAGGTCTAGTATCAGGAACAACTTAGAGATGTTGGTTTTGTCTGGGGCAGTGGGGAGCTGGGTGCAGCTCCATGCTGCCTCCTGAATGGGATTTTCTGCCATTTCTCTCTATGCAGGTAAACCTGGGATTCTTGGCTTCAACACAGAAAGAATTCTTTTTTTTTTTTTTTCAGGATGAGGCATTGTGAAGTAGATTTGTAGTTTATTAAGAGATTTTAAGATAGATTTCAGCGTGAAAATTAATAGACATAGCTGTGGGCGTCTCACAGCAGCTGTATACTTAAGACTTCGGTAGGTCCTGAAGTTACAGCCCCAAGGGTTTCTGAGGGATCTTTTTTTTTTCCCCCTCTTCTCTTTCATAAGTGAGGTCATAGGATGGTTCTCGAGGATATCTTGGATGGGATTACAACCTGACGAAATAAAATAATGGGCTCTAAAGGTTGCACAAGAGGTTTGAGAGACATCCTTTACTGTAAATGCAGTGGTTTGTGAGAGCCCTAGGAAATTGTAGGCTTACATCTGGAAAGGGAGAAAGGCCAAATGTGCCTAGGCCTTCAGCATGGCTCATTGATTATTTATTCTGGTTTGAAATACCCCTGCATGTAAAGAGTGGTGTTGCTCTGCAGGAATCCTTCACAGTGGGGTTTGCAAACTGTCCTGGGATTGTTGACTCTCAGCTGGCCAGATGCTCCAAGCAGACTACAGGGTTGGGGGTTCTTTTCCCTCCCTGTACCCCAGTGACGTTCCCCGTCTTCCTATCCTGCCTCACTATAAAGTGGACAGAATATGGTGTACCACGTGACACTGGTCTGTTAGCTTCCCGTATCTGACACGTGGGGGATGCTCAGCTGCTATATATTTTGATAACTCCACGGTGAATGGACGAACGAGTGAATGGTTTCCCATTCAGGGCTTTAGGTTTTTAAGGGAAGGTAGCTCTAAGGTAGACATTACTGATGTTCAGTGGTTTGCCAAGTTAGAGGCGTGTCTTACTCTCGTTAGAACTGTGTGGGAGCAGGGGGGTGGCTGCTGTGTGCTCTGTCACAGTCAAGGCTACAGGGTGGTACTTGTGCATGTACTTGTGGGATGATAAGCCAAGCCTGAGATGAGCAGGTCTCAGAACACTTTCTCACTAGCTGACTCAGTGAGAGACAGGAGTGTGTGTGTGTGTGTGTGTGTGTGTGTGTGTGTGTAAGGCGATATCCACAGGAATCCTGCCCTTTGGGACCAGTGACTGCGTGCCTACCCTGGACAACAGAGAGACACTGGTCGTCTTCCAGAGAAAACTGTTAGGAAGTGAGGGGCAGCCAGCAGACCACTGTGGGCTTCTACCCCGCTTCCTAGAAAACAGGGCCATGTTTCCCTCTGTGAGTTCTTTTCAGAGCCTAAGGAGCACCCAGCTGTTCTTTCTGCCGAGTTTCTCCTCGTGGTCCCATGAAAAATGATGTCAGAGTGTTTCATGGCTCTTTTGTTTTTCCAGGCTGAAGGAGTCGGTGTTTTATTAGGCTGAGCAAGTGTCTTTTGCCACAATATTGACTCAGATGATGGTAAATGAAGACATTCTCTCTAATGCCGAGAGTCTGTCACTCATGACATTTGGAACAAGTACAGGCTAGCTGCAAATGCCTCCTCCCACAATGCAGACAGCAAGAACAAATGAATCTGAAAGGCATACGTGTTCTTGGTGAATCTTTTTTTCCTGTGGAAAACACTTTTTTTTTTTTTTTTAAAATTTAGAGGGCGGCTGATTTTATGGACCATAGAACACTCTGATTAAATTACATAAAACCAAGTCCTGGCTTCTTATTACATATAAAGATGATAACCATATTTCCCCTTTCGCTTTATTTTAAAGAGTAGGTAGGAAATGAACCACCACCTCCCCCCAAAAGAGAAAAGATAAAACGGACTTTACAATCAGAAACACCACAAAGGAAATGTTTAGATGAGACAGTCTTTACCACTGCAAGTGTGAGCTTTAGAAAGTGTTCACATGGGGCTGGAGAGATGGCTCAGACATTAAGAGCACTGTCTGCTCTTCCAGAGGTCCTGAGTTCAATTCCCAGCACCACATGGTGGCTCACAACCATCTATAATGGGATCTGGTGCCCTCTTCTGGTGCACAGACATACATACAGACTAAAACACTGTGTATACAATAAATTAATAAATCTTAAAAAAAAAAATAAAAAAAGTGCTTACATGAAGCCATACCTTCTTTAAAAAATGCACAGAGGCTCCAGAGGCATTTGGATCCTTGGATTTCCAATGACACCATTAAAGCTTCATAACTTCAGCTCTTGAAGGCTGCCTTACAAATATCACAGTTCTCTAAAATCTTTTCTTGACTGGACTTATTTCTCATTTTCCATCCTAACCTGTTCCCATGCTTTCTGATACCTTTCTTTGTTTCTAAGATTAAAAAAAAATTATTATCCCTTACGACTGACATGTGTCCCTTTCCCCTAACTGATGAGGATGGTATTTTATGCAGCTTTGAGCCCTCATGAATCTCATGTTTTCCAGGTCTGGTCTGTTTCCCAAGACTTGTATAACTTAGAGAGCATCCTGGTAGATTGCATTCCTGCAAGGCTCCTCCTCTCTCTCAGGGGGAGCTTAAACAGTGACTTTAAATAGCATGCCTATAGCCAGCTTTAGGGCATTAGGAAAAAATATGGAATGTGTTAAAGGAGAGGTTGCTGGTTGAAATAAATATGTAGAGATAGACAAGAAATCATATGGGCTATCTATATTTTTTTAAGAGAATCTTTTTTTTTCTCCAAAAGCAATCTAGGCCAGACTGTGAAATCAAATGAACTGTTTAAAAATAATGAGAATTTATTAGGGCATTTATATACAACATAGGGATATAAAATATAAATTGTTTTCTCTGTTGTAATAAAAAATCATCTGCAAATGGAAATAGAAAAAAAACAGCATTCCATCTTCAATAGCTACAAAATACTTAGCATTAAAGGTAACAAAATGTGGGGCCTGTGTAAAGAAACCGTCAAAGCGTTATAGAAATAGATAAAGCAAAAGCTGAAAAATCGGGAAGATGCATCATATTACAAGATGAGGAGCCTCAAAACTAGAAGTATCATTGAGATATTTAAACAAGTAAGTTTATAATATTCAGTAAAACTCTATGACAGGTTTAATTTTAGAGTTGGAAGAAAACGTCTTAAGATTTATGGGGAAAAATACTTATATGCAGAGGAGAAAAAATTGAGAGAAAGGTAACTAAAAGTAACTGTTTAAAAAAAATCAGAATATGGCACAAAGCAAATTGATGACAAAGATCTACGTGCTCTGCCTCCCATGTGCCTGGCTAGAGATACAATATTTACAAAAATGTATTTTCTGCATGTACTTTGAGGGTTAAAACAAGCACTGCAATTCATTGGGGGGTGGGAGAAGGATACTACTTAATAAACAGAGCTGGCATAACTGACCATTCATACAGAGAAAATGGAACAAAGCATCTATCACATGAGACACACAAATGCCTTCCAGTCTCAAGTTGTGATTGTTAAAAAGTTAAAAACAGGGTTCTTCTATGAAAATAAATTGAAAAGGGATCAAATACTTATTGCATGAGGGAACCATCAGGAAGGCATTTGGAGAAGAGAGATGTGTGTCTGTCAGGAAAGACATTCTGGGGCAAGATTGCCAAGGGAAATGGACTAATCACCTGTTGGGAAGCAAAACTGTGCTGTGATAGAAACTGTGCCACCGGATAGAAAGAATTTGAGTTTTTAACTGGAGAAAATGCTACAAGTTAACATGAAACTGTGCAGAGTCTGGGCCCTAATTCACAGGCCACAGCAAGTAGCAGGTTGTTCCTGTCTTTGCCCTGAGGGCTCAATGATGTCAATGGCAGGTCCACAGGGTGCCTTGTACGACGCAGTTAAAGGGCACATATTTGTTTTTCCAGGTTTTGAATATTTGCATTAATGCCAGGCAGATCAATGAATTAAATGTAGGCAATAAAACAAATGTAAAAGCATCTGTGAGAAAATCTAAGCGTTATCTACATACCTCTTATGGGAGAAAGGGGATGTAAGTGAGATTTCATGGTCAGAATCTATGTAATCACAGGCCAGGGTCTAGGGAGATAACTCTGCATGGAAAGAGCTTACCATGCAAGTGTTAGGACGGCATCTGAGTACTCAGAAAACCCCCAGTATAAAGCCAGATGCAATGCTGTGTGCAATGCTGTGTGTCTACAATCTCAGAGCTCCTATAGCGAGGTGGGAGGCAGAGACAGGAGACTCTCTGGAAACGTGAATCTACACTAGCCTCCTGTATGGAGTGAGGAACGACAAGGAAACCATGTCTCCCCAAAAGGTGGAAGGTGAAAACGGACATAAAAGACTGTCTTCAGTCTTCCACATGCACGCACTATCCTGGGTGGATGGGCACCCACTCACATACACGGTCATATACATGCACACATACATGCATGCACATACACAAAAAGATGAAGAATCATAGGCTATATAAAGCTGAAAACTTTTTATATAAAAATACAGTAGGCAAATTAATAAACAAGAAAATCAATTGGAAGGAAATCTATAGTGCAGAGGGTAAACTAAGGCTCTCTATGTAAAAGGTCCCTTCAGACTGATCAGAAGGTGAACACTAAGTGGGAAAATGGACAAAAGAGTTTGACAGGCGATTCAGGGAGGACCAGAGATGATGTTCACATTTACAGCAGGCCAAGGAAACTCAAAATAAAAATGAGGTAGTCAAAGTCTGACAGAAGCCTGAGCTCTCGGATGCCCTCTATAGCTGCTAGGCATGCAGATAATAGCCATATATTTTGCTGTAGAAACAGGAATTTGTTAGAGCCTTTTTGAAGATAAATTAAACTATCACCTGGGAGAGGTGGTCAGAAAGAAAAGCGCCAGGTCGAGGAATGTGAATTAAAGTTGTTTATCGCTGCATTAATTGGGCAAAAGCAGAGACAGAAATAAACTTCTACCATGAGGAAACACTGAAGGAATTGTGGGATATTCTTCCCATGCAATATTAGCACTTACTAAGTGAAAAAGTATGTACTCATAACAGGTAGCTGGAGGTGACCACCATAAATTATTGCATGAGAAAAAGAAGACCCAGAAAAGCCTGTAAAATATGATCTCGTTTTTATAAAAGAAAAAAAATGTGGCTCCTGCTGCATGTTTATACACACACAAATGTGTGTTATAGCGTGTAACATAAGCAAGAAAGAAGATGCAGAAAAATGAGCACCCCAGGTAGTTCACACGGAGAACAAGGAGGGGAGGAAGAGAAGGGGAAACTGAGCAAAGCGGAAACGTGAAGCAAAAACTGCCTTGGAAACAGCTCTGGCAGGCTCGGTTCTCCATGGCTTTTTGAAAAGTTGTGTTTGAATGTATTGTGAAAGCAAAATGTTTAGAAAGGATTCTTCGCAAACAAACAAACAAACAAACAAACAAAACCAAGAGGGAAAGAAGAGCTGGGTGAGCAAATGAAAGGAGGGAAATAATTTACAGACTCTAGCGGCACAAGAGTCCCAGCCCACACGTGCGCGAAGCCCTTCAGCCGACTTGGTCGCGTAAGCCTTCCCTCTTGCCTACTGAGGGACTGAGTGAATCATGAAATCTTTATAAAACACTTGACTTTTTATTTTTATTTTTTTTTCATGCTGGCAATCAGACCCAAGGCCTTATATAGTCTAGGCAAGTATTCTACCCCTGGATTACATCCCTAGTCTAGGAGGCGGAAGTTCGGAGGTAGGACTGGGGAAGGTGGCACGGGGTGGAAGACTCGGGAATGAGAGCAGTGTGATGTATTCTGAAGATACAAACAGTCCCGAGTTGGTCTAAATTCATTTGTTATAAGGCCGCTGCCTCTGACATCACCGTGACTGTCAAGACAGCTGTGCACCCTCAGAAAGAAACCCACACGGAGAGCAGCAAAGGGTAGTGGTGGAGGTGAATGCTGAGGCTGGTCGGACGGTCCTCGTGTTGTCTGGGAAGCGTCTAGGGTCAGAAGCAGGCTGAGCAGTTTGCAATGTCCTGGGAGAGATCGCTGTGTGCACCAACCGTGTTGAAATGCCCCAGTGCTGCCGCGGACATGGCTCAGTAGGGCCGGACTCTCAGGAATGAGGAGTGTCCTTTTTGCTCAGAACCCAGAGGCTCTTGCTTTTACATCCCTGTTCATCTTTTTTGGGGGAGGCATCATCACAAAGAGGATGATGCGGACTGCTGTCCGGAGAACTCAGTGACACTTCGATTTTTCTCTCCAGGAAAGCATAGAACACTCATTTTTTCATAAAGCTTCCTCAAAATAATACTGCTTTCAAATAAAATTTCAAAGCAGCACACGCTACTGTAGTATAAGTAGGCATCCAGAAGTGGATAAAAATAATGGTGTGGTGAGACCTAACATCAAGAGGTCATTACTTTAAGGATTTGCTGTATCCCATTTCTGTTCTTACTTTCTTTCCATCCGCTCATTTGGAAAGTACGTACTGAGCATCTGTTATCTGCTACGTTTATGATGTATTTGGGAAAAGCGGTGGCTAGGCATGCAGATAATAGCCGCAGATTTTGCTGTAGAAACATGTATATAAATGTTTCTCCCCTAATCATGTATATAAAAGGCTTAGTATTTATTTTTCAACTTTGGTAGTCATATTAAATATTGAAAATATAGCTAATATTTGGCTATTTTCAGACACATTGGCCACAGGGTGTATGGATTTCTCTAAAATGGCCTTTGTAAGCATGAGGTGTAATGTATGCAATGTAGTGCTTAACGCGGGTACTCCTGCCTCTAACGCTTAGATTTTGAGTGGGTGACTTCATGTTCTTGGAGACTCAACTCTTAGCTAGTCTTGATTTTTTTCCAGTGTGAGCCTTAGAGCCATGCTTGACTGAAGTCTGCCTTTCCCCTGGGGGTTGGAATTTGGGGTGGATGAGAGTAGCTGCATTTCCTGTCTAGGAATGGAGAAGAGACTTTAGTCACATGTCCGGATGGGTAGACAGATGATGCTATAACTGAAGAATGGTGTGTGTGTGTGTGTGTGTGTGTGTGTGTGTGTGTGTGTGTGTGTGTGTGTGTGTGTGATGACACTCAGAGCCAGGTTTCAGTTGCCTGCTCAGCCCTGGCCTGGCTTCTTTGCTCACCTATAGACATCTGAATTTGTTTTACTTTCAAGTAAGCTCCTAGGCATTGGGTCTTGTTGCTGACAGTCATTAGATCCAACTTATCAAAGTGGAGTGTACGTATTGTGGTGAATTTTTACATTCCCTTTGTATGGTTTTCCTGGTTTTAGATGCAGTGTGGACAGGCACAGGGCTAGATAGTAATGAGGTGAGGGTGGGCACTGCTCCAGTTACACAAAGCTAACTGGTTTGTAGAGATCATCTAAAACTAGTTAGACGGTGGTAACTATCAGAAAACGTCTTGAAATCCACAAAAATCTCCAAGTTGCTGTCTCATAGATCATTCACATTAAAGAAAAAAAAAAATCACAACTTGCAGAAAATTTTGTGTAAAATATTGGTTCATAAGACAACAGAAAAAGAAAACCCAACAAACAACAAAAGACCACCACCAACCAAGAGAGCATTAAGTAAATGTTGCTGGTGATAAGAATAGCCAGCCAGTCACGAGCGAGTTCCCCAAACTCATGAGGCGGTAGGCAACCTCCTGCCAGGCCTCCACTGAGGACAGGAGGTGAAGGCATTAAATGGGAGGCCTGGCCGCCCAGAGATTTCATTCTGCCTTGCTTGGTTCAGCCATGCCTCTGATGTATACAGAAGTCAATGGGAAGGCCCGTGTTTTATTATGTGCAGAGGCCGCGTCTAAGGTTCCGGTTCTGTTACGAGCCTAACCCTAACCAGCACACACACAACCTGGCTGCAGCTGCTTCCTGCCTCTGGGAAGTGTCAGGGTGGGATCCAATAAGACCCATTTTGTTCGCGCTCACCCTATGTCTTTGGATGGAGGCTGAAGCTTAGACTGATTGTTTAATGAGTCGTATATTATGGCACCCAGTGTTTGAAACCCCTTAATCAGGCACAGTTTTATGAAGACGTGGAAATAAAAGACAGAGAAAAGAACATCCTCTCTGAGTTATGTCGGGAGGCGGGGGGCAGGGGAATGACAAGTCTGAAGGGTCTGGGAGCCCGGAGAGAAAGAGGCAGACTAACATGCGATGGCTTGTGGGAGAGGATTAGGTGTCTGATCTCACTTTCAGAGCAGACATGTAGAAACAGCTGTGGTGTGCCAGCATCAAAGGCCACAGGCAGCTCGGTGACGAGACCCACACCGGGAATGTCACGGTACTAATGAGTTCCACTCGCTCCTAAAAATATGCAGCAGCTTTGGGAAGAAACTGAGCTGTTTGACCCTCCTTTCCCATCTCTGCCAGCTCCCTGCGTCTGGTCCTGTGGGAAGACCATAGCGGTTCCCATGCTGGGGGATGAGGCTGGGGAAGCGGGTTTCAGAGGGCTCCACGCATCTCAGGTTCTGCGTATGTTCTTCAAGGCCCTGTCCATGGTCTCAGGCTCCTCAGGCTCCTCAGATCACGGTCTCTCTGTCTGTTTAGCTCTCTCTCTGCAGAGTAACCTGAGTCTTGCCTCTCTCCAGGGGTCAGGAAGAATTTCCATGGTTCTATATTCTAGGTATGGTTGGAGACACCGGCCAGGCTCCGTATCTATTCTTGTTAGAATTTTTTTTCACTGGGGGGGGGGTGAACCCTGGGGGGAGGTCCCAAGGCCAACTGAAACTGTCACAAGAAAAAGAGGAAATGTGTTGTTTAATTTAGTGCAGGATCCCAGGGAAACTTTAATTTTAGTTAAGACTAAGCCAAGAGATAAAAATAGTCTCACTCAGGAGGTATAGTGAGAGCTGGACGCCAGCCAGGACAAACTAAGACAAGCCCATCAGTGCTCCCTGTGTTCTGCCGAGAAAGACAGCTTTTGAGACAGGAGTTTTAGTATGTAGCCCAGGCTGTCACGGGACTCATGTTCCTATATCTACCTTCCAAGTGCTGGGAAACTGGTGTGTGTCACCACGCCTGGCTCATACCATTGTTTTGAGTGTCACAGAGAGCTACATAAGAATGCAAGTGCTAGTGGGCAGGAAAAAAGTTACGATGGAGACTTACCCCATCTGCTACAGAGCGTAAGAACAGGCCCCAGGCTGGCAGAGAGCAGAGCAGGGCCCAGCGGCTCTTTCCCAGAGCTAAAGACGAGTAAGCAAAGACCAGGCTTCAGTCAGATTAGAGGGATGGACAGGATGTTGAACATCTTTCTTTCACACAAGAAACTGCCAGGTCACTAATAAGAGACCGGCAACGTCTCTAATAATAAAGAAAGATGCGCACGTGGCCAGCACACAGAGACATGTGTGTATCTAAAGTCTATGTCAGGATATTCAGGATGCATGCATCTCTCTTCTTTCTCTTCTGCTGTTTAGAAAATAAACCATGAATCATATGACCAGGTCCTACACAGAGCAGGAAGAGGGAACACATTAACTAAACACGAATCACGTGAATCAGGTGCTGTTCTCTCATTTGCTTCCTCCTTGCTGCCACTCTATAAGGTCAATATGGCTGCCACTCCATGAGGTCAATATGGCTGCCAGTTCACACACAGAGATGAAACTGCTGCAGAAAACAAAACAAAAACAAAAACAAAACAAAACAACAACAACAACAACAAAACAGCTTAGTAAACAAAACCCCAAGGATTCTGCCACTCATTTAAGGTCACATAGCTGGTTAGTGAAAGAACTAGGTTTAGATGAGCTAATATGAACTTCTAATGATAAAAAATAGAATTCTGGTAGCTAGGCTGCAACGCCGATGTTTTCAGAAAACCAATGGCAAAGATGTGCATCTAGAGGCCAGCCTGGCTTGCTGGACTTTCTTGGCCTTGTCAGGACTTCTCAGCTGGCACACCGCTGTGTTTTTTTCTTTTGTTCAGTCAGGTCACCTGAATGCCCAACTTTTCACTGACAGAACTACACATTCATTGACCCCCATTGTGCCGGCTTCTTAGTGGGTGGTGTGGACACCTTCCTCACCTTCACCTTAATGATTGAGGTTGGCCGTGAAGATGTCAGACTTGAGATGAGTCAGATGTATGGTTGGATTTTCATCCTTTGAGGTTCCTTGAGATTCACGAGGCCGTGTTCTTTTGATCTGGGCCTCACAAGGTGTCACACGGAGTGGATCTGCAACTCAGCCATCAGGGTGTGCTGCTGAGCTGGGGTGTGAAGCAAAGATGCTTGGGTGAGCTCAGGTTACGTTGGTCAAACAGTTGCCCTGCCAGCCCATGAGTGTGTGAATAAAATGCTTATAACTGTGCAGCACCGTGATGGGGGAGTTTTGTTACACGGCATTATTACAGAAGCAGCTGACCAATGCAGTCAATAAATAATCCTCCTTTTGGCCACCATCTTGAAAAATATCAGACAGATAGAACCTTGAGCTGACGGGGCTCTGGGTCCATATGGAGATGGGGATAACTTTATTGCTGAGACATAAGTGATATTGAGAATTTATTGACTATTAACTAGAATGTGTGAGAACTTTGTCTCACAGGAGGAAGTGAAAAGCAATAGAGCATCCTTCTAGAATTCCAACAAGCAGCTGAATGGCTCAGGAAAGCTCCGAGTAACTTTGATTTAGAAATCATGAGACATTTTTGGTTTCCCATCAGGATTTTACTGTCATCATTTATGACACATTTAGTTCCCTTCCTGTGTAAGGATGAAGACAGTCACATTTATAAGTGTGAAGTGAGTACTCTTTTAAGCTTCTAGAAGTTACTACAAAAGCACTTTTAAGTAGTTGCTCCACTGGTTTGACAATTATTCAATAAAAATAAGTTGAGTTGACATACTAGTTTCATGTCTATGAGGTGCAGTGTGATAGTCTGTTCCTTGCATGAATGTAAAATATTACACCAGTATAATTTATATTTTGCGTTGGGAAACTTTGGGTTCCTCTTTTCTATTTATCTTGAGACATATAACTATTGTTATAACCTTATTCTCCTCTGTGTGCTACAGAACACTTTTTTTAAATTAACATAGTTTCTTTTTTAAAAATTTTTTATGAATTTATTCTTGTTACATCTCAATTGTTATCCCATCCTTGTATCCTCCCATTCCTCCCTCCCTCTCATTTTCCCCTTATTCCCCTCCCCTATGACTGTTCTTGAGGGAGATTTCCTCCCCCTGTATATGCTCATAGGGTATCAAGTCTCTTCTTGGTAACCTGCTATCCTTCCTCTGAGTGCCACCAGGTCTCCCCCTCCAGGGGACATGGTCAAATATGAGGCACTAGGGTTTGTGTGAAAGTCATACCCCATTCTCCACTCAACTGTGGAGAATGTTCTGTCCATTGGCTAGATCTGGGTAGGGGTTTAAAGTTTACTTCCTACATTGTCCTTGGCTGGTGCCTTAGTTTGAGAGGGACCCCTGGGCTCAAATCTGCCTATCATAATGTTCTACTTGCAGGTTTCTAGGACCCTCTGGATCCTTCTACTTTGCTATTCTCCCATGCTTCTCTCATCTAGAATCCCAATAGGATGTCCTCCCCTCTGTCTCAGTTTCCTAGTAAGTGAAGGCTTTCATGGGACATGCCCCTTGGGCTAGTATGCAGATATAAGTGAGTATATACCATTTGAGTTTTTATGCTTCTGGGTTAACTCACTCATCATGATCATTTCTAGCTCAATCCATTTGTCCACAAATTTCGGGAATTCCTTGTTTTTAATAGCTGAGTAGTATTCCATAGTGTATATGTACCACAGTTTCTTTATCCATTCTTCTACTGAGGGACACTTAGGCTGTTTCCATGTTCTGGCTATTATGAGCATGGTTGAGCAAATTTTCTTGTTGTGTGCTGGAGCATCTTCTGGGTATATTCCAAGGAGTGGAATAGCTGGGTCTTGAGGAAGCCCTACTCCCAAATTTCTGAGATAGCACCAGATAGATTTCCAAAGTGGCTGTACTAGTTTGCATTCCCACCAGCAATGAAGGAGTGTTCCTCTCTCCCCACATCCTCGCCAGCATGTGGTGTCGCTTGAATTTTTGATCTTAGCCATTCTGATGGGTGTAAGATGGAATCTCAGAGTTGTTTTGATTTGTATTTCCCTGATGACTAAGGAGGTTGAGCATTTCTTTTTTTTAATTAATATATTCATATTACATCTCAGTTGTTAGCCCATCCCATGTATCCTCCCATTCCTCCCTTCCTCCCACTTCCCCCCTACTCCCCTCCCCTCCCCTATGTCTGTGTCTGAGGGGGACCTCCTCCCCCTGTATATGCTCATAGGGTATCAAGTCTCTCCTTGGTGATCTATTATATTTCCTCTGAGTGCCACCAGGCATCTCCATCCAAAGGACATGTTCAAATATGGGGCACCAGAGTTTGTGTGAAAGTTAGATCTCCTTCTCCACTCAACAGTGGAGAATGTCCTGTCCATCGGCTAGTCTGGGTAGGGGTTCGAGGTTTACTGCCTATTTTTTCCTTGGCTGTTGCTTTAAGTGTTTCTCAGCCATTTGATATTCCTCTGTTGAGAATTCTGTTTAGTTCCAAGCCCCATTTTTCAATTTGGTTATTTGGTTTGGTGGTGTTTAATTTCTTGAGTTCTTTATATATTTTGGATATTAGACCTTTGTCAGATGTAGGGTTGGTGAAGATCTTTTCCCAGTCTGTAGGCTGTCGCTTTGTTCTCTTGACAGTGGCGCCTGCCTTACAGAAGCTTCTCAGCCTCATGAGTTCCCATTTATTAATTGTTGACATTAAGGCCTGGGCTGTTGGTGTTTGCAACAGGACACTTAAATGCTGCTATTTCCAATTCTTTTGGAAACTGCTGTCCAGCCTCACTTTATTTCCTACTTCAAAAGGTCACAAGGCTACCCTCTGGTTCTGAGATCAAAACTTCTCGCTTTCACATGTGAAAACATGTGCTGCTTGCCTTTCTATGCTTACTTTTAGCTTATTTCAGATGAAATGTACCCTATGTGTACCCTGATTCCATTCAAGCTGCTGCAAATGACACAGTTTATCTCATTTTTATGATTGAATAATATTCCATTGTGGATATATGCCTCATATCATCACATTTTCTTTATCTATGTATCCATTGATAGGTATCTTGATTAATCATGCATCTTAATTATTGTGACCAGTGATACCATAAACCCAGGAGTCCAGTGCCTCTTCCAACATGATCAATTTAATCTCCTTTAGAAATATACCACTATGGGACCACTGAGTTACACAGTAGTTTCAGTTTGATGTGTTTAGTTTTCTTAGACAATGGATTCCCCTCCTCCATGGCTTATAATGCATTATGTTACTTGCTAATTTACCTTAAATTATGCTGTATGGGAAGGTGTCACTAATTCATTTAAAATACATCCTGAGTACTTTCTCTATGCTGGGTCCTAGGTATACAATGGGTGAATGATACTTTCCTTCTTTGCTCACAAAATTCTTCAGGGATTTTAACTGTGAGTTAAACTTATTAAAATAACCACAAGAGAGCACTACAAGCCAATAGTCATGCCTTGACACCAAGAGATTCGGGTTTCAGTGGAGTGGATGGTGCAACTGTGCACAGAATGTGCTAGGTTGTATGTGGAAGCACATTCAGGAAGTGTTAAATGTCTGTCCAACTCCAAGCTTCACACCAGGATGCATACTAGACCCTGGGTACTTTCAAAATTACCAATGTCCTTTCCTCACCCCATCTTGGCCTGAAGCTCATCAGGACACAGGATGCTCTAAGGGGTGGAGAGTCATTCCATTCTGCAGAGAAGCTCCTTAAGCTCAGGAAGTGAACAACTAAGTGGCTTCAGGAAGTCCATGAAGCTGACCAGAATCCCTAGGCCACTCCATCACCAAGCTTACATAAGCCATAAGGACCGTTTTTGGAGACAACTTCAGACAAGCAGAGCTGCTGGAAGCAGCAGAGACCAGTGGAGCCATCTGGAAGAGGCACACACCAACTTAAGCTACCCGGGAAGGACATTCCAACTGGCTGAGCCGCCTGCAGGTTGTGCAATGCGCTCCAGGTTTCCAGCTTCTGTGAGCTGTCACAGTGTTGGAGCGGGCTTTGGTGATACAGTTGTCTCTGTGTTATCTCTGCACTGGTAAGCAACCTCTCATCCATATAGCTGGAAGTTACCCCTCATCCAAAGCTCATGAATTTTCCAAGCTGGACTTTGGTGATATCCTTACTTTGGTATGCTGTCAGTTCCATGTCCGGCGTGAGGAGATGTTGGCTCAGGTCTCCACAGGAACACTGCCCCACGAGAGTGCCCCACCGGTTAGAACGGTGGGGTGGGATCCACCTGCCCAGGAGCATTCTATCTAGGGACACACAGTACTTAGCAGGTAGACTTGTGGATGTCACTCAATGTAGCCAGAGTGCTGGGAAATTAAAAAGGATCAGAAACAAGACAGTAAACTTTATATAATAACCATCTACGTCCATGGGGGAGGATCAAGTACAGTTTTACCCATCTGGGGACTTTATGGTTTCATATGCCACGTTTCTTCCTAACATCCTCTCTCTTGCTTGTGACAACTTTTACAGGATATGATCGGCCAATATGGTAGATTTTTTTTAACATGCATGTGCGTGCACATGCGTGTACACACACACACACACACACACACACACACACACACACACACACCTGTTTCCTCATTAGACTGAACCATTGAAAAGCACCTCATTTCAACCTCAGTTTGAGAAAATTTTAAGTCGCTAGATATAAATTCTTAGGCTGAAACATATAATTATCGTATCTTAAATTTATTGTCATGTAGCTTAATGATTACAAGTGAAACTATCAGGGATCATCTTCTCCTTCCTTCTACGGGTCTGCATTTCTAGGAATGGAGAATTTATAGACTTTTCAAACAACCTTAGTGAAGTACAAAACAGCATAGAACTCTGGAAAAAGAAAAGTTAAACCTTTTCCAAGGCATCTGTGGTGCAGACGATGGCAGACAGGGTTATTCTTTTGTCTTCAGCCCTGCCCCCTGCCCCATCTGCTAAGCAGGATGTGTTACCAGAACAAGAGAGGTGCGGACATATGCTTCAATGGTTACACTTAGCCAGAATCACATTTTTACTCGTAGGCCACCACTAAGCGTGCCAGACCCACAGTTGTAGAAACAAGTGTCAAATGTACACCAAGCTGATGTCATGCAAGGTGGAGTTATAAATCTCAAAATACCATGGACAAATGTTTGCCATCAGCTACAGGTCACACACATTTGTTCGGTATCTACACACACACACACACACACACACACACACACACACACACACACACAGTGTGGTGGTGGTGGTGTGTGTGTGTATGAGTGCACGTGTGTGTGTGGGTGTGCATGCATGTGTGTGAACATGGAGCACAGCAGGTCTCATATTCAAGGTGTAAACCTCACTGCAGATGATCTCTGGACACTGGCCTCCTTTGAGATGACATCATGTAGCAAAATTGCTTACAATTTAGTCAGTAGATTGGCGTTGTCATCATTTCCACCTTCCTTCTCGTGGGCGGGAGAACAGTCTTCCACTAAGCCACACGATTGCATTGAGGTGAACAAAGCCCTTCTTAAGAGCTATCTGCCCATTGCGCTGTCAGTGCAGATGCTACCTAACTTTCCTTGTGCGTAATTCATAAAACGGTATGGCTGCTTTCCCTCTCTGCTCTGTTCAGCGATGACAGTGATAAATGGGGTTAGGAGAGATGACAGAAGCAACATCCAAAGTCTCCATTCCAGCTTATCCCATATTGGGAGATGCTACCCCAGAGCATCTCACCATGACAGTTGGCAGTTGTCCCTCTGTGTCTTCTTAACATGCCACGTTCGTAGGGTTCCCACAAGGGTTCACTGAGATGCAATAGTTCCTTGCTTGATATTTATGTTAATGGCTCTGTCATTGGTGAGGGGACAGAGCTACAGCTCCATGCTGTCGCTCTCATCAACCTGAGGAGTACCCCTAAGATTCCGTGGGCCTCAACTCAGGCCCCCCAACCCCATGGGTTGTGACTATGACAGAGAAAAGAATTTCAGGACAAGCCAGTTTGAAGTGGCACTGGGAACTTTATGAACGACAGCTTAAACGTGACGACTAAGAAAAGGACAGATGGTCAGAAAGAAAGATAGTGGTGCACCTCCCAAGGCAGGGCAGAGGAAAGTGAGGCGTGGTCAAGTGTGAGTAGCGGCTTTCAAGAGGGTGATTTCAGTGTCTCAGCACTAGCCTTGCACACCACTTCCGTGTTCCCAGATTTCACTTTCCTCTTGTTCCTCTCTTGATAAGGGAGTGAGATTATAGGGTGGCTTCAGAACTGCTTGGGTGGAATAATAATCCAACAACACAAAGCTAGAAGCCACCAGGGCTGCCCAAAGGTGTAATACATGTCATTTTCCTGTGAATAAGGTTTCCAGGGAGAGTCCTAAGAGACTGCATGTTTGTAGCTCAAAGGAGAGATGGGATCCCATCAGCTGTGCTGGAACTCCTCCTTAGCTGCTAGTGAGAGTGTTCAATGCGGTTCCTGGGTAAGGGGCCTCCTGTCCCTTCCTCATGCCTCCCAACTTTCTCTGAGTTTGTATTCTGCTTCCAATGCATTTGTAGTCTTTTCTAAGCCACAGATTTGCCCTTACAATTGACACTCCTTCCTGCATGCCTACTCTTTGGTGCCTGGGGATGCTCTGGTTCAACATTGGCAGCATCTTGGTCTTTTGATATCCTGGAATACAAATGAATGTGCCTAGGACGTACTGAGCAAAAGCACATCAGCTCATCAAAAATGAACCAAGTCAGTAGGCAGAGGAAAGAATCAGCTGTGACTGAAATGCTGTCTACCCGCCTTGAAATTCTCCCGATGCTACAGTTCTGTAACTTTAAGTTGCCCAATTGAATGTGCTTGCATTTAAGAATGGCTGTACCCGAGCCACCTAAATGGACAGAGTGTTTTCAGCCCACTTTGTACAGGCCTTTGCTGTATTTCCTTTACTGTCACCATCATCAGCACTACCGCCGCCATTGCCGTGGTTTATCGAACAACTGAAAATGTCAGGCATTGCCAGAAAAGCTAAAAAATAGTTTATTTAATCCTTATCACAAACATCTGAGGTACACATTATTATTTCTGCCCTCTAAGGTGAGAAAGTGGAATCTTTGATAAGTGTTAAGCCGTACGTCTCCAGAAAGGATCTAGTGAGCGCTAGAGCAGAATTTGAACCAGGTCAAAACATCCCCACGGCCAAGGAGCAGCATCAGACGGTCCAGGTCAAGGAGATCTGTTTAAATCGCTCCATCAGGCTGTGATGCTACACATGAGAGTCAAGACCACACAGGTACACAGCCAGTGTTCCCTGTGATGCTGGAAAATTTAAATCAAGCGCATGTGCTACTGAGGGAACTCTACTTTTTAGGAAGCTATTGATAATATCACGGGAAATCTCAAAGAATTCTCTGAAAGACAAAGCTGCTACATGCGCGAGTGCTTTTGCAAGCTTCAGCAAACGTTTAATGCTCTGAGTCCTTCTAAAGGCACCGTGCTGTTCCAAACGGAGGGTGGAAGGAGTGATTTATGCTTAGAACCACAGAAGCAAACTTGACCGTGCGTGGAGGGCTACGTTGTTCCTGCTTCAAATGCTGGTCTGGAAATTAATCTCACCCAAGATTCGGCTTCCGCCAAGGGCTTTGCAACCTCACAGTTTCTGGTCAATAAACTTGATGGACTAACTGCCCGTTGACAGCATTGCAAACTTCAGGGCAGTGTCTGTTTCCTGGTGCTGTTCCTAACAGTGACACTGGCTACTGTCTAAATAGCTCAGTTTTCCAAAAACAGTTCAACCTTTAAAGTGAGGCCTTGCACTCTTACATGTGCTGCAATAAGAGAAAGTGCTAGAAAAAGAGACTACATAAAATGTATGTATGCGTATGAATACAGCAGTAGCCAGGGAAGTATATGCTATGCTGCAAACAACAGTAGCACTAATCTCAGGGCTGCGTAGTTGCTATTTTTTTTGTGTGCGTGTGTAGTGTGTGCGGTCCTTCCACATGGATGTCACAGCAGGGAATTTGGTCTCTTCTGCAGCTTTCTACGTTACTGCCTTGAGACAGGGTCTCTCCTTGAATTCTGGAAGTTCACCATTTTGGCTAGGTTAGCCTCCCAGGGAGCTCTTGCGATCTGCCTGGTTTTGCCACCTGATGCTGGGCTAGTGCAGTCATTCCTGGCTTTTATTTTATTTTATTTTATTTTATTTTATTTTTTTAATGTGAGTGCTGGGGGATTCAGACTGAGAGCCTTGGGCTTACAGTGTGTTTCCCCATTGAGCCATCTCCCCAGCCTCTACTTTCTAGTTTCTGGTTTTGACTCATTTGTACTTTCTATAACAGGACATGGTAGCACATGGTTGTAATCCTAGAATTTAGCAAGCAGACACAGAGGCATCACTCGAGCTTGTGGCCAGTCCGTTCTCATGAGATCTAGGCCAGCTAGGGCTATTTAGTGACCCTCTGTCCAACGCAAAGCAAAACAAGATGCCGAAATCCAAAGTGAAACAAAACATAAGAAAGCTCTTAACACTTAGGAACAAACAGCAAGAAGGAAGAATGCCTTAGCGAGACAACTTGAAACTAACTTAGGTTTAAAGCACATGCATCGTGTTTTGACTCCAAACTCTAAACTGCAGTGTCAGTGGACACCCACAGGCCTTCTCTGCAGGGGCCATCCTTGTTTCTGGGCTTTGGGTGAGAAGGACTCAACACCTTGTCCCATGTCCCATTATCTTAGGACAGAGACCTAACCCTTTGCTGGAGATGTCAGCTTCTTGGCTTAGAAAATTTCAGTGTGCATTTTTCTCGCCTCTCCATCGTCTGAGTTCACGATATGAACTCTGTCTGTGGTCCCCTAAGGGAATTGCTGGGAAAGTTCCCAGGGAGGGAATTTTGGGAAAGATTTTCTTCCTTCTAAAAAAGAGGTGGAGGGAGCCCCCAAATTATCTTTTCTTTTTCCTTTTCCTTTTGATATAACTGAGATGCTGCATCCTTCTTGATGCACAAGATGACAGACTCAACATCAAAAGCCAGCTTACTACATTGATAGTCCAGTAAGATAAACAGCCCAGATGACCTTGACAATGTAACTGTGTACAAAATACTCTCAAATTCCTTTGCCTCTAGGTTTCTTGCAACTTGAATTAATAAATGCTATTCTTTTTTTTGTGTGTGTGCAAGTATGAACATATGCACATGTGCACGTATGTGCATATGCGTATGAGACCAGAGGTCAACCTTGGATGTAGCTCCTTATGTACCACCTCTTTGTTATTTGTTGGCTGGCGGGGGGCTGGGGGTATGGGTAGGGGCAGGGGTGGGGGTAGGACATGATTTCTCTTGAAACTTGCCAAGTAGGCTAGGCTGGTTTGTAGAGGAATTTGAATTCAGAAACATGGCTGCTGTGGCAAGGGATCACATCTCAAGACCTAGGTCTATGTGATTTGGCTTGAGTGCAGACATGTCAAATACCATTAATACCTCAGCTGGAATATAGACATGCCCTTACTACACACTTTTAATCCCAAGTGAAGGTAAAGTTAGTTTGTAGATGGAAGCACCCATGTTTGAAAGTGATGTCTAATTGAGGGGCAGACAAAGTGACGAATCAGAGAAAGATTTGGCAGAATAGGATATGCTCAACTCTCATGAGAACAGACTGGAAAATGAGGATTTAGGCGGGAGAGAGGTTGAGGGGAGGCAGTTTTTACCCAGAGCATTTTACAGAGACAGGCTTTTAGAGAGAACAAGCTTGAAGACACTTGAGCCAGAGATTGAGAAGGAGCCAAAAGATTAGAACATGTTGCCAAAGTTATTATAAGAGCAATTCAGTCAGAAGCTGAGAAGCCAGATTGTATCAGTCAGCTTGGAGAAAAGTTTGGACCAGAACAGCTGAGTTGAACCAGCCAGCCAGAGTTCAGAAAGAACTAGAAAGGGTGAGCTTATTCAGCAGTAATAGCAGAGGCTGAAAACATTCTAGGCCTAGGTTAGATTGTATGGAGACTAGAAGCTTCCAGGACTAGGCCTAGGTTAGCAGAAGGAGTTAGTAAGCCTCTGAGAACGACAATTACTATAGCTGAATAAAAGATACTTTTACACTAGTTGGCCAGTGAGTCCCAGAGATCGGCCCATCTCCCCTTCTCCAATTACAAGTATGCACTACCATAGCTGGCTTAAGAACAAACTTTATCTGTCGCATTGTGGACATGTGCATGCCATGGTGCATGTGTGGGGTCAGAGGTTGTGTGGGAGTCAACTCTCAGCTTCTACCATGTAGGTCTGGTGATAAAGCTCAGATCATCAGGCTTGGTGGCAAACACCTTTACCTGCTGAGCCATATTGACGGTCCACATACCCAGCTTTTCACAAGGGAATTCTGGGCATTGAACTCAGGTCTTTGTGCCTGTGTGGCCAGCAGTTTCTAACTGAGATAGCTCCTCAAATAAATAAGTTCCTTAAGCCACTTTTAAGTTGTATGTCCTCACAGAACCATTTCCTTCTCCTCAGCTAATAAAACAAAAGTCTCCTTGGGCGTCAGAGCACACAGTCCCGTGTCCAGGAAGTAGGCTGACATCACTGGCTCTTCATTCCCTTGGACCCCAGCTGAGACATACAGATGAGGCCATCGGGGAGAGGAAGGGACAGGGAGGGACCGGGCCCTGTCACTTATGTTAAAGCAGAATATAAGGTCTCAAATGCTTTTCGATTGCAGTACTCAAAGTCTTTGGTACTTAGAGGATCTTCTTGGGATACGGTCCAAGGCCATAATGAAACTTGAAAAATGCCAGTGCTTAATTACATGTAACCTATTTAAAAAGCACTACACCTCCAAGAATATACTCACACCACAGCTTATACAAATATTCTTACCTGTCAATTGAGGAATCCATGATGGTACTCTTTTTTTTTTTTTTTTTTTTTTTTTTTTTTTTTTTAGACAAGGTTTCTCTGTGTAGCCTTGGCTGTCCTAGACTCACTTGTAGACCAGGCTGGCCTTGAACTCACAGTGATCCACCTGCCTCTGCCTCCCAAGTGCTGGGATTAAAGGCGTGCGCCACCAAGCCCGGCTCATGATGGTACTCTTAATGTGATTATATTGATGCTAATTTTATAATGTTAGCTGCACCAGTACTTACATTTATTAGACATTTAAAAAGAAATTGTATATTCTATGTCTGGAAAAGATTTACTATGTGTACTCCTCAGAGGCCTCTCCACACAGTATGGGGTTGTAAGGTTCATTTGATGAAGAGGTTGGGTTAGAGACCCCTGAGGAAGAGAGAGCAGCATTAGTGAGGAGACTGCACCACAGCCATTATTTAATGTGAGCAGGCAAACGGTGCTGAGTTTTGCTTCTTTAAGAAAAACATGTAGCTGGGCATTATGGTGCCTGCCTTTAACCCCATCATTCAGGAAGCAGAGGCAGGCAGACCTCTGTGAGGCTGAGGCCTGCCTAGTCTGGATGGAGAGAACCAGGACAGCCAGGGCTATGTAGAGAGACTCTGCCTCAAAAAACAATAAAAAATGTCAAAATTCAGTGGGCCCACTCTTGCCTTTTATTTCCCTATTGTGCCCTCTTCTCATCGCTGCATGAAGGGTGTTGGTGCTGCAGCATCAGAGGGCCAGAGAGCGAGTAGTTTATAAAGAACAGAAATTCAGTTCTTCTCCTTTGGAGGCATGGGTATTTCTGATCTAGGGGCTCATGTCTGGCAAGGGCAAAAGCACAGAAGAGTATGAAAGAAAAAGGTCAATGGGACCTGAGCTTGCTTTACAACAAACCTGCTCTTGTGTTAATGAACTCATTTTCAGAATATTAACATGAGCCCATTCCCGGCGACAGTGTCTTCTGATTTAACTCTCCTTTGAATGTCCTACCTTTAACACCATTTTGTATCTATGTTGGAACGTAGGAATTTGGGGAAGGGGACACCTTCAAACCATAGTATTTCTTCAAACTCAGTCACTGAACTTTATTAATAATTCAGTTAAAAATGTAATTCGCCAATAAAAGGCCCCACAACAGCTTAACATATGGAGTAATGGCCTGCGTGTGTACATGTATATGTGCGTGTGTGTAAAAATACTTAGATGTATCCCTGTGTGGCCAGAGGCCTGAGACATGACCTCTAGTTCCTGGTCAGTATTCTTTTGTAATTGTTCATCAGCTGGTTCTCAGCATCATGGCATCAGGCCAGTTTCTGTGCACCAAGAGAGAAGATCCAGTGGCTCAGGAAAAGCTGTTGCCACTCTGTGCTGCTGGGTTAGACTGTCAACTTCCCTCTTGTCCTAATGCAAATGCTACCCAGTCCCCTTGCAAAGTTCTGTGGGTAGGAAAAAATGTGAATAGAAAGTAAGTGTGTATATTGGTCTCTCTCTCTCTGTCTCTCTCTCTGTCTCTCTCTCTCTCTCTCTCTCTCTCTCTCTCTCTCTCTCACACACACACACACACACACACGGGGGGGGGGGGAGAGGGAGGGGGTAGGGGAGGGGGGAAGAGGGAGGGGGGGAGGGGAGGGGGAGAGTGAGCTGAGGTAAGGATTGACCCTGTACGTTCACTGAATGTCTGCTGAAAGGATCAGTGTTTATTATACTCCAGCTTCTGGGAATCAGCGTGCTCTGCCTCACATCTGCAGTTCTCACTCCACAGGCTTTCCTGTCCTAAAGGGTCAGATGATTATCTAAGTTGTCACAGGAGAAAGTTCCAGGAGTGAAAAATAGCTGTGGTGCAATACAGCAGGTTAGTACCTTTCCTCCTGGAAGCTCTGCATGGTGGGAAGAGGAAAGAGGAAGTGACCTTAAGGAGCAAATAGCCCAAGAGGAAGAGCTAAGGTTTACCCTGAAGTTAGGGTAGGCCAGGAGGAATGAGCCACCTGGTGTTAGTTAGTAGGGACAGAAGTCCAGAAGGGCCGCTAGTGAAGGTGATGCAAAGATGGGTTGCAAGGTGAGGAGACAGGGAGGTAGCTGAAATGACACACACAGGGAGAGCGACCATGGCTGTTGACCTGATTATTGGGCGATCATAGGCTTAGCTGTGCACGGAACAGTGGCTGAGGTCACCTCACTTGTGTGGTACCCTGTGGCCTGTGTCAGAGGTTCGGAGCCCTCTGTTAGACTGAGTGGGAGAGTAAACGCCCTCTTTGTGGAGCAGAAGGATCAGGGGCAGGGGAGGCTTGAGGACCGACTCCATGTGGAAGGGACCGCAAAACAAGTGGCCTTGCCTTGGAAGCTGCTTTTGAGAACAATGGGACCTTTCTCCGTCCAGTTGAGCCAAGGACCGATGGAAATGCAGTGACCATCCCAACTCAACTGACATGGCTGTGACTCTTGAGCTCGTAGTCTGACACCCATGAAAGAGCACATGGGAATCAGCGAAGTTGAGTCAAACTTCATTAAAAATTAAGGAAAAATGAGAAAGTTGAGAGGTGTTCCCAGGAGACAGGATGCCACTGAACTTAATTTAGGACTTTTAGAAAAGACTGAAGTAGTTTCATTAGTTGGCCAATTTGGGGGCTCCACTCGCAGTGCCTGGTCTTTTGGTCCGTCTTGCACGCAGTTCGTGAGCTGGCTACACGCTGAGGGGAGCGATAGTACATGGGAGGCCACACCAGTCCCTCTGGCTTGCTTTGCTCTTTACCTCCGCTTACTTACTGGCCATTAGCCTCGGAGTTCTCGAACTCTCTGGTGTTTTGGCAGCTGTTACTGATCCTGGGCTCTCTCTGTTCTCATGCTTACATGAGCAGCTCAGAGCTGTTTTCATGGAGTTAGCTCCTGTCACAGGGACCGCTACGTAGATGCAATTGTTCCCGGTTACCTCGTCTTTAATTCCTCGCTTTAGGGGCAGTCGGGTTCGGGTGCGTGGGGAGGGGGGATTGTCTTTTTCTTGAAGCAGGTGGAGGTTTTTGAGAAGCCATTCTTAGAAGTCGGTCCATCATAATTAGGTGCATTAGAAGCAAAAATAGATAAAAAGACAGTAATGTCATTCCCCAGTGTTTTTGTTTAGGAAAAGCCATCCGGCTGACACTGGCCTTGTCCCCCCTTCCTTACCCCACCCCTTGCACCCCCTCCCCCAAGAGTCCATGTCTGCCTCTTAAACAGGCCAATTGGCTATATTATATCTACTCCACTTGCAAGCTTAACTCCAGCAGCGTTCTGGGCTGCTTCTTGCCGTAGTCTTTCTTCTTTTAACACCTGAGCCTGCTTTCGTCATAGTATTTATGAGCAGCCTGCATTCTCACCACCGGCCCCTCCCTTCCTTTAACTGCCCTCAGTGAGCTAGCTTCAGCCTCAGTTCGATCTGGGCCCTTCACAAGAGGAGGTATGTAATCAGGAAAAGCACTTGCTTTCTCACTGCCTCAAGTCCTTGAAACTATCAAGAACGCACGTGGATTTTCTATAATTTATTGGAATGGCAGTATAAATTATTTTGCTTGAATAATGAAGAGCATACAGGGCACTTGGGCTGTATTATTAATCCTTAACTAAAAGGACCAGTGGTTAAAAACTATTATTTTGTACATCATAACTTTTTACTCGTGATTGCAGTATTTCGTAATGCAGCAAAATCGCAAACTTTACTAAGTTTAAACTGGTTTGCTTTTAGAGGCGGTCTTAGTTGGGATGAAGGGAAACATCCTCTTTCCCAAAGAATCACAAAGAACACATAGAGAACATTTGAACATTTTTATTTTGCCACCAACGTTGTAATGGCCTGGATAGGCAAATGTCATTCAATGGCCGTCAGCCAGTGGGTGAGAAGTGTTCAGGGAAAAACATATTCATACTATCACAACGTATCATCTATTATTCTACAAACCCCAAAAGGAAAAACTACCTTTCCAATGAGAACATTTGCCAGATTCCTTCTTACCTAACTGATCAAAATTCGTACCATTAAAAATGACACCTAAGCTACCTAATGAAGTGTAATGAGAAGGAAACATCCCTTACATGGTGTTGCCCAAATCTTAAAAACAAAACAAAACAAAAAACCAAAAAAAAAAAACCAAAAAAAAAAAAAACAAAACAAAACAAAAAAACCCAACCCAAACGATTAACCCAAATCAAAGCACAGGGAGATAGATAATTAGGAAAGTCCATGAACTAAACATTTTCACACAGGACATGCTTGGAAATGCTGTCACAATTAAAGATCAAGCAAGGGGGTGGGGGGAGGGGAGGGAGGAAGGCAGGTCCATATGAGAATTGTGTAGAATCAAGAAACACGGCAACAGACGCAACGTGTTACTCTCGAGTGGATCCTGCATGTAAAAGTGAGTTCTGCCTTTAAGAATTTCATTGGATCAACCAAGCAAGTCTGAGCCTGGGCTGCTGCTTGTATCAACATGAACTTTTCTGAGTTCACCAATGATGAAGTGCTTATGTGGGGGAACGCTCATGTTATTTAGAAATGAGTGCTCAAACATGTAGGGCTAAAGTCTCACTATAAGTATGATTTATTCTTACGTGATCACACCCACAGCAAGAGGAAAGATAAAGCTAATGAGACGGAAACATTTAGGGAGAAGAAGAAAGCTTGGGCGACCTGCGTGCATCTTCAATTTATCTGTAGGTTGCCCAGAGTAGGCTATGTGAAGCCAGGTGGTTTCAATAAATTATCAACACACACACACTAGGGTCTAGGGAAGTTCCTGTAACTCCTATCCTTTAGACGGAGCCTGACAGTATCTATTACATGTCAGTGCGCCCAAAGGGGGAAAGTGTAGCAAACGAATTAGGGAATGTCTGCAGACACTTGCTGTTATGGCTGGTTTTCAAATGCCTGGATTAGAGAGCATAGACAAAAAGATAAAAAAAAAAAAAGAAAGAAACACAACTGTGCTCTTCACTTAGTACTGTGATTGACAGCCCCAGCTGCTGAAAGCCTGTCCTGCACGAGACATGAGAGAAGCCACGTTTGCAATAAGGAGCCGGTACACAGGTCCCAATTTGTGTCAAGAAGACCAGTCTCTTGCTCTGAGGGGCTTTGAGGGGACCACAGGAAATATGTGTATGAGAGAAAGCTGACAAGGAGAGCCAGATAGAAAATGGACCTAGCTGGATAAATCCTACTTACAGATGCATTATTACTGTTGTGTTTGGCTAAAATCTACATTTTTTCCTGTGAAATAGGTTCTAAATAAAAGAGGTTTAAATGGTTAGGGAAAGACTTTATCAGAATTGCAAGGTTACATGTACCGTGAGTCAGCTAAGAAGACAATGAAGAAATGCATATTAAGCAACCATGCCCTGTTGTGTCTGTTTCCTGCAGTGTGCTCTCCTACACTAGGCCACCAGCTTTAGTTTCATCCACATTGTGATTTTAAAAAAGTAAGACAGTGGCTGGAGAAATGGCTCAGTGGTTAAGGGCACCACCTGCTCTTCCAGAGGTCCTGAGTTCAATTCCCAGCAACCACATGGTGGCTCACAACCATCTATAATGTTATATGGTGCCCTCTTCTGCAGATAAAGCACTTGTATACAATAAATAGATCTTTTTAAAAAAGTAAAACAAAGAATGTTTATTCAGCAACAATAATATGCTTTAGAATTACAACATACAGTAAGGGATAGAAGGAAGTTTTTCAGTGTTTCTAAACTCCTGGAATGCGATCCTTTAAAATTCAGGGGTGAGTCAGTATTTCCATTCCCAAGAATTCTCAGAAGTTCCAAAATTATGATTATTGAAAACATTTTTCTAATACTCTTCATACTGTCTTATCTTGATTGCTCAAATTCATGTATTTTTTTGGGGGGGGGCAGGTAACTACAATGAATATTCTATTTGGAAGACTTGACACTAAAGAGAATAAAAAATAAGTAAAAGTAAGATCACTACTCTATCATTGTTCAACTGGCTTTCCCCATCATTAGAATGCTGTTTTTCAGAGGATGGCAGATACATATTTGAACACACTTGACTAGACGGTTAAAGAAAAGCAGAGCTTTGTTTAAAATATTTAAAAACCTGTAATAAACTATTACACTTGAAAAGATAGAGGTATTCTGGTTAGCAATCAAAATTAAATATGAATGCAATCCACAAGAACAGTAACAACAACAAACAAACAAACAAACAACAACAACAACATCAAGAACAACAACAACAACAGAACAGTTTTTCTCAGTAAAAATAGACCGGTCACTAGGAGGTCTCATTGGGTAAAGGCATCATTTTCAAAACCCAGTGAAAGGAGTCTGTGGAATTCACCACTGTGTTTGCTACTTCATGCCCTTAAGAACCTTATGAAAAGTAGGTACAACAGAATGACATTTGCAGAGTATAATACTGTAGTGACAGAACCGAGGTTGATCACTACAACCACACTCCTGTGCATTAAACTATACACCTGTGTATTTAATGTATATAGCTCATTTGTCCAATAGCATAAAAATAGAGAACAACAGCATGAAATTGATCTCATTCCATGCTCAGAGATGAGAGTCAAGCATTCTTCCCTTTATTTTATGGAGGCAGACCCCTGTTTACAGACTCTGACGGCAGTCACATTGCTGGTAGTTTTCATAGCTACTGTGTGAAGAGGATGGCTGAAGGCCATCACTCTACAGCACATGGTGACACAAGGAGTCTTGTGTTTACCCGTATTGGCACATTTCCAAAATATTCCCAATAGTCCATTTGTTATTTCTGTCCAGGAGGCTGGCTACAAAGGGTGGGGTGTAAACACATGCCTATTTAAGTGGCAAGATTACAGTCAACAGATGGAAAATCGAAAGTGGCAGACATGGTGAGGCTGGTCTAAAACTCTTGTTTAAAGACTAAATTGCACCAACTTTGTATGATTTTATTTTCAAGGTCTGATTATTTATTTGTGAATTTTCAAAACTTATGTCTGACTGGACTCAGAAGTACAAGCCCCCGGTAAGCACTCCCAGCAAGGACAGCAAGCATCTCTTGGCCATCTGTTCTGGCATTTTCTTTGGCTCCCTTCATTCTCTTGACCAGAAGTTTAGCACACTCTTCAGCCTTCTCCTTGTTTTTCGTAGGATGTTATTTCTTTAGAGCAAAAATGTTGCCATTTGTGTCCCAAGACATGTGGAGTAACAAGACACTGAATCTTAGGTGCTTGGGGTCTGGGTTTCTTATCATTTTTTTAAAAGGGCTTTCTGATAACATGATTGGCAGACATCATCTTCTTCAGAGAATTTGAAAAGCTTTCAGATTCTGTTAGCCCTTTTGGGCCCCAACTGAGACATCTGTTAGCCCAGGAATATCCTCCTCTTTTCCTCTTTTTCCTCCTCCTCCTCCTCTTCTTCCTCCTTCATTTATTCTTCTTTCTCCTCCTCCTCTTCCTTCTCATTCTTCTCCATCATCTTCCCTCCTTTCTTCTCTCTCTTTCTTTTCTCCTCTTCATCCTCCTTCTTTTTTTTTAAAGAACAACCAAATTGAGAACATTCAGATTGGCATCCATAACAAATCCCCAGACTTGTGATTCCTCTCTCTAGTTCTCTTTGGTCTATAATAAGAATGCCCCTTACTCAACAGCTGGCTTACTCTTGCTTCAGGAGAAACCTTGATGTTGTTTCCACAACTCGTTTGGACCACATTGCCCTTCCACTCTTCACTCAGAGTCTCCACAGCTGCTTCTTTGGCCATGCCCTTTCCATAGAAAGAATGAAGCTTGCATTCATCGTCTTCAATGGGTTTCTGACAGCTGATGTTTGGGAAGGAGATATTCAACTTCATCTTGACACCGCACACTACCCAGGATGTGGCACGAAAAAGAACAGTATGAGTTATTTTTAAGACTCACCACAGGAAATGTGGACAGCTACACATTATCACCAGATACCAGCTTTGATCTGTGGGAAAGAGATGGGTCATGTGCTTCTCAAGTGGTCTCAGCTTCTTCTGATCTCTTGAGTTTGTCCTTCTTGGGTGTAAGCTTCTTCATGAATACCTCTTTGTAGGTCTGGAACTGTCCTGTTTTCTTAGAATCTAGATGGCGCTCTGTCTTTGGTAAGGTTTGTCATAATCTTGTTTAGATAGCTCATCACTCAAAGGTTCTCCTTGGCTATTGGGCTCCTGACTCCCACTGTCATGGGAGCCCTCTTCAAAGCCTATAGGCTTACTTGGCTTTAGTATATCTGGCCAGAATTCAATGCAGAAGAATGTTTTGACATGGCTGTCTTCAAAGTGGTTCCATTAACCTGAAAAGAAACAGTTGTTTGTTTACTTATAACTATGTTATATGTGTCATGGGGTCATTGTCAGGGCACAGCCTTCATCACTTGATTTGCCTTTATCTGGGGATGTCTTGCTTAAATCTCTGCAAGGGTCCTGACCTGGGACATATTGGGGTTGCCATAAAAAAGATTGGTAGGAGCTTGGTTGCCCAATGACCAGCGATTAATTAAAAATAAAAGTGTACTGAATTCAAGAGGTTCCTCCTGGTACTTGCCTATGTTGTACTGTGGGACTTTGTTATAGCCTTTGCTCAGAACACACACACCACATGAGAATTTCTCACTGTGCATGCCATCACACCATATGACACCAATGAAAACCACCTGAAAAAGTCTTGGCTTAGATCCCAGACTGCTGCATGTTATTGACTGCAGTGTCTTTACCATACTTGTAAACTTATTTTTTTGCTATTATTATAGAAATATAATGATTTAACTACAGAAAACAAAGCCTCGCTCTTTTCCTGCCATGATTTCTTAGCATGTAACTATTTAATTAGCGTATCTTTAGATTGTATTTTGTTAGCATATTTTATCTAAAAACTCTACTTGAATTGCTGGCTTGGGTTACAGTAAAGAAGTCACTGACCTCTCCATTTTCCCGCAAGATGATGGAGTACAAGGCAATCACTCACCTTGTTTGCTTTAGTAGTTCAAATACAAGTATTCAAAATAAGTGTATGGGTCAGGCCCTGGGTTTGGTGCCCCGCACCACATAAGCTGGGTGTGGGCGTGGTGGTGCCCATGTGTGCTCCTACCAGTTGGGAGGTGGAGGCAGGGAGGGCAAAGGCTAAGGTTCTTCCTTGCCTTCAGAGGCTGCCTGGGCTGTATGAGACCTTGGATAGATAAGTAATCAGTGCATGGAATAACACCATGACTCCCAGGAGGGATGGCTCCTAAACAGAACAGTGTTTAGCCAAAGAACACGCTAGCTAATTCGGCAGAAAGGACTTATTACTCGGAAATGTTTGACCTCGAGCAAATGAAAAGACGATGAACTTTCCACAAAATATAAATGAAATTTAAAATGACACTAAAACACATCGGATTGGCAAAAATCCAAAGATTGGAACTCATACTCTGTTGGCAAAGCTGTGAGAGAAATAGTAACTGTCAGATGTTTCTGGAAGGGACACAAAACGGTCAACCTCTTGGAGTACCATTAAGGAAGACTTACCAAAATTATGTATAAAGTTGTCCTCTGGCCTTGTAATGCTGTTTTTGGGTGTTTCTTCTAAAAGCATACATAAAAAGGCATTTTTGTTGCTGTTTATAGTATGGAAATTGAGAATAATCCAAATAAATATCAATAAACACTGGCTAGAATAAACCATGATACAGTCCCATGGTAGAGATCTGTGCTGCTGGAAATTGTGGGTGCCTAGGTGGTGGATATTTTGTGTATTTAAGTATAAAAAAAACCCAAAGGGCAAAATAATATTATATATATTTATATTTTATTTAAGAATTAGGAGTGATGAGAATATTGTAACTAGGGGGTTTTCCAAAATCTGAAATTAGCTATAATTTTCCCCAAGACTTACTGTATGAACATTGTTGATAATAATATTGTGCATTTGAAAATTGCTATTAGCATACTTTGAAGTATTTTTTTTACCATAAAAATTTGAGTATTTAAGTGGATGTATTAAGTAGCTTAATTATTCTACACTGTATTAATATATCAAACCATTACTTTGGAACCATAAATTTATACACCACCAATTTACAATAAAACACTGGTTTCTTTATACTTCTGTAAAAAGAAATGCTAGAGTGATACATAGACTTTCAAACATTAAACATTTTATAGTATATATGTGTGTGTGTGTGTGTGTGTGTGTGTGTGTGTGTGTGTGTTTTACCAAGTGTATACTTGTGCACCATGTGTATGCCTAGTACTTGGGAGGGAGCCAGTATTCTTAACCACTGAGTCATCTCTCCAGGCCTGGGATACATAGCCGTTAGGAGTGATTGTCTAACTGCTAAGGATGCTCTGCTATGCTTACAGACAGAAGCCTAACATAGCAGTCCTCTGAGAGGCTCCACCCAGCAGCGGATGGAAACAGGGGCTGAGACTCACAGCAAAACACTGGGAGAAGCACAGGGAGTCTTGTGGAAGGGTGGGTAGGGCAGGGAGGAGGATAGATGGACCCTGAGGGGACAGGACCTCCACAAAAAGACCAACATAGCCAGCTAACTTGAGCCCAGGGGACCTTTCGGAGACTGAAGCACCAACCAAGGACCATGCATAAACTGGACTTAGGCCTCTTACACAGATGAAGCCAATGGGCAGCTCAGGCTTCATGTGGGTCCCCTAGTAAAGGCAATCGGGCCTTGTCCATTACATGGACCCTGCTGCCGGCTTTTTGATTGCTCCCGTTGGTGGGGCTGCCTCCACAGGCCACAGGGGAAAGGGACGAGGCCAGTCCTGATGGGGTGGGTTGTTGTTGTTGGGGGTCTTCCCTTCTCTGAAGGAGGGGGAGGGGTGATGGGGGAAAGGGGGAGGGTGGGACCTGGAGGAAGGAGGGGGCTATGATCAGGATATAAAGTGAATAAATAAGTTAATTAATTAAAAAAAAAAAAGAGTGATTATCTAAACGCTGTAGAGGCTCATGAAGTACACAGGGAAAGCTCGATCAGTGACTCCATGTTTACATTGCTGTGTTGTTTTGAAGTTAGAACATTGTGTCTGTGTAGAACATTAAGTAAAGAGTTGTTATAGTTTCTTAGAGAAGCCAAGAACCATCCTTGGAGGCTACTCCCTGCGGAACAGTAGACCACATCCCTCTGTGAGATTTTCTCAAAGAACCAATGGCAGCCTCCTGAGGATGACAGCAGTCATGGTTACAATGACAACCAATTTTTAGAGGCAAAGACGCCACGCATTCAGTGGTGTCATTTAAGTCCAGTGCCATTGGGCAGAGCATCCATGGCCAGTCCCAAAACACCAACAGCCCAAGACTCTAGTCCCCTCAGCTGCCGGGGCTGTAAATGACACGGGCTGGAGTCCCCAGATTGGCTGTTTTTTAGCAGCAGGAATCCTTACCTATTAGCTGAACTGTGTATCACAAATAGTATCATTTCCTAAATGGGCTTTCTTTTGAAAAAGTTTGGGAAACATCAAATTAGGAAGTAAAGCAGTGTCTGCTTTCAGAAATCCTGTTGTCTCAGAGGAAGACAAACATGAAAGGAAACTGTCACCATGTGATCAATATTAGCCATAGACACTCGCAGATAGAGAGGAGAGGGTCTGCACTTTCACCCTGTAGGAGCGGTATTTATTCTGGAGTGTATGTTCAAGTGAAAGCTTCCGGGACAGCCTTTTCTAGTGAGTTAGAATGAGATATCATACCCTAGCAGGCAAAATAGAGATGGCCTAGCTACCTGACCACAGTCTCAAGCCCGACGCAAAGATCATGGGTACCAGTCAGGCTGGACTTTCCCTTCTTATCCAGGACCATTGATGCATCCCTCAGGTCACCCAGACCTTTGCTACAGTCCTTGGGAACAAGAATAGCATTTTAAGACTTGCCCTTTACATAGTTCCTGATAGTTGTAACAGTGACAAACTGGGCTTCCCTCATTTGGGGCATTATTCAAGTTTTGGTGTGGGTTTGGCTTCAGAGTCTTCACTACACAAGGCAGACCATCGTCACCTTTAATTATTGTTGCTGTCTTAACAGCATTCAAATTGTTTTCTGGGCCTGGCTAGTAGGAATGGGAGAGACGTAGATAGTAGCAGTGGTAAACAATGAAGGTCTGTGGATGTGAGGATCAAGGAGGCAAAGGGGACAAAGAATTCAAGGTCGTTACTATTGGGGCAGTCAGCAGAGAGCAGACAGCTTTGTCCTGAGCAGGTCCTGTGTGCTGCGGAGCCTCGGCCTCCTGTAACCCTGCCCATGCTGAGTGGGAGGACCTTTGTTTTCCATCTCTGCTATGTGTCCATGTGATGCATGCTTAAGGCATCAATTTGAGGAAGGCAAGACACTAGTCAATGAATAGATTCCTGCCTCAGGCAACGGTTTTCTTCTCATTCTTGTTTTAAGTGACAAATCCAGACTGGTTTGTGTTCATTCGCAAAGTCTGCTGCTGGTCCCTTAGGATACAGGTTCCTTGCTCTTTCTTTCCAGGTGCTTTCCTCCACGGAAGACTCTCTTCACTGCCAAGCCTGGTGGTTTATAGTTGAGTTTCTCCTTAACGGTGACTAACAGCTAAATTCATCTGGTGCGAAGTCAGAATTGCTAAATTAATCAGGGAGGCCCTGCTTCCCTGGAGCTGCTAGAGGTTTCTTTTAATGCTTAAAGGGTGCTTGGTGCTCTTCAGTCTGTGATCCTACACTGTGACCCTCAGCTACTTCTTAGCACTCCGCTGCCCTGCCTAGCTGTGCAGGTAGACTTGTCATACATAAGCACAGTTTGAGAAGAGTTAGTTGGGAACATGACGGTAAATTTAAACTTCTAAAATACGTAATTTCTGATTTGACTTAAGGCTTATAGGCAATAAAGAGCAATGTAGTTGATAAATAATTATTATTGGGGCTATGTGCCGGGCATGAGTGACTTCTCTCATATGACTTGAAATCTGGAGAAAGGAAACAGACAATAAATAATTATGAAACGGTTATAAAAATAAAGACAGTTCTACATGGTGATAATGCCTTGCAAATCAACAGAGTGGTCTGTTGGAGGGAAACTGTTTTAAGCTGGGTGGTCTGGGAAAACCCCTCTAAGGAGATGGGGTTTGATTTCTTAAACCTATATATTTTCAATTACTTTTTAAAGCTATAGTTTATTGAGGCTGCCAGTGCTCTGTCCGGCCTAACGTTTTTAGATGTATAAACTCCTTCAGTCCTCACAGCGATCACATGATGAGAAGTCTTAACACCGTGGCTCACAGGATCCTATGCGGCAGTACTATAGATACCTTAAAAAAAATATTAGAAGAGAGCGAACAAAAGGATGGAGCCATTTGGAGACATGCCAAGACCACACTAATGGCAAATGGTGGAGCCAAATCTGAATCCAGGGAGCATAGGGCAGGATCTGCACCTTTTTTTTTTTTTTAACTAAGAGCATGCTGGTTTGAGCTTGAACACAGAGGACACCAGGGAACCAGCCACAAAGAGTTGCCAGCAGATGTGCTGGGCAGAAGGACAAGTGTGTGTGATGTTCCTAATGAGTCTGAGGAGCAGACCCTGACCACTGTAGCTGGAGTATAGTTGAGCGAAGACAGGGGCCAAGGATGAGCAGGACCAGGACTGAACGGAAGTCTGGTCATGGAAGGCTTGATAATCTCATACTAAGAGAAGCCACTGAAGGCTATCAGAACGGAAACAGAATGACCCTGTCCTGGGTCCCATGATGCAGTATGGACCATTTTCGTAGGTACACACTCACACGCGGAACTGTCTTCAGTGTCCGGGCATTGTTTCACAGTTCAGGCAGAAATAAGAATGCTAGGGCTCGGGTGATTAAGTTGCATGCTTCACAGTGCTCTCCATAGAACTGTAATTATCACACAGCCCTTAAACTGCGTGAGCATGACACAGAATGTGAAGGTTTAAAACCAAATGGAAATTAATGACAATGGAAGACCCACAAAACTTTCAAGAAGCTAAGAGGTAGAACTCAAAACGCGGGCCTAGTTAGACATTATCACTAGAACGTGAATTGTGTGAAAGATCTCGATGATAGCGATGCAACTATTGATTTCACTGAAAAGAAGGAGAGAAAATGTTGTTATTCCAGTGGCAAGCAGGAGAAAAGATGGCGGTGGCTCCTGGCACCTGAACCCACCACAGGGCTCTGCAAAGTCCTAGAGTCCCGTGGAGGACACGGCAGTGGGAAAAAAAAAAAAAAGTCTGCAGGCCCCACAATAGGTCCAGAATGACTAAGAAAAAAAAGAAAAGGAAGAAAAAAAAGGCAAGTCTTATGAGAAGATGCTTTCAAGACATGGACTCAGGAAATTGGAAGGAAAGATGGGAGAACAGAGCCATACAGAGAATGACAAATCTATACCCTCGGCTGCTCCGTCTCAGCCAGGAGGCTGCAAGCACAAAAGCCCTTCCTCCTGGCAGCGGGGGTGCGACATCCATGATAGGGTGACCTGCAGCTCCCTGGAGCTCCTGCAGAGATAGGTCATTGCTGAACGAGGTTGGCCCTAGGCCTTCGGGCTAGCTCCTGGCATGGAGGCCCCATGGCTGTGGCCAATGCTGATTGCCCCCACTGGAGATGGAGAGTGGTGGGCAGCAGTGCTTTCCCAGAGCCTACAAACACACAAGGTTGAGACTGGTGAGCCTCGGGTGGCAGACATCGAGGGCAGGGAGATGTGTGGCAGCTGTGGACCTGCACAGAACCTGCCCCAGGAAACCTTGCTTAGCTGCAACATCAGCTGACTCTGGGCAACAGCAGGGTATCTGAGTACAGTAATGGTCTAGTATCTATGGTGCTTCAGAAACCAGAAGCCAGAAACAAAACAAAACAAAACAACAACAGCAAAAGGAAACCAGAAACCTTAAACCAGACCAATGACTCATTGGGATGAATATTTGCATGCAAAGCTGTCTGGACAAGTGTGTGCACATGTACACACATAGACACAGAGACACAAAGACACAGACACAGACACAGACACACACACACATGCATGCACACGCACACTGTGACACATTCTGCAGTTTCAATGTCACTACAATGAATAAATATTTAAGATAGAGAAACAGAACACTGAGTGAGCAGTGGTGGAGAGGTGGAACGGAGGCCATGGTGATGTCTGGGTCTGTGCTGCCACCAAGGGCCGCATCTAGGTCTGTGGTCCTACTTCAGCCATGGTCTGTGTTGGCATATTACCCCGGAAAGCCATAGGACCATTCATGGTCTGTGATGCAGCTTGAATCCATGTTGTTGTTCTTGGTTGACCTGTGCTGCCGCAGGAGACCATGCTTATGATCTGTCATGTCCTAGGTCCACACGTCACCAGAAACCATGTGTAAATCTATGATCCATGCTCATGCTGACTGTAAAGGGCGAGAGAGCTACTCTTGCCATGGTATCGATGACTGAAGACTCACAGCTGAGAAAGAAGGAACATAGAAGGCTGCTGTGACAACCCCTATCCCTTCCCCACGCCGAGTAACAGCCTAGACAGAAATCCATGGAAGAGAACTCTTAAAAATTGTGATAAGGATGTTAATGTGTAGTTCTCCAGAATTGATGGCTTCTGGTGGGTGTAGGGTGGGGAAAGATTCAGTTTGCCTTAAGGGGTTGGCTACCCCTTTGTTTGACCATGCGCCAGCAAATATATGGAGAACACAATTGTACTTTCTTCTTTCCCTCTCTCTTCTTCCTTCCTTCCTTCTTTTCTTTCTCATTCTCTCTTTCCTTTCTTCCTCCTCTCCCTCCTCCTCCTTCCCCTCCTCCCCCTCTTCCCCTCCTCCTCCTCCTTGTCCTCTTCTTCTTTTTCTTTTTCTTCTTCTTTATCTTCTTTTCTTCGTGTCTGTGGGTGTGTTGGGAAGTCCCAAAGGTTGAGGAGGGGCTGACCTGGAAGGACTGGCAACTAAGTGTGATTGTGATTCATGATGTGAAATTCCCAAATAATTAGTAAAAATTTTATGGAAAAAAACTTTTATTTCATAAACAGTGATTTATGCATTAAGTATTACCTTCTTTTATTATTGCCCGTCAAGATTTTGCATCCCGAACAGGGCAGTCAGATACGTGTCATGATTCAATTAAGGTGGCGCTGTGAGTAAGAGAGCTTGCCACCAATCCTCAGAATCTGTGTTTGATCACTGAGATCCCTAAAGTTGTCCTCTGACCACCAAACACCCACTGTGGTGTGCGGGCCCTGCCCCCACCTAAATCAATGTAATAAACCTATTAAAATAGTTGAATTGAGTTATTCTTGTTCTTTTTCTAATTTTCAGTTGGGTAAAGTCCATCTATCTATATCTATCTATATGTATCTATATCTATCTCTATATGTATATCTATATCAAAGGGGACATGGTTTAATAGGTTATCAGCTCGATCCATTAAGTTCTTAACAACAGATGTCACTGCTCAGGCCCCACAGACATAGAAGGAGAAAGACTTGCTCTGATTCGCATTTTTAAAGGGTGAGAAAAAGCAGGAAACCTGTTTTCATTTCTAAAAACATCATTATCTAATTCCTGTTCTTCAAAGGTGAGAGAAACAATACAGCTATACTTATTTCTGAAGGATCAAAAAAAAAAAAAGCCTTTTTACTTACCAAGTTCTTTAAAAATTCAAGTAGACATTTTATTGTGGAGAAGACACTGGGGCCATGACATGACACAGAGAGGAGGCTTGGATGCTGAAAACCTCACCCCGGGCCTCTTCAGGCTCCTGTCACAGGAGTTTCCAGTGCTGCGCATTTGAAGTAGCCGCAGAGGGTTTTAAGTAGCTGTGCTAATTGGGCTTGCTGGAACTTCTCAGCTCCGGAAGGCTCCTGGCAATTTTACTGTGAGGTCAGGGTTGGAAAGACGGTTCCTCTGTCTTCAACCTCCAGCTTTCTGTCTATTTGGAAATGTCAGATGTCAGCACTCCTCCTGTAACTCCTGTTATCCCCACCCGCCTCGCCTTGTCGAGGTTTTACTGGTAGGGCACCATCTCTAGTCCCCTGGCCTTTTTCTTCCCTTAAGTGGATGCAAACAACCTTATTATCACATTTCTGGACTGTGATAGATGTTGCTTGGAAAAATAATAAAAAATCACATGAATGCATGAGGGCTAAAAATATAATCGACTTAATCAGGAGGCAACCGCAATGGGATTTGAACCTATAACCTTTTGTACCAGCTCAGGGAGATGAACATTATATGATTAAAATATTATTGAAAATATTATATCTATTCTTTACATATATCTGGATGTCTATAGACTCCTGAGACTAAAATGCAGCATTTCTCTGAGTACGTTTAATGTTGGATTTAGGACAAAGCTCATTTCCACACTTTACAGCCGACTAAGTGATGAGATTGTACAGAGCTCCTGAACTCTGACCAGGGTACAAAAAGTGGCATCTGGGGCTCCCTGGGAAAGACTTTCCTGAGACAACATAGTAAAATCGCCTTCTAAATATGGCAGCTGTCTGGGCCGTTGTCCAGATTCCAGTCTGGGCGGCACCCTTTTATAATCTGAGGTTCTAGCTTCTCTCCATTCACTTTAATGATTCGTCTCTTGAAAGGAGAGAATCAAGAAGGCTTAAAGGTCCGAGCAGTCTTCCGGGTGAGATGGTCCCCAAACGCCATGTTACTGATCCTAGGGCTGTGGTGGTTCCTCTCTCGCAGAGGCCTCCTAGCTTGGCTTTTTGTTATTTCTCTCACTTCACTGAACCCCTTAGATAGACCTACATATTGAACTATGTAAACATTTTCTTTTCATGCCTACTAAATGTTTTCCCACTCTTAAAGTCTTTCCCTCCTCACTACCACTTACATAGCCCAAGCTACCATCCTCTCTTGCTGAAATGGCCTCTGATTGCTCTCTGACCTGTAGTGTTTGACCCCTACTTTGGTCTCTGCCTTCTACTGTCTCGAACTCTCTTAAGGGTAGATGCTGTGTAACTGGTCTATTTACAACCCCAGCTATTCTTTATTACTCTTAAACGTTCAGTTCCTAAAGCAGACACGTCATAATCAGTCCCCTGCTTACTGCCACACCTACTTTTGTCCCACCTGATCCCTACCTTCAGCTGTCTCCCTTCCATTTGTGGTCATCCATTACTATTGCACATCAATATTATCTCAAAAAGGTGCAGCCAGGCATGGTGGCACACGCCTTTAATCTCAGTACTCTGAAGGCAGAGGCTGGTGGATATCTGTGAGTTCGAGGCCAGCTTGCTCTACAGAGTGAGTCCAGCAGGACAGAGAAACTCTGTTTTGAAAAACAAAAAACAAAACAAAACAACAAAAAACAACAACAGCAACAACAACAACAACAACAACAAAAAACCCAGACAGACAGACAAATGTATTCATTGCAGTGGGTCATTGGTCTGGTTTGAGGCTTTCTGGCTTCTGCCATACTAAAAGCCAGGCATGGTGGTGCATGCCTGAAATCCTAGCACTCTGGGAAGCAGAGGCAGGTAGATTACTGTGAGTTCAAGGCCAGCCTGGTCTACAAAGTGAGTCCAGGGCAGCCAAGGCTACACAGAGAAATCCTGTCTTGCAAAACAAAACAAAACAACAACAAAAAACCAACCAACCAACCAACCAATCAACCAACGAACAAAAAAAGTTGCTATGAAACCTGGATTCCTGCCTTCCATCTGCTGCTAATTGACTGGAATTCCTGGGGACCACATGGGGAGCCTTTTAAACACCAATGTGAGAACAACTTGCCAGATTATTAAAGCTTCTAATCAAATATAGAATAAAGGGCCCCCTTTGGGTGGCAATGACTGACCCATGGCCAGAGTGACTCTCAGAGGGTGGGTTCAAAGGTCAGAGAGGACAGATTGGGGAGGGACCTGTCCTGTTCATCGAAGTGGCTATGTCTCACACTATTAACTCCAGGAATGTAACAATCAGCCCTTGGAATGTTCTTGACCAATTATTTTATCTTTTGAATTTAAAAAATTGACATTTATTTTAAAAAATGTTATCATACATTTTATAATACAGTTTTATAAGTGTATTTTGGTCATATTCTTTTTCCACCTAGCTCCTCCCAGATTCCCCCTTCACTATGGACTCAATGTCGCAGTATTTCTCTTTCTTTCTTTCTTTCTTTCTTTCTTTCTTTTTTTGCCTTTTTCAAAATTAATTTATTCTTGTTACATCTCAATGATTATCCCATCCCTTGTATCCTCCCATTCTTCCCTCCCTCCCATTTCCCCTTACTCCCCTCCCCTATGACTGTTCCTGAGGGGGATTTCCTCCCCCTGTATATGCTCATAGGGTATCAAGTCTCTTCTTGGTAACCTGCTGTCCTTCCTCTGAGTGCCACCAGGTCTCCCCCTCCAGGGGACATGGTCAAATATGGGGCACCAGAGTATGTGTGAAAGGCATACCCCACTCTCCACTCAACTGTGGAGAATGCCTTGTCCATTGGTTAGATCTGGATAGGGGTTTAAAGTTTACCGCCTGTATTGTCCTTGGCTGGTGCACTGTTTGAGCGGGACCCCTGGTCCCAGATCTGCCCATCATAATGTTCTTCTTGTAGGTTTCTAGGATGCTCTGGATCCTTCTATTTCCCATGCTTCTCTCACCTAGAGTCCCAATAGGATGTCCTCCCTGTCCCACTTTTCTGGTAAGTGAAGACTTTCATGGGACATATCCCTTGGGCTAGTGTTCAGATATAAGTAAGTATATAGCATTTGATTCTTTCTGCTTCTGGGTTAACTTACTCATTATGATCATTTCTAGTTCAATCCATTTGTCCACAAATTTCAGAAATTTCTTGTTTTTAATAGTTGAGTAGTATTCTGTAGTGTAAATGTACCACAGTTTCTTTATCCATTCTTCTACTGAGGGACACTTAGGCTGTTTCCATGTTCTGGTTATTATGAATAAGGATGCTATGAACATGGTTGAGCAAATGTTCTTGTTGTGTGCTGGAGTATCTTCTGGGTATATTCCAAGGAGTGGAATAGCTGAGTCTTGAGGAAACCCTATTCCCAGTTTTCTGATATAGCATCAGATAGAGGAATACTCCTTCATTGCTGGTGGGAATGCAAACTAGGTTTTTTTGTTTGTTTGTTTGGTTGGTTTTTTTTGTTTTTTTTTTTAAGCCCAAAGCCATAATGGTAATGTACTGTGACCAGCAAGGCTTTGGGGAGTTACCTGACCTGCCGGGAGTAATGGTAAAATGAAGAAAGGACAGACATGCAGACACACTTAGACAAATGCTGGGATCAAGTGGGTTGTGCATTCTGACAGAGATGAACTGGCATCTTAGAAACTCGGTGAATTTAGTCTATGCCTTTGAACAATGAGGAGAAGTTGTTGTATGGTGGGAGGTCTTCGTCGGGAGCAGTTTCAGGTGGCAGTCATCCTAGGGGAGGGAGCTGTGGTTGGTAATTTCTGCATACTCTGGTTATAGCTCAAGGTCAGTGGTTCATCAGCGTTTCTACTTTGGGTCAGGGGAAGGCGCTGGCATCCTCCTGAGCCTGATGGGGAAGCTGCCATTCCCAGGGTCTGAGACACTGTGGCCCTTGACGTGGCCACGCTCACATCAGTAATACACACTCACTCAGGACTTCCTTCCATCCCCACTGAAGAGTATACAATCAGGGTTCCAGTTGTGCCCTGGAGTAAATTCACTGCACTGGAGAGAGAGAGAGGAAAAAAAATGGGGTAGGGGGGATGACAAGAAAGGAGAGAAGGAAAAAAAGAGGAGGAATGGAAGACAAGAAAGAGAATAAAAGTAATAAGAATTAACAGAAATATAGAAAGGACTAAAGAAAACACAGTGCATTTCCTCAAGCCAGCTGTTTTTAATTCCTGCAACAAGAAGCTGAAAAAAAATGGCAAGGAAGGACTTTGGATCAGGAACTCTTTGGGCCTGGTTTGGATTCTCTTAGATACCTGGGGGTTGGTTCCATAAACTATAGAAATCCCCAGAGACTCATTATAGAGCTAGAGGGACAATGACCTTGAGAGTAAACTTGCTAAATATGCAAGATATCGTTACTATTATTTCACCAATTAATAATTAGCAAAGATGGATGCCATGGACCACCATGCTGCCGCCATCTTAGCCAGCACTGTAACACAAAGCTGTTTGTATCATCGTGGGAGCCGCACGAGCTAAGCCTGTGACTGCTAGGTCATAACAAAGCATGGTTCTGTTGCTCAGATTACACATGAACAGTGAGAGTCCAGTCAGGACTCTAAGCACATAGCCTTATTGGTTTAGGAAGTAAACACTGTATTGAGAACTTAATAACATTTTTTTAAAACCAACTCCTTCCTTTCCTCTGATCCTTCTCACTTCACACTCTCATTTCCCTAAATACTATTTGGTCACTATCTCTCTAAGTCATTGTTCTGGGCTCGGGTGGAAGCATCAATGAGTAGGACATGGCGCCTGTGCTTGGTGAGCATCTTGTCCACTGTGCACAGCATGAGTAGAGATGGAGTTGCTGGCCGCGGTGAATCACTTGTTTTACCATGGTAAGTTAATAAGGTTGATGGGGCCCAGGGCGTGTCATGTCATTGCATGTCTGCCTACATGATCCTTCTCTTCACTAGTGTTTGGGGCATGGAACAAAGGAGGAGCATCTATTTTAGGAGAGGCCATGATAACCCAGTTCTAAGAAGTGCTGGGGATTAAACCCAGGGCTTTGTGGGTTGGCTTGGCTAAGTCCTCATATCAATCAAGCCCATCCCTGGCTTGCTTACCTGCATTTAGAGTTGGATAGACTTGGGTCGATATCTCGGTGCTGCCACTAACTAGCTATGTATTACTGACTATGGGCAAGTTACTTAACTACTCTGACCACCCGCTACAGAGGAGCTCAGTAGTGGTGCTCTGGAGGTGGCGGCATTGGGAAGGGCATATGCGATCACGTAACGCAGATGCTCAGCAACAGGTGAGTCTCCGAGCACTGGTTCAATGAACAGTTGACATCATGGACTGTTTTCCGTTATGGATGCTTGGAAGGCAGGACATCCGTGCTGACTGAGGACAAGGGCTGTGCTTTCTGCTTACATCTCTGTGAACTTGTCCATGACAATCTCTCCATAGATGCTCAATGACTGGGTTTCATGCACAAAGTTTGAAGCAGTGGGAAAGCAAACGGAGTGAAAGAGTTAATGTACCAATATAGATTATGATTCTGTAAATGTGTCCACAGAGCGGGGAATGCACTAGGAACAAGGACTTGATGGGAAATACAAAACAAACATCTATGCACCATCAAGGCTCTGATAAAGCAGCCGGTCTGACATTTGGAGTGAATTAGCTCTGAGCTGGTTATCTCCGGCCTGAGCAGCTGTCGGAGTATCTGGGGGAAGGAGGTAGTTTTTAATAAACATCGCACACTGTCTTTGTCACCAGCTTGTTTTCTTTCCTCCGAAGCAGAATATTTTAATGTTTTGGGGGGAAAGAACAGACCTCCTGTTATAATGAATTTCTAGTAGATTATGATGAGTTATGCTAATCTGATAATAATCACAGAACTGGGTTTGTGATTTCCACTGCTAATTGCTCTTGAGTGCTTTAGCAGTGCAAGAGTTCAAGCCATCAGAAACATCCCCGCAGCTTCGTGCATCGCCACCTTGTCACTTTACCTCCCGGGAATAAACATTTATTACATGCTCGGATATCAATGGGGAGAGTTCATATTTTAAGAGCTTGTACTCAAATTTCACTTAGGGAGGAAACTGTCTTTGATTAGGAAAGTCTTCTATTTGATGAGCCCCCCCCCCTGGGGCAAGGTGAGCTTCTGCAAGAGGGATGAAATGGACCACAGCGATAAATGATGCAGCAGATTTCAGGAGCATTTCTGCTGAGAAGAGAGTGGTAACCAGGGAAGAAGGGATGGGAAAGGGGACCTGGAGAGAGCAGCGCTGGCCTACATGGTGGTGGTGGGGGGCAGGGTCCGAAGGTGGAGAAACCCTCAAAGGTCTTGGGAAACAGGAATGTTTAAAATTAAGCTTAGGTCAATCCTAACTATCTCTCTGGAAATCTAAAAAGAATTCTTCGACTGGAAATTCTGGGTAGGCTGTGGCTACTCTAAGGGTGGAAGTCCCAAGAGGGATGCTGGGAGTGTGACAGGCTTTCCTTGACCAAACTGGAGCAGTCCATGCTGGGGGTTTCAACTAGGCTCTGCCTTGGGGATTTTAGATCCTGGGAGTCAGATTTTGACATGAGCCTTAGTGAGTCTTGGCAGAGCTTGTGTCGTCCTTGCTGTCTGGTTGAAGCCCAGTCCCACTGAGTGGTGACTTGATTTAACCAGAACCCCCCCTCCCCCTGCTGTGTACAAATGTTTCTTCTCACAAGCTTTCGTACACTGACCCCAGTAGCCTGTCCCTTGGCTGTGGTGTTGTTCACTTGTGTCTGCTGAGATGGTCTTTGAATGCAGTGTGGCTTTACCTCTTCCACCACTGCTCCGCTCTGGGTTTCCTTAATAAACAGGTCGGAGCCAGCAGGAGCTCCAGTGCCCTTCCCTTCTTCCCACATCCCAGGAAACCCATGGAAAGATTGGAGACTCCTCACACAGCTGGAAAGATTAGTTTAATCCAGATAGTGAAAGCAGGAAGTGAAAAAGGCATGCTAGGAGTGTGAGTTCAAGTCTGGGTTACTGTCCGTGTTATTAACACCTTGGGTACACACCTTAGACCATAAGCCGGGCAGGAAAATGAAAACAACCATGTCCCAGGGGCGGGGCTAAGTTAGATGAGGTGAGTAAAGCACTTAGCATAGAGGGTTCAGGGAAGCACTTCCTGGTCCTTTCCTTTCCTTCCCTCTTTCCTCCTCCTTATCCCAATTCTCACCCTCCCATCCCCAGGCATGTCTGCAAGGTTGAATACTATATTTATTGAAAAAGAGTTTATTTCTATTACATATCGGGTCATTATTTTCTTCAGTCCAGTCAATAACTCATGCCAGGGATTATACTCTTCAAACCAGTTCTCAGGCACGATCAGGATGTGTCTCTGTGCGCATGGGCTCTTCTCATTGTCTACTTAGGATGCTGACATGTACTCTTCCACAGGGTAGAGGGATTTCCCCCCGCCCCCTCCCCATAGCTCACTAGCACGTGGTGCCTAACAGTTTGACATTAACTCTAGTGGCTTGGAAATGTGCCTGGACCATCATACTAAAGGCTCCTTGTATTTATGTAACCTTTCAGAGTTCACAGAAGGCTGCGCACCTCACCTCATGAATAAAGGCATCATTATCTTCATTTTGTAAACGAGAAACTACAGCTCAGAAAGGTTAGTCGACTATTTACGTTGCCAGAGCCACAGTGGCTATAACTCAGAACTCGGCTTTTGGATGCCTCCTCCATTAATTTTGGGGAAAAGGAAGGAGCGGTCTCCAGAACCAAAGGTAAAAAAAAATCTGCAAACCCCAGCCCAGGGAGAGAAGAGAAGAGAAGAGGAAGATAATTTGAGTTTTCTTTTTCTAAGAAGTTAATTTTATTTATGATCAGAAGTTCATCTACCCCAATTGAATGTAGTGGTCTAGTTGTAATTTTTATATCTTTCCTTTACTCAAATCCTTTTGCAGTTCATGATTTACTTTTGTCAACCAGCTAGCTTATAGAGCCCACCATTGAAAAAAAAAATTCTAGTCAGGTCTCTTTCATAGACTGGAAGGCACCATTTCCTTCAGCTTCCAATTTCCTTTTTTTCATAGCTCAAAATATCACTTTGGCCCTGCCAGGAGAGTTAAAAAGGCCATATCTGCAGGCCGTTTGTGTGATCATGAGGTGACAGAGCCGTGATCCATAGCACTGTGGAAGGCAATGTGTTGGGGGAAGAAGGACTGCTCCAGTTTAAAGAGGAAAAGCGGGTACATGTATGCATGGTTGTGTGTATGTGCATGTGTGCGTGCATGTATGTGTGTGTATGTGTGTATGTGTTTGCATGTGTGTACGTGTATCTGCCTGCAAGTAGTAGTCTGGATGTCAGTAATCATGTGGTGATTGGAAAGGACCATAGAAGTCTGGCCAAGTAGCCGGGCATGGTGGCGCACGCCTTTAATCCCAGCACTTGGGAGGCAGAGGCAGGTGGATCAATGTGAGTTCGATGCCAGCCTGGTCTACAAAGCGAGTTCAGGACAGCTAAGGCTAACACAGAGAGACCCTGTCTCAAAAAAAAAAAAAAAAAAAAAAAAAAAAAAAAAAAAGGAAGTCTGGCCAAGGAGACAATTCAGGAAAGCTAACACACATCCAAAGGTACCTCTCTTCTACAGAGACAAGGCACTTTAAGATGCATGTGCAAAGACTTATCCATCAATTCCTTTAACAGCATGTAGTCTCTCTCCTTAGGACTGTGTGTTCATGTGTGGAGAATGAGAAACCAGACACGATATGTGGGTCTTCCTTTGTCTTGACATAATTGTTGTTCTGCATCGGAAGAGACATTTTCTAACTTTGGCACTGGAAGTTCATCTATATGAGCCTGCTCTCCTTTTCCATCGGATGGAAATGGAGGCCAGGAGGGTGGCCCAGGGCAGTGCTGTTGTGGCTCGTCTCATTTCAGCCGGGCATTCACAGATGAAACTGTATCTTTCCCTGTGACCCTAAATATGTGGTAATGATTGCACCACCTCCCTAACAGAGCACGATGTTAACACCTGGCAATGCTGATTATCCACATGGAGATTTGAAGTGTTTTTTCCCAAGACTTTCAGTCTGGGCCCTTGCTGTAAGGGCCAAGGGTCTCTTATAGCAATTAGGTGGAAGAAAACTATCCAGCCACCTCCATCACAGTCATTAGTCAATATTTATTGGGAGCCTCTTGCTGGGCTTTTCAAAAGGAGACAAATCTGGAACTATGTGACCATCAATGAAATACTTGTGAGCTCAGTGGCAAGTCAGAAGAGGGAATACATGGGCCATTGAGTGTGATGTGAGTTACCTGAGGAAATTTGGAAGTTAGTTTCACTAATATCATCCTGAGAATCACTATGCAGATACACATTTCAGTTTCACTTCTCCATGAAGAAATTATAGCTAAGCCACACCAATACCTTCATTGTTGGAATGCCAGCAATAACCCTTTCTATAAGTGAATTCAATTCAATTCAACTCTATTCAATTTAATTTATTTTGAATCAACTTTATTGCATACAGATAAAATAACACAGAGGTGGTAGGCTTTTGTGGAGGAGATATAAATTAGTCAAATAAGATGATTTCCTTAAAAAAAATCTACTCATGAATTATGGTTCTTATTCTCACCTTTGCAACCCCTGAACAGGTGAGCTTGGATAGGGTACTGTACTTTTCCAGGAGTAACTTTTCTACTATAAAATAAATGTAATACTGCATCAGTAGCTGCTTCCTATAGTGGTTTTTTTAAAAATCAGAATCCCAAACATTTGATTTTATTGATGAAGACTTAGGAGCCAAGCTGGGCATGGTGGCGTATGCTTGTAATCTCAGCACTAGGGAGGCAAAGGCAGATGATCTCTGTGAGTTTGAGGCCAGCATGGCCTATAATGTGAGCCCTGGACAGCCAAGGCTACACAGGAAAACCTTGTCTCAAAAAAAAAACCAAACAAAAAAAACCCAAAAAACAAAAACCCCCCCCAAAAAACCAAAACAAACAAACAAAACCACAAACAAAAAAGCAAAACAACAACAACAAAGACTCAGGAGCCAGATGCAACAGTAAAAGCCTACCTAGTACAGAGAGGCAGAGAAAGGACCCAACTTACTTTCCTACTTAGCTGACATCTCAGAAGGAAAAAGCCCTTCTCTGTCTTCACACTGTCTTAAATACCTTCCAAACTGAATGTCCCTCCTTTCTGTTTATTTACGTTCACTTCTTTTCAACAGTTGCTTGCTCTACCTTTTGGCTTTTGGTTGACTTTATTTAGCTCTTAGATTAAGGTGTGTGCTAGGGATGGGCCACACCACAACAAGATTTTTTTAGTTTTTGTTTTCAGTTCATAATCTTTGGGTTCACAATGTGATCAAATATCCTGCAACACTGTGGCTTTTTAGAGAAGATTATATTATCTATCTATCTATCTATCTATCTATCTATCTATCTATCTATCTTTCAACCTATCATTTATTAGCTGATATATAGTTCATATTTGAATCAATATTAACCACTATTAATTGTAGCAATAAAGGATAAAGTGTGGTAGTGCTTGCCTGTGGTCCTAGCACTTGTAAGGTAGAGGCAGGAGGGTTGGAAGTTCATGGACAGTCTTAACTTATGACATACTGTCTCAAAGAAGGAGAGAAAAAGAAAGAAAGAAAAGCAATCAAACAAACAAAAATAATATGAACAAAAATGTGATAGCTTTCTGGGGGAGATGAAAACCACTCTCTTGAAACAAGGCTGCCATGTATCAGGCCTGGTACTCTTGGGTCTAAAGAGGCTTTACATGTATAGGGAAGACACACATGCCTCTAACTTGAGCTGACAAATACATCTGTACAAGTTGGTGCAGGAGCTTGGGACACAGACTACTCAGCAGGTAGGATGTTCTGGCTAAAACACCAACTCACCTTTTTCCCCTTTTCATTGAGTATGACAGAGGGTTGAGTTTCTGATACACAGTGATGCCACCAAGGACCCATGTTCTTTCCAACTCCTTGCTCTAACTGTAGTGGCTTACAGGCTGTTACTAGGCTTTAGAGGCCTAGTATTAAAATATTAAAATGCCAGGTTCAGAAGACGAAGAGAAAGAGAAAGTTCCCCCCCCCCTCTTCCTTTATAGGAGTGAAGAAATGTTTGTTAAAGATCCAGCACTGATTTCCTCACCTCTTGGGCTCTCCATGGGTTATGCATCTCTTCTGGACCAATCGCCACTAAGAAGAAAACCGAGGCAGGACAAGTTTCTAGGAGAAGTAGGATTCAGGGTATTTACCAGGCAGGACCCCTGCACCCAGCAGTGTGTATGGGAACGTCAGCAAAGACAGACATGTTAGCAACCTGAACTGTGACAGATGCGTATACCTGGACAGGTAGGTATCAGAGGACATGGCTGTTGGTGGTGAAGGCTGAGTTAAAGAAGGGGGAAACCAGGGCAAACGGAAGTGACGCAGTGGGGGACTTTGGCTTCCACCCATGATGGAGTAATAGGAAATAGATTTTTCTCTTGCCATGGGTAACCAATAAAACCAATGAAAAAGGAAAAAACCAACATTTAAGACCCTGGACATGAGGCGAGGAAGGACTATGATCCCCAAGCAGTGGAAAACTCACCAGCTGAGACCCAATCACTTTAGTTTCTTTTGAGAGTTTCTAGGCCAGAGCCCAGGGATGATTGTGAGACTTAAAAGAAAGATTTTTGTTGTTTTTTTGGTTTGGTTTTGGTTTTTTACACTTAGGGCTTCCTGAATAAACTGGATGGAACCTTGGATCTAATTTGGGGAAACATTTCTTAGACGTTAATTTACAATTCAATAAATAATGGGAACTCCAGAGGGATTTGCCTAACCCCAGAGATATGTGTTTATGTCCTAAGAGGGGAGGAATCCTAGGTCTTAGAGGCATCTCTGAGTTGTAAAATTGGAGACATTTGGGATTATCTTTTCTCTGGGGCAGATTTATTTACATTCCAAGAGGTTACACTAAGGCATTTTCAAGGAGGTTCTCTTAGAAGGAAGAAAAAAGGACAACTGCCTCTGTCTTTTGTACACAAGCAAAGAGAATTAATGCTTCTGCATCCTTTACCTGTCACTCACAAGGAACAATTTCTCACATCTGGTTCTCGTTATGTCACTCTGGGGACACTGGGGAACGATGCTCAGATGCTCTTCTGACTGCTGATCTTGCTGTGAGTATAAGAATATGTCTGATCTAAACATTTCCAAGTGCATTAGAGGCAAAGCTAATAAATATGAACACTGAAAGTGTAGCAGAGGTAACTAGACAGAACGTGACAGACTCTGTGAGTCAAGGAGACTGGTACTGAAAGTATGGGGCAGGGCGGGGTGGGGGAGGCAGGTTAGAGTTTATAAGACTAAGTAACAAAGAACAAGAGTGGCCTGGAGGGAGAACCATGGCTGCCAGTGGGAGCGTCTCCCCCGAGAACTTCGCTCTCTGATGAGAATGTGTTTGTTCAAGGAACTACCCATAGAGGAACTTAACTAAAAATTGTTTAAAAACAGAGCCCCTAGTTCCTTACACGGGTCCAGGAATGCTGCCGATTTCAAAATGTCAAACAGGAGGATTGTTACTTCACATAGCATAAAGTAAACACTTAGAAAGTTTTCCCCAAGGGGTAATGCAATAAGGTCCCTTAAAAGGGACCTACCTGCCTAGAAAATAATAAGTGTAATGCCTGGTAAGATATAACTCTTTCCAGGTGACTAAACTTCACCCCAAGATACAGATCACAAATAAGAGTAGAAGTTGCCCATCACCCAGCAAGTGAAAGTTCACGATCCTTATCATTAAAACAAAGATTACTCGTTATATAAGGAAACAGGAAAACATGACCCATAAGGATAAAAATAACTGAAACTGGAGTGCATATTTTAATTAGAAGGCAAATAAATGTGTACAATTATATTTCATATTTTTTAAAAAAGTTAAAAAAGGTAAGATATTAAAAGACCCACATTGAACTTTTAGAGATTAAAAAACACAATATATAATATATCACACTAATGACAGATTATACATTAGAATAAAAACTATTCTTTTATTCTAATAAGATGCAAATTTGAAGATATCACAATAGAAATGTCCAAATGAAGTTAGAAAAAGTATGCTTTGTGAAAGAGTATTAATGAGTTGTGGGAGAAGTGAAACTGACTAATATGCAAGGAATTGGCATCCCAGGGGAGAGGAAGTGTTAGGCTAGAGGGGGCAGAAAATGTACTAGAAGAAATAATTGCTGAAAATGAAGTTGTAAATAAAATGTAAGCACAAGAAACATGAAGGGAGTGTCACCAAGGCACATATAATCAAATTGCTTGAAACCAATGGTAAATCTTAAATCTTAAATGCTACCTACAAAAAGACACATGAAATGCAGAGGAATAAAGGTCTTAGTAAGATAGACACTTTTTTTTTGTCAGCAAACTAGTCTTGGGATGTGTAGGGAATCATAGGTAAACAATACTGTGAGCACTTGAGGCATGGGGGCGAGTTAAGTGGATAGGCAAAGGTTGGCTGAGTCAGATGATTGAAGTCTAAGGTGCCTGTGATAGTTTTCTAGTTTACTGGTAAAATGACATAGACAATGGCCAGCTGTGGTGATGTATGTCTGCAATCCCAGCACTTGAGTGGCAGAGGCAGGCAGATCTATGAGAGTTTGAGGCTAGACTGGTCTACAAAGCAAGTTCCAGGACAGCCAGGTTTGTTACGCAGAGAAACCCTGTCTAAAAAGAAGAGACATAAACAACAGGGACAGAAGACCTATTTTGGCTCCTGGCTTCAGGGATCTCACTCCACAGTCCTTGGCTCCATTGTTTACGGATTCATGGTGAATACCACAGTAGCAGCAGAGGCTTATAGAGAAAGACATTGGCTACCTCATGATGGCCAACAGAAAGCAAAGAGCTAGGAAGGAACTGGGGACAAGTATAGGCTTCAGCACCATGTTCCTTGCGACTTACTTCCTCTAGTCAAGTCCCGCCTCCTAAAGTTTCCACAAACTCCAAAAGAGTACCACCAGTTATGAAACAGACCTCTATTGAATGAGTATGGGAGGCATTTCACATCAAAACTGTAACACTGCCCCTGGTCCCTGGCTCATGGCTGTCTCATAAAGCAAAATGTATTTCGCTTATTTTCTTGAGTCCCATCATTTAAACAGTTCTGATGTTCTTCAAAAGGCCAAGTTTAAAGTCTCTCCTGAAAACTCAAACTCAACCTATACCTGTGAATCCTTATCAGAAACAAAGGAAGATACATATTAACACACACAGTGGGACAAATTAAGTATTTCAATACTAAAAGGAAGGAACAGGGGAAAATTAGGAAGCGTTTGACCAAAGGAAGACCAGAACTCATCAGCAGTAAACACTAAATCCTGTCTCTCTGTCTCTCGTGTCTAGGGCATGTAGTCTTGTGATGTGAGCTCCAGCTGACTTACAAGCACTCCTATCCCCATAGCCTTGCTCTTTGTAACTTACATAGCCTTGTTCTTGGCTTATACTCACCACCTGAAGCTATCCTCAGGAGATAGTCTGTAAATGTTGTTTTTACTTCCTCAGTTTGGGGATGAGATGAGAGCAGTAACCAAGCTTTACCAAATACATGGCTTGGACTGAGCCCAGAGTGTTTCTGTATAACTATCCTAGGCTTAGACCTGGTATCTTCTAGCCTCCATACAATCTAATTTTTTTGCAAGCCTGGACCTTGAAGGCTTCAGCTTCTGGCTTCTGTCCGCTAACCCAGCGCTAGACTGTTTTTAGTCTCTGAGGCTTACTCCTGAATAAGCTCACACTTTCCAGTTTGTTTTGAACTCTGGCTGGATGGTTCAACTCTGATGTTCTTGCTCAAAGTCCACTCCAAGTTGACTGCTTTAAATGGACTCCTTTCGGTTTCTCACTGAATTGCTGTGCTTGGAAAAGCTGCCTCTGAGCTCCACGGACTGAACTGCACTGAACTGCACTATCCTGACTGGATGAACAGAACTTCCCTGAACTCCTTCTGCGCTGCTCTCAAGTGGCCGCTCTTTCCTGTCTGTTCTCATGAGAGCTTTGTGTATCCTATCTCTGATTCACTCTGTCAAATTTTTCCCTGATCCCCCACTTTGTCTGCCCCTCAGTTGGATCTCATTGTTTGGGATTAAAGGTGTGTGCTAAAGGTATGTCTGTAAATCAGCCAGATGGATTAAAGGTGTATACGGAGATTGTGTCTGTATTCCAGCTGGATCATACAGACCTAGGTCTTCGGATGTGATCCTTTGCCAGAGTAGCCATGTTGTTGCCTTAAAATTCCTCTACAATGTTGCATATTGCTAGCATCTCTGGCATGCCAAGGTCACAGCTCTATGCATTTCCTCTTAGAGATGCCTGCAGTGGCCCTTACCCTGCCACACACTGCCTTCTTTTGAAGTCTGTATGAAGCTTTGATAAGCCTATTACTCACATCTGTGACGTGAGCTTCATGCAGACAATGTCAAGGTCTACCATGATTTGACTGGTAGCCATCCACCCTGTTCCTTAGGTCATGGATGCAGCAGCCACTATGAGTACATGCATGACTAAAACCAGAAAAAATACTCATCTAGGTGATCATGTAGGGGCAGAATGTCCCAGAACTTCTTCGTCAAGGCACTGTTTTCTATATGTGTCAAGCGATACGATTTTGTCCTAGGATGGATAGAGCTAGACACTTTGAGGTGCCTTTGGGGACTCTTTCTTGTCTTAGTGAAAGTACTTGATTTCTTTTTAGTGGTACCAATCTCATTAACAACCATGTCTTCCCTGTCTATAGCTTTAAACAATTTTTTTTTCTGGTCAAACTACACATTTTAGAAAATTCCTTCTACTCTGCCTTTTATTACCAATAATCAATATAAACTTGATTAAACGCAGCTAGCAATATCCATGCCATATCATGAATACCATGCTTCCTTAAAATTTACTTTACCAGATTAATTAGCCCATTACTTTTAAATCAGCCTTTCTCAAAACATCAGACCACTGGTAAAATATAGACTGATTCTCTGCCTCTAGTTCAATTTCTTACAAAGTCTTCATTTCCATGAAAAACCTAGACTTTGAGCTCTTACCACACTTGATCCTTAAGCTCTGCTTTCAGCGTTCTAGGCTCTTCCTGGCCTGCTGCTAAAAAGGTTTTCAATTCCTTCCACAAACTGGACCTAAAGCTCAAGAATCACATTGTCACAGATAGTCAGGAGATGGCTGCTCTTCTCGGGTATCAACCCTCTGTGTTTAGTTACTTTGTATGGTCAGGGCCAACATACTGGAGGCAGGAAATATAACGTTAAGGCACGTAGTGTAGTCATTTGGTTCACTTAGCATCTATTTAAGTTCTTATATATACACCAAACATTTGAGTTAATATGGGGAGCAAGGTGGCTCACTATGTAAAAGGCAGCCCAGGCTTAGGTACGTTGTAGACATCTATCCATGTCACTCTGAGTATATGAATTTTAATCTTTTTTTCTTTTTCTTGAGACAGTTCTTGCTATGTAGCCCAAGGTGGCCTCAGACTTATTCTGTAGCTCAGGCTGATCTTAAACTCACAATTCTCCTTCTTTGGCCTCTCAAGTGCTGAGATTATAGATGTGTGGCACCATGGTTGGTAGATTTTATTTTATTTTTTTATAGCAGCTGTATGATATCCATTGTTTCATTCAGCAAATATTTATTGTTTTTTTACCAGGCTGACTTTGCTATGCCTCAAGATACTGTGATACACAAGAGTAAACTTTGTGGATTCATGAATTTTACATCCTAGCTGATTGTGGGGGATGGCGCCTAATAATGTACAAAGGCAAACACCCATGTAGGGCTGCAGCCAAGGTTACCCCACAACATGCAATTCAAGGGGTACAGCCAAGGTTGCCTCACAACATGCAATTCAAGGGGTGTAGACAACATTACCCTACAGCATGCAATCAAGGTCCCACTCTTTCCCATGAGTTCTGCCATCCAGACATATAGCTGGGGTCTATATCACCATCATTTCTGACATCTGACTTTTGTGTGATCAACATTCTGTGATAATAGCTTATTCCGTAATGTCTTCCCAGGCAAATTAGGTTGAGTAACCCAAGAAGTTATGAATATAGGTTTACTATTTATACATAAAAATCATCAAATATTGGCAAAGGATTTTGGTAGAGAATTTTTTTTTGAGACAAGGTTTTTCTATGTAGCCTTGGATGTTCTGGAACTCCTTTGTAGTCCAGCCTGACCTCAAACTCACAAAGATCCACCTGCCTCTGCCTCCCGAGTGCTAGGATTACAGGCGTGTGCCACTGTGCCCGGCTGAGAAATTTTTACTATGTGCTTTCTATGTTGAAATTCTAGCACTTGGCTGAGGTGTCAATGTAATGTACATGTACTTTGAGGAAGACACTGCAGCAGTCAGCCATGATGGCCAAAGTTGTTTGTTACAGAAAGAAGCAAACACTGAGAACGTCAAATGCTCTGCTGGGGAAGTGGGTACTAGTTCACCCCAAGGACAGGAAGGCTGCTGGGGTGCAGCTCAGGGGTACAGGGCGTGTGCCATTTGTTTGCCACCCCCAGCACCACAAAAACAAATGACAAGAAAGGCTGTCTGATTGATCTCCATACTTTTAGGTAGAGTAGTTGTGTACTTTGTTCTAATAGATTTTGAAGACTGTAGATCTCCACAGGAACTTTATGATTACGTAGCTCATGAAGTAAGAGGAGTCAAATGACGATCCTTAGGACTTACCAGTTTGTAAATTCCCTACTGGGAGTCTTGGCTTTAAGCGAATAGTTGTTCAAACCTGTACTTAAGTTGTGTATAATTCCTTTTAGATCATGAGTGTTTTGTTTGGGATTTCCTCACACCTTAGGAGAATAGGCTAAAAGCAGACTAACGGTATATGCTAAAACACGCTCCCTCTAAATTGTGTAGAAGTCACAGATCCCACACTCATTCTAAATAATAGTCATGAAGACTCTTCAATAAAGTCACAGCAGAGAATCCAAGGAAAATATATTCTTAGTAACTGGCTTAAATATACAGACTCTGTTGGAATCCTTTCAAAAGATGAGTCTATTGGGCTGAACATTTAAATAAAACAAGACTGAAGACATTTGTTGTAGCCTGTCTGTAATTTCCAACATTTAAAGATGAAAGATTTTTGAGGCATGCACATGAATCTTAGATAAAAGTTTCTTCTAGAAGACACATACCAAAATACCTCAGCCTTAATTACATTCTGCTTTGAACCGAAGCAGGAGCATCGTTAAAAGTAAGCCTTTTGCAAAACGTATATCAAAAATCTGAGCCTGCAGAGACAACCAGATGTCCTTTTAAAGGTTTGACGGCCTTGTGGAATAATGATAAATTCAATTCTATTGCTGTTCACTAGCTTGCTAAAAGGTGTTGGATCTCTCACAGCCGACGGCACAGTGAATCTAAGTAAAGGAATATTCAAGGACTAGGAAACTGTAAAAGAACAAGTCATGCGACTGACACTGATAATGGGACAGATATGATGAAGGCTATGTGTGATTTAGGATGTACAACCAATGTTTCTCTCACACCTGTTAGTTCTGTGTAATTATTGCACAGGTAACCATAGCAGAATCACTCAGCAGTAGGGTGGGCTATTGGGCCACTGTCAACATTCTTCTTGGGACATGTCCTGAAAGCCATTTTTGCAATGTCTTATAAAAGGCTGATCTAATGTGTTCACAGATGTTTAAAAGGCCATCTGAACAAAAGAAAGTCTTGGTATTATGTGGTCACTTCTCAGTACCCTCAGGGTGTTGGTTCTAAGACCATCAGAGGATACCAAATATTTTGGATGTTCAAGTCTCTTATATAACATCTATAACGGCTATGTTTTTTAATTCATGTTTAGGTTACATAACTATTTTTGTATCTATCTATTTATCTATCATCTATCTATCTATCTATCTATGTATGGATAATATGTTAATTTACTTAGGGAATAACAACAAAAAATCTCAAACGTTTATTACATATACATTTAAAATTGTATTTATTTATATTTTATGTGTACGAGTGTTTTGCCTGCATGTATGTATATTTACCACAGGCATACCTGGCACCTATAGCAGTCAGAAGAGAGCATTGGACCCTGGAACAGGACTGATGGGTAGTTGTGAGTCATCATGTGGATGCTGAAAACTGAACCTGAATCCTCTGCAAGAACGACAAGTGCTCTTAACCTCTAAGTCCAGGATTGCTGACGTGAGAAGGATGGAGGGGTGGGGGTGGGGTGCAAACAAACAAAAAACAAAAGGAACAGACAAAAATAGGAGTGGGACTTAAACTTTCTTACCACAGGAAATTCAGCTCTGCTTCTAATTTAAAAAAAAAAAAGTTGATTTTTGTGTGTGAGAGTATGCACACGTGATCAGCACAACATGTGTCATGTGAGTCAGAGAATGACTTTTGGGTGTCCGTTTTCTCCTTCTACCATGTGGGTACCAAGCTCAGGTTGTCGCTCAGGCTTGGAGGGCAACTGGCTGCTTCTGTAGCTGAGCCATCTTGAAGGCCCTAGGTCTACACTTATGTACAACGAGCAATTCACAACACCCTGCAATTACACCCATTAATGCTTAAACCAGGCATTCATTAGTAAAGCATGCCCTTTGCAGGTCTCCAAACTAGAGTCCTTTGGTCATCCGTAACCCAGAACTGTCCTCTGAGAATCTGGCAGGTAGATTTTTTTCCTTTCTGGTTCCCAGAGGTGAGTCACTGCCCTCTAGAAACTGTGGCTTGAGCAGCTGACCGCACTTAACTGAGCTGCAGTGATCTTGTGAAGTTCCCCCAGCTCCCTCAGTGGTTTCAGCAGTGTCTACCTTCTGGGCCAGGCACCCAGAGGCCTTATAGGTCCTCACACATGGCCCTGACAGTTTTACTTATCTATTGTGAAAGATCAATTCCCAGTTTTCCTCTTCTGTCTGTGCTCTAACTAGAACCTCTTTCAAGTATTTTATACCAAGTCAACTTTGGTTCTTAACCTGTTGTTATCAGGTGGGAAATGGAATCTAATATGAACTCTTTTCTTTTTCTTTTTGTTTGTTTGTTTACTTTTTCGAACCACGATCTCACTTTGTAGCCCTTGCTGGCCTGGTTTGGAATTTACTGTATAGACCAGACTGGCCTTGAACTCATAGGAATCTGCCTGCCTCTGTCTTCCAAGTGCTGGGAAGAATAAAGGCACTTGATAGCACACCTGGCTTATAATGATTTCTTTATTAGTTGGCTTTCCTTTTAGAAAGCAAGAAATGGTGAACAAATTAATATTTGGTATCTGACAGCAAAATTGATTTTATGGTCAAGGATACAGTTTCTTCCTTTGCCAAAGATGACAAAACTTGACTTCTTATCACTCAAAATTTCGATGCTCACATGGGTTTAATTGTAGCTTTGACTGGAGAGTAGTTATTTGCAGAGAGAGAGAGAGTCATCAAGATTAACACCCGAGTGGGCCAGTGGTGGTGCACACCTTTAATCCCAGCATTTGGGAGGCGGAAGCAGGCAGATCTCTGAGTTCAAGGCCAGCTTGGTCTATAGAGTTCCAGAACAAGGCTACACAGAGAAACCCAGTCTCGAAAAACAAACAAGAAGGTTTAGCACATGAAAGAGGCCAGTTGACAGAAAAGGACCAGGAATATTTCCCCATCTGGGCGGCGAGTAATAAACTAAGAATGTTCCAGAAAAGCCTGTGCTATAAAAATGGAGATGGGGGCGGGTCCTGTGTATGTGACCTCTAAGGAGTCTTGAGATTCTGCGTCATACTTTGGAGCATATTCCTTTTCCTTGGTCACCCTCCCCTTCCTATTCTCACACGTTTCTTCCTCTTTCCTAAGGAACATTATTTTTATGAGTATGTGTTGTTTTAGTGCAGTTCCTTGTCCTGAGGTATCTCAGGACGGACGGTCCATGGACTCTGAGCCCCAGCTGTAACAAGCCTTTCTCGTCTTGAGGAAGACACTGATCTGGAATTAGGACAGCTACTTCCTCTATGTTGCTGAGTGGAGGAGGGAAGGAGTGTGTGCGCGCATGCGTGCCCATGCGGATTTAACTCCCACCTCTCATTTCTTTTCCCTGAGTACAAAACAAGGGTCTCCTGCAGCCACAGCCCCAACTCCCTGCTCTTTGGAAGGTCAAGCTCTGTAGCTCCTACTGGGAGGGAAGCCTGCGGAGCCTGCCCCCAGGCTGAGGAATTCCTCAGGAATTTGGAAAACACTGTTATTAACAGGAGAAATGAATGTCTTTTTCTTCTCCACCACGGAGTCCCCAATGTTTCCTTTTTTTTTTTTTTCAACCTTAAACCTTCTACTGTCCTGAGATTTTTCTCCTCATGAATATTTAAGACTGCACAGTGAATTGGATCGAGGTCTTATGGCTGGTTAAACATTTCTACTTGTTTGTCTCCCAGCAGTTGCCCTCCAGGGAGAATTCTAGAATACTCCTGTTTTAACTACAATTTTCTATGAATTAAGCGTCCTACCTCCTAAACCATTGTATTCTTTTTAGAATCCAGGATTTCCTGGCTCTCCTAGTTATGGAATCAGGTCAGTAACCCCCTGGTTATCAGGAAGAGTACCCCCACACTTTCTTGAACAAAGTTTGATTTGCGGCACACATTGTCTGCCAATTCTTTCCTTTTCTCCTTTGGCACTTTGGAGTTTAAAACCGTGTGGTTGAGCTGGGCATGGCGGTGCCTGTTATCATCTGGCAGCCCAGCTAGATTGCCTCTAGGTTGCCTAACAACCTCTGACATCATCACCTGCCACTGGGTGTATGCCAGACAATAAAAGGACAAACCTGCCACCGAGTGTGTGTGTGTGTGTGTGTGTGTGTGTGTGTGTGTGTGTGTGTGTGTGTGTGTGCACTCTCTGCCTGTCCCTCTAATTCTCTGTCTATCTTCCTTCCATTTTGTATGTTAGCCTCTTTCATGGCTCACTCAGACTATATCTTCTCTCTCTCTTTCCTTTGACCTTCTCACAATAATAAACTTCCTCATACCTCACCTGTTATGTGGAGGATTTCTTAATGATAACAGTATCCTTTGTAAGGGCAAAATTAATGCCATATTTTATATGTAATGTATATTCTACAATTAATGCCGTGGTCTGTGAGAAGTTGTCCTCCAAGTGACTCCACTCCTTCCTGTGTTTCGGGAATGACTGCACACTGTCATAAACTGGGCCTGCTAGCATTCTGCCAGCACTCTCCAGAAACTCCACCGGAACCATTAGATACAATTAACACCCAATGATCCTCTGAGATAAAACAACTTCCCTGAAGATTCAGCCTCCTGGACCCAACCTGCCTGAAGGTCCACATTCCTGAGACTCACAACTTTCCCTGGAGATCCAGCCTCCACCCAACCTGCCTGAAGGTCTACATCCTGAGACTCACGACCGCTGCTTATGGTTTTTTCCTTACTTCCCTGTGACCCCAACCCCTAATTACAGTTTTTCCTTATAAACTCATTACCCTTGAAGCTTCGGTATCACTCTCCTATCCTGCTGTGTGAGGAAGGATTGTGACCCGAAGCTCTGAGCTGGTAATACAGGACCCTGTGTATATTGCATTGGTATTGAGTCCTGGTGGTCTTTTTTGGGGGGGTGTCTCACGATCTGGGTAATCTTGGCATAACACCTTTAGTCCCAACACTTGGGAAGCAGAGGCAGACTGATCGCTGTGAGTTTGAGGCCAGCCTGGTCTACAGAACCAGAGCTTGAAACACAGAGAAACTTTATCTCAAAAAAAAAAAAAAAAAACCAGAACCAAACCAAACCACCACCACCACCAAAACCTGTGCTTGAGAATTCCCATAGAGGACTGAGTCTGAAACATCCTGTGTGGACGGAACCCATATCTGCCATGGGCAGAGAGTCCGAGATGAAGCCAGGAAAAAGGAAACCCAGAAAGCCTTTACTTTTGGAGAGAGTAGAAGTAATGGTTAGAATATGTTCAAGTGTGTGTATAAAATGATTATCACCTCTACTGGGCTTAAGAAGGATTACAAGGATAAAAATAAACAGGGGAGGTAGCATAGAGCATTGCAGGCTCCTCCTGGGCCTCTTTTGGGAAAACAGTAGCAACTGATCTCTTTCAATGTGCTGGGCGACAGGCAATGTGCTTTTCTTATCTTTATATCCTGGTTTGGGCAGTTTTCCCTTGAACGAGCTGGGGTGTTATTAGAACTGAAATTTGGGTGTGCAAAGTCATTACCCATCTTCCATATTTAGTTTCTGTTTTTCTTCAAATTGAGATTATCAGCTAGAAGGTTTGAATCCCCGATCCCTCACCTCACTCACACACCAACTGATAAGAGAAATAAGCTTGTTATATTGTACAGGGAGGAATTATAGGTAAAGATAATGTCCTGTATATCAAAACACATTAGGAGAAAGCATTTGCACTATTCTTACCACAGAAAGGTGAGAATGCTCCAGGTGTTGACATTGTGCTGTGTGCACTGCACACCATACATGCACATCAAAGCATCTCACAGGACCCCTCACATGTGTAAGTTAAAGTATCAACTACAAAAGTAAAATTGAGATCCCACTTAATTTCAGCAGAGAGGACAATAGCACAGTGGAGTCAAGGGCTCTCTTTATTGGTAAATTTATGTTGACTGTTTGAAACCCGAATTATGTGGGGCTGGAGAGACGGCTCAGTGGTTAAGAGCACTGGCTACTCTTCACGAGGACCCCGGTTCAATTCCCAGCACCCACAGAACATCTCATACCTGCATTTAACTGTAGTTCCAGGGGGATCCAACACCCTCACACAGACATATATACAGGCAAAACACCAATGTACATGTAATAAAAAACATTACAACCTAATGATTTTAGCATGTGCTATTGATTTTGATTTTCTTTGTGGTGCAGTATACAATCTTGAACAGCCTAAAGAAGTCTAGAAGAAAAGAAGAGCAGACAGACAGACAGACAGACAGACAGACAGACAGACAGAATTGGTGGCTTCTGACCACCATGAATTTCCCAAGTCTTCTCAAACTTCACCTCTAGCTTAGGAAGAAACAACTTGCTTCCTAAAAATAATTTGGTTATAAGATGATGATGATGATGATGATGATGATGATGCCCCCACAGAAAGTACTTTCATCTTATAAACAACCAATGCATGGGGTTGAGGTTGTCCATATGCGCATGATGTGATTTTGAAAGAACTGTGTGTTTTCCATGAGAGGCCAATGTCCTTCCCATCTTTTTCCCTGGGTCTGTGTAGTTCTACTCTTTCAGTGTAACTGAAGCAGTTTTAAAATATAACTAAAAGAAAATTCCTTGGTTATTTCATTTAAAATTAGAAATAGCCGCTTCCTGCCCCTGGACACCACTGTGGAGAGTGTTTCCAGGATGCCTTGATGGTTCTTTTAAACTGAGAGTCTCCATCTTTTAGTGTAACTGTCCCTAATGTCCCCAAAGCTCAAGACAACCCCTGTTTTGGGATAACCTATGTGAATTCTTTAAGGGGTCTGAAAGAGACTCTTCTGTCATGTGCAGCCCAGGTACAAATTAAATAAAGGCCAAATTAGGAAGAGATGTTTTAAATCCATATAACCTCAGTTGGACTTCATAAAACGCTTGCTTCTAACTAGATGTTTGGAACCCTCTCTTTTGCCCTAGTATCAATTTGTGGGGATGTCTTTTCTCCCTACACTTGGAAGTCTCACTGACTCTTTCTGTTTTTTTTTTTTTTCCTTAGGGATTCTAAGAAAAGGGTAACTTGGTTTACAGTGTTTTCTGAAAGTGCTGTATCATTCATCCTGGTGTTTTTGAAAGCACAGTGCATGGTTCAAATGTTCCTGCCTCTGCCCCTTTTCGTCTGTTGTACTGGAGGTTAGGGAGGGCTTTGTAAAATCACCATCAAATTTGTGCTTAGGCCCTGAAGGCAGGCCATTTTCAAACTTGTCTGGAGGATTCCCTTCTCTGTAACAAACCTTGTTTCGTTGGCTCTATTTGATGAGAGTCTAATTAAACAAAGTTTCACAGGCGCCTAAAGCACCTGGCAGGAAAAGAACAATTTTAGCTCTCTCTAGTCTGGTGGGCCACCTGAGTGGAGGAGTGTGTGTGTGTGTGTGTGTGTGTATGTGTGTGCATGTATGTGTGCATGCGAGTGTGTGTGAGTGTGTGTATGTGTGTGTGCATGTGAGTATGTGTGTGTGAGTATGTATATGTATGTGTGTGTGTGTGTTTGAGTGAGTGTGAGTTGGGAGTGGAGGGGTGTTGGCACTTGTAGAGATTCTGGGGCATGGGCACAGTCTCACTAAATGCAGACTAATCATTGGACCATATCAATAGGATCCCTTTATAATAACAGGAACTACAGTTTTACACCTCAGGCCTTATTTAACAAAGTCCCCAGGAAAGGCCGAAGACAGTAGGAGTCCTAAAAGGCTAGAAGAGACTCCAGTTCTGACACCGACAGCTGCTGCAAACAGTAAACACAATCTGGCCTCTAGGCAGATAAGCAAAATGTCACACTGAAGGTCTGCTTACTCTGTGTAGTTCCTTTAACCCAGTACATGTCTGGCTTCCAGCCAAAAACGTTCAAGGCATACTAAAAGGTAAAAACGAATGAACGAACAACAACAACAAAATTAACAAAAAAATTCTCCTAAAGTCGGAAACATCCACCCTCTAGCTTCCCTGCCCCACTACCCCAATTCAAATAGACAGAGCAAGTATTAGAATCACAGACGTTGCAAAGACTTTGGAATGGCCAAAGACACACTTAAATGTGACGGAAATGCTAAGGATTCCGACGGAAAGGTGGGCAACATGCGAGAACAGATGGGTAAAAGGTGTCATGTCTCACTCTGCAGGGAGAAGTGGCCAGATCAGGGCTTTGGATTTTTTTCCCCTAGAATTAGAACTTTGAACTATATATAAAAGAAAAGAAAGCTTATCTTGTTTTAGTTTGAGTTCCTACTTCTATTTATGTACCTCTGTTTCTTTAACATTAAAATCTCTCTCTAGTTGTCCCATGATCCGTGCCTGTCTGTGCCTAATGAAGCCTGAGCACCAAGAAGCTAGGCAGCTGTCGCTTTGTTCTGTTGACAGTGTCTCCTGCCTTACAGAAGCTTCTCAGCCTCCTAAGGTCCCATTTATTAATTGTTGACCTTAAGGCCTGGGCTGTTGGTGTTCTGTTCAGGAAGTTGTTTCCTGTGTCAATATGTTCCAGGCTCTTCCCCACTTTTTCTTCTATCTGCCTTAGTGTCTCTGGTTTTATGTTGAGGTCTTTGATCCACTTGGATTTAAGTTTTGTGCAAGGTGACAAATATGGGTCCAGTTGCATTTTTTTACACATAGACATCCAGTTAGACCAGCACCATTTGTTGAAGATGCTATCCTTTTTCCATTGAATTGATTTGGCTTCTTTGTCAAAAACAATGAGTGATTTAACCCAGAAGCAGAAAGAGTCAAATGGTATATACTCACTTATATCTGCATACTAGCCCAAGGGGCATGTCCCATGAAAGTTTTCACTAACCAGGAAACTGGGACAGAGGGGAGGACATCCTATTGGGACTCTAGCTGAGAGAAGCATGGGAGAATGGCAAAGTTGAAGGATCCAGAGGGTCCTAGAAACCTACAAGAAGAACATTATGATAGGCAGATTTGGGCCCAGGGGTCCCACTCAAACTATGACATCAGCCAAGAACAATACAGGTTGTAAACTTCAAACTCCTACCCAGATCTAGCCAATGGACAGGACATTCTCCACAGTTGGGTGGAGAGTGGGGTCTGACTTTCATACGTACTCTGGTGCCTCATATTTGACCACGTCCCCTAGAGGGGGAGACCTGGTGGCACTCAGAGGAAGGATAGCAAGCTACCAAGAAGAGACTTGATACCCTATGAGCATATACAGGGGGAGGAAGTCCCCCTCAGTCACAGTCATAGGGGAGGGGAATAAGGGGAAAATGGGAGGGAAGGAGGAATGGGAGGATACAAGGGATGGGATAACCATTGAGATGTAATATGAATAAATTAATTAAAAAAAAAAAAGAAGCTAAGCAGCTGAGTAGGCATAGGAGAAGTTACACCAAGGAGAGGAAGGCAGGGCCTGCCCCACACTGGAAGGCCAAAGGAGGTTGTGGACACCAGGGGAGTAGGCATTTCTTGTGTGAGAAGAAGCCAGTTTCAGAACAGTTTTTATTTTAGAATTGACAAGTTGTTTTTCAGGCTCACCTTCATGTGTCCTGCTTACACCAAGACTCGCAATATAGATTGTAGTAGGTAGGATTGAGGAGGTAACACAGATGAATGTCCTGTGAACTATTTAGACTTTTCTTTAATCTTCCTGCCCCCCCCCCCCCCCGGTGTGTGTGTGTGTGTGTGTGTGTGTGTGTGTGTGTGTGTGTGTACAGATGCATATGTATTTATGTGCATGTATGGAAGCTGATACAGGTCAAACTCAGAGGTTGTTCCTTGTTTACTGTTTTTGTTGTTTGTTGGAGAGAGCATCTCTCACTGGCCTGGATCTTCCAGTAAAGGCTGGCTTGCTGTTGAGCCCCAAGGATCTGTTCGTTTTGTCCTCTCAGCACTGGGATTATATGTATGTGTCACCATGACTTAATTTTTCATGGGGTTTTATGGATCACTCTCAAGTCCTTATGCTTGGGCAGCAAGGTCTTTATTAACCGGACCACAGTTTGGCATCATATTCTTGGACAGCAGGACTCTTTTAAGGGTAAAACAATGTTAGAAAGGGGGAGAGCTGGGGAAGGGCGTGTCTGCCTCCCCCTTCCCTGCCAGGGAGCCAGAGACTGAAGAAGGATAGAGGACAGCAATTGGGATCACTCCGCAGAGCCAGGAGGGGAAAGGGGACAGCTTCCCTCTAGGGTAGAACAGCGTAAGACCAGTGATGTGAAAGGGTCACCAATCCTTGGTCGGAGCTGGGGGGGAGGTGACTTCTGACCCCAGTGCTGGCAGAGAACTGCAGCAGGGGGAGGTCATTCTCAGAACTTGGCTAGGGCTGGAGCACAAGTGTGGGAGCCGAAGGCGGGCAGCTCGTAATTGTGCCAGCTCTTTGTCCCTGCTGCCTCTTTAGGAAAGGAAGGCGTCTACGTTATCTTTCTTGAAGTCAGGTTGCAGACAAGTAGTGTTTCTGTATTAGGATTCAAGTTGGTGTATTTTTATATGTTTAGGCATTTGGATATATATATATATATATATATATATATATATATATATATATATATATATATATATCCATATATATATATGCTATGTTTCGAGAAAAGTTAGCATTTCATTGTTTTGACAGTTATGAACTCTTAACTTACCCTGAGCTATTTAATCTGACCCAGACTGTCTTCATTGCTATGGAAGGTCACTTTCCCTTGGAGACTCCCACCTAGGGGGTGATCACATTTCACTAGCTTGGGACATATCCACCTCTGACCTCTAACCTATGGACAGACAACTGGGCTCCTTAATTGAGCTTCAATGCTCAAGTAAGAACTCAAAAAAACTCATATTGGTACCCACCCAATACAGTTAAATAAAAATTCTTTGTAAGTCTAATCAAAATACTGATTTTTAAGTACAGTGTCTGGTTGCTCTTGTCTTTTTAATGGCGCATGGAACTATTTCTCAGGTGGGGTGGGTGTCTAGCTTGTATGTACCCAGTAGGTCACAGAGAAGAAAGAAGATACCAATAGCACAGTGAGTTCAAAGGTCAGTATCAGTGTGTCTCTGGCTGGAGCCAATGCTTTGGGTTTCCATGCTTGTGTCCCTGGCTGCCTGGGTCTTTCCTGTTCCTCTTACCCAGGATCCCCATGTGTATCATAGCAGTAAAATAGTTCTGATATTCTGTTTTCCTAAAGTCTTGCTCCCCTCTCCTAGCGCAGAAGGGAGAGAGGGAACCCAGCAACTGGGGAAGGCGTGGCCTGCCTTGCCTGTTACAGGTTTTGTATATTTTCCACGGAACCTTATTCAGACAACTCTCTGAGGAGTCAAGGCAGGGTAGGTGCCAAGACTGTGGCAGGAGCGGATGGAAGAGGTAAGATTATGTTCCTGAGGGGGCTGGGTTAGTTAGCTAGGATTGCCAGCTAATGAAATGCTCCCATCCGAGCATCCTACGCAGGAGAAACCACCGTCTTCTCACTGTCTGAGACTACATGTCGAAGATCCCGGCTCTGTTGGTGATGGTCTCGTCTGAGGCTTCTCCCTTTCACCTGTAGATGGTCCTCTCCTCCCTGCGTCTTCACATGACCTTTCCTCGGTGATTCGGCTTCCTGATTCATCCTTTCTCATAAGGATCCTAGTATGTTGGATTAGGACCCACCCGCCTGGCTTCGCTTCATGTTAACGGCCTCTTTGAAGGCCTTATGTCCAGTACAGTCACATTTTGAGATTTTCATGTTAGGACTTGAGTAAATAATTTTTGGGGAGCACAGTTTATGCAACAGTGTAATCATCCTGGGCAGGAGAGACCGCATCTTAAAGAGAGCACTGGGTTACTAGGTAATTGAAACAATGCATCCCACAGAGGTAAAATTTCTCCAGGAACCTCGTGCTTGGGCAAGTGAAAGGCTGACTCAGAGGAGGGACTTGCCTCCCAGGAAGAAATCTCACACAAGTGTTGGCTACTTGGATACAGACTTGAAGCCTGGACAGTGACGAACAGCTCTGGTTAACTATGCATGCCCCTTGCTCTTTACTGAAGGTCATGTTCATATCTCAAAGAAAGACTTGGTGAGGGACACTGGGCCCATGTATTTCTTCGTCTTCAGAACAAATGTGACCACACTGAGTATATGATTCTCTGCTATTTGCTATTCCTTTCTCTTTAGCCGGCATAGTGCGACGGGTGGCTCAGCCTAGCTTGTCAGGACCCCAGAATCCAGGCTCTGATCATAACGAATAGGCGGCAACTTGGATCTAGAGATGATGCTAGGAGAGGGCAGAGTTTGGAAAGCCCTGTTGCTTATTGTTGCGGGCAGGGAAATTCACTTGCAGGGGAGGTGAGAGATTTTTACCAGATTGATTTCACTCTTCCTCTGGTACAACTTAGGAACTCAGAGTTACAGCAGTTAAGAGTGCTTGCTGCGCTATTAGAGGGGTAGAGTTTGGTCCCCAGAGCCTGTGTTGGGTAGCTCACTGCCACCTATAACTCCAGCGTCAGGCGATCTGCAAACACGCACGCACGCACGCACGCACGCACGCACGCACGAGCTCTTATACGCCAACAGAGCTTGTATTTATAAATGCTTCACACACACAGCCAACACACACTCACTGTCTGTAAGCAGGGTGGTAAAGAAGTGAAGTGTACACTCATGCCAATGACACCTCTTTAGAAGAATAAGGGAAAACCTGGTAAGTCCATGCTTAACGTATATCTTTACTTGTCTTTAAAATTCACACAGAATTGGGGAGTACACTCTTGTTACATCCTTCTGGGTTGACACTACTGTGGAGGAGAAGGTATTGGGGGACAGTCCAGATCTGTGGTGAAGGAAGGAGGGGGGAAGCTCTTGCTGCACAAGTTAAGACCCCATGTCTCGTCAGGTTTCATATTTGCACACCTCCCTCCCTCCCAGATTTCACACAGAAGGTAGATTATTATGGGCTTTCTGGACCCACTGTGACACTGGGGACAACAGGCAGCAGGGATTGTGACAGGAGCGGGAAGGAGTAAGAGAATTTTTGAGGTGAACAGACTTGTGGAACCAGAAGACTGCATGATTTCTCTCTTTTTAGTGAGGAACAGAGTTAGGTAAAAGGTTAGGAACATCTTGAAGCCTTCTTTGCAGAAATAATCAATGAATACACACACACACACACACACACACATACATATATATTACATATATACAGATATACTTGTGTGTGTGTGTGTGTGTATGAATGACAGGGGCAGAGAAGTGTTTTGGTGTTTAAAAGCACTAGATGAACAATCATAAGGACCGGAGTTTGGATCCCAGCACTCATAAAACAAACCAGGTGTCCTGCAAATGCCTGTTAAGTCCAGCTCTGAGGGACCACACACCGCCTTTTTACTGCATGCACCATCTCAGTGCACATGCGCACACCCAAACAGATTAACGCTTAAAAAAAAAAAACTGTGACAAGCAACAGTCTGAATAATATGACCTTTCAAAGACAGAGTAGAATCTTTCTTTTTGGAAACATATGTTTCCATTTAAAGACAATCTTAGTTTTGCACCTATGTTCCATTCTCTTTAGTGTTTATTAGCACTAATACTTCCTCTTGCATCCGTTTACGTTGAAAAGGTGGCTGACATTCTGGGGGAAGCTTTACACTTGGAGACGAGGCATGTTGTGTGCGCTGTGACACATGCCTGAGGATCTCCGCCTGCTACACCGCAAGGCCTGTTACAGCACATTCTGTGGCTGCTAGAACTCCAAGTCGGCAAAAGAAGGAACTTTCCACCTTCATGTTGCCATCCTTGCAGCGACCCCACCTGGAGGCCACCTGCAGAACGTAAGGGTGGAGGTTACATTTTGGTGACAACAGTACATGGTGTGGGAGAGAAAACACCCTGCTCTTCCCTGGCAGGGCCACAGCTCACTGTCTGCTTTCAGGGGCTGAGAAGGGGCTGGAGGAAGTGGTCTGCTCATGGGCCGTTCATACTCCAGCTTTGACAGATGGCGGTAGAAGCCTTCTCTTCCTGATTTTGGGCAGGATTGGAGGAAAGGCTTAAGAGGGAACACTACTCTGTCCTACTGACGGCAGCTCCTAAAAGGAGAGAAACTGGGCTAAGAGTGATATCATGATCTACCTCTGTGTCCTTTGTCCTTGATTGCTCTGCAGGTTAGGGCTGTAAATGAGCAAAGGCACGTGCATGCCCCTGGCTTTCACGGGAAGCAACTTATTTCAAGTACTATATAATGAAAAGTCCAAGGTCCCTTTCTTCTTTAGTGTTCATTTCGTTTCCAGATTTCCAGGGTAGGGAGTATGGCTTGAATCTTTTTATTTATTATTTATTGTTAAGCCCTGGAAGAGAATCTTCCCTCAGGGACACCATGGTAAGGGAGAGAGAATCAGTGACAGACAAGAGCCTCTGTTCCCAGAGTGAATCTCATCTGTGTCATGACCTGACCCCGACCCTTGGCTGGAGGCCTGGGCTTTGAGTAGAGTTCACTTATTATGGAAGATAGAGAGGGCTAATGTGTGAACAAGGGCAGTGAAGAAAATACGAATTCACTAGGAGCCTAACCCAAGCCCTTTTTCTTGTGTAGACTTTTGAAATAAGTGTTGCCTTATCTCAAAGAGTGGAAGGGTGTGCGCCCTTGCCTTTAGGATCGTGGACAAGAGCTGTGATGCCACGATGCAGAAACATGCAGCCAAGACTTACGCCAGTCTATTTGCTCTGCACCGTCTCAATCTTTTAACAGCCTCCTCTCAACGCATCGTGGAATGCAAACAGTAAGATTCCTCAGGTCTTGGCGAGATGCCCATTTGGGTGAAGTTTACTCTTAGAGCAGGGGTGTGTGTATAGGGGGACACCAAAGCAAGGTCGGAATCAGGTGTGTGGCTGGGTGAAGTCGGGTATACAAAGTTTAAAGAAGCAATGCGTGCTTCATGACAATCTAAACTGAAACAAAAAAAAAACCAGAAGGGCACAAAGTGAAAAGTCCCCTAGGGGACTAAGCCCCAATGAGAACTTACCAAGAACAGAAGGCTCTAGCTGGGAAGACATTTGCAGTCCTCTTGTACTGTGAGGAGGCAGACGTGCTGGTGGGAGAGAGAAATTCCACTCTCAACGCCCAGCTATGCAGGGGTCATGAAGGGGTTTTCTTATCTTTGAACAGAGGATTTGGAACTTTACCTCCATGGGCTAGAAGGAGCAGGAAGGAATATATCCTAATTCTCACTTCTCTTCTGTCTTGACTGGATGGTAGAAATTTTAGCCTGGGCAGTGAGCCAGGCACAGAGCAGACCACACAGTAGGTGATAGTCATGTAGGAAACTGACTGGGCTAGGCTTAGGTGTGCAATAAGAGTTATAAATCTCATGAAGGAAATAAGCTGAGTTCTTAAATTACTCGATATAAAAATAATATAAGTAAAATTGTTTTTAACTAGTAATATATCTACATGTATAAATATGTATGTTTGTTTCCAGCATCTTTTAGATTCTTTACCTTATTGGGCTCTATTATTTTCTTAGAGTAGATTGCTTTTAAGTAGAGAACATACGTTGATATTTATCTATATAAATAGGAGAAAGAGAAATGTTTTGTGAATTGGATGGCAAATAATGGTCAGGTTAACTATGCGAGTCTTTGGGGTCTCTGCAGCCACCATGGCCAACTGAGAAATGCGCCTAAGAGAATAGGAGGCAGTTCAGTTCAGCACGGCCAAGTGGCTGGTGCTGGCTCAAACTTCAAGAGTCTGACTTTGAGTAGTCTATTTTAGGCACATTGAAGCACAGCACGATTTGGTGCAAACATTCCTGGAGGTAATTAACTCAATCCCAGGTACACAATAAAGCTTAAGACATGACTACCTCTAAATGCTTTGTAAAGTACATGCGACACCTTCCATGAAGATGGGACTTTTACACGGACAAGCTCATGACGAGGGTCTGGAGGAGGGTCCGGTGTGGACTCAGCCACACAGATAGTGCCAAGGTCATCAGGCTGTTAACCGTGTCCACTCCCAGGCTTCTGGGAAGATGACATAGGTCATGCATCCTTTCCTTCGAAGGAACAACTCTGTGTGCTTAGCATTCCTGGTTCCCTTTAGAGTTTATTTGTGAGCACAAGAACCTCTATGCTTCTCACACATGTTTTCTGTAACTCTCCATTGCTTTTTGTTTTTGTTTTTTTTGTTTGTTTGTTTTTTGTTTTGTTTTTTTCAAGACAAGATTTCTCTGTGTATCCTTGGCTGTCCTGGACTCACTCTGTAGACCAGGCTGGCCTCGAACTCACAGCGATCTGCCTGCCTCTGCCTCCCGAGTGCTGGGATTAAAGGAGTGCGCCACCACTGCCCGGCTGTCCAATGTTTTTTAATATGTCCAGATGTGCGTGACACATTAAAGTTACACAGAAATCCTTATGCTCATAGGACCTGCCGTACTACCCTCAGCAAGATCCCCGTAGGACTTCCCCATGTTGGTCTAAAGCCTGACCTCTGAACCCTGAACAGAGAGCCGACTTCTTGATACGTCCTGCTGGCTAGCCCTAGCCTCTGAATATTCTATGTGTGCTAACTCAGTTGCATTTCTCCTTACTCTACTACATCTCAAATAGTCTTTTTTTTTTTTTCATTTCATTTTATTTTTTTAAAAATGTTCGTTTTCCCATTGTTTTCTTTGGCAGTTATTCATTGTCATAAATGATCTAATTCTAACGGTGTCAAGGCAGAAGTCCTAAAGTCATCAGGGTCCGATTGGTGTCTACTTCCCTGGCTTCCTGGAATAGATGTGACTGAATTTTAGGTTCAGAGAAGAGGAGAAGAGAAAGAGAAAGAGTTGATATTTATGTTACTTCTTTTTCTTTGCTTCCTCGAACTGTAGAATCTCTCAAAGAGTCCAGTAAGGAAGCACTGTGAAAATAAATCACTTCCAAGAAGGCTAGGGTACGAAGCCAAGGGAATCTTCATGAGGAAAGGGGTCACCAAGAGGAGGAACTGAGATTTCTAAGGCACCGAGGAGGCTGTATGGTCCGCACTGGGGATGGAGGTGAGGGATGGGAACCCACTTCTGTGTGTCTTGTTCCTGGGATGGAGATCAGTGACATCCTGAACTAGCCTAGCCTCGGAAAACCGAGAACAGCTGTGGCATGCCTAAGCAAACAGCCAGGAGTGAAGGGGGTCTAACTGTGACCGTATGGCTGGGAGATTATAATTGCAAGAACATTAAGCAATTCACTTATACATGTTCCACTAACTAGAATTTCGATCTTGGCTTCTTTTCCAGAAAAAATATTTGGTTAGTTCTGACTCTAGGTCAGAGGCAAAAAAAAGTGATACTGGCACTGGTGGTTGTAATAAAATTTCATCGATCTTAATTTCCTGCTCTTGCTATGTCTTGGTTTTTAGACATGATAACCGGAGAATGCAAAGCTAAAGGGATATCCTGTCTGAAACTTGCTTTCAAAGGTTTCAGAAACAGCTTATATATCTTTGTACATGAGCATGATAAAGGAAATACGATAAATGATAAGGCTTGAGGAATTCCCACACATGGGAATTATTTGAATTCTTTTCAACTTTATTGAAATCTGAAATTACAAAATTTATAACTTTTATAGTTAGCTTATAAAGACTTGAGAAAGACAATTTTAATAGTGTATGTCAGCTCTCAGTTAATGTCATAACTGACTGAGGTTTGCAGAAAGGTCTGGGGACGGAGGCCAAGCTTTTGAGCCTAGGAAAGATTGTATTGTCTTTATAATGAAAAAAATCAACTGGTCGAGGGATAGTATCAAATTTACCAGCAACAATATTAGGTTTAGCAATATGAATATGGGTGAAAATGGTTTTAAGCTATGGGAAGAGTTGGAAGGCAAATATGTATTCTCAGTGAGTCTAATAATGATGACCAGATGTGTGTGCATCCTTGCTGTTATTACTGTGATGTTATCTGGGGACTGGAGAGTCAAAGATGAGAAATATGGAAAATTCAATCAGATGTCATTAAAATATCTGTGACATTTGTGGTGGGAGCCTACAGCAAGGGTATAAAAAGTGTTCAGAATGGAATCAGGCAGTAAGCAGATTAGTGAAATCTAATCAAGTGCTGCAACAGGCTTGCTGGGGATACTGTACACTCAAATCAGATTGAGGAAGTAGAAGACAGAAGTCTTGAATTCCGGGAGTCATAGCCAACCTATCTGGTGGCCTAGACTTGGAGGTCGCAATGCAGGGTGCCTCTGTGAGATTCATCTTGTCGGCTGTGGCCTGAGAACCATCCTAGCCACTGTTACTGCTTAATATGCTGTCTTACCATCCCAAGCTTGTCCTTGTGGACTTAACCAGGGATGACAAACTCTAGCTTCTTTATTGAAGGACGCAAACTTTCTTTAATGAAGGGGAAACATAGACTGATCTTAGCAATAATGACATAGCACTAAATGATAATAACAGTTTTTTATGTTTACTTAATGTAACAGATACACATTTGGATGTAAAGGAATACTAACTAGCCTTGGTACACATTTGGATTTAAAGGAATACTAGCCTTGGGATCCGAATTGAACTATGTAAATCAGCAACTGATTTGGCTTGCAATTCTTAAGCTGAAATATGTATTTTACTATATTGAGAGATATCATTGATTTTTAGGACAGCTTAGCGTTTATTTTTAAAAATGATTTGCTTTTATTTTTAATTATGTGTGTGGATGTGCAGGTATATGCACACAAGTGAATGCAGGTACCCGAGAAGGTCAGAGGAGCTGGAGGTACAGACAGTTGTGAGCTGCCTAACATAGGTTCTGGACACTGAAATCAGATCCTCTGCAGCATCAGCAATGCACTGCTAAGCACTGAGCAACGTCTCCAGCTCTAGTGTTTATTATATTTTAATATGTTGAATTTGCTAAATATTTAAGTGCTTGAGGAAAAAAAATTTCTTATGGTAGTGATCTTACGTTTATGAAAGAAACCAAAAAAGAAACTAAAGATTAATTAATATGTATGCTATAGAAATCTACTATTTTATAAGCTACACACACACACACACACACACACACACACACACACACATACACACACACACCATATAGAAGAGTTTAATTAAGGTTACCTTACACATAGATAATGCTTCTCCCAGAAGCCATAGGCTACTAATAAAAGCCCGGCCCCAGGTATGGGCTACCTTCCCTTGAGTGACTGGTTGCTCAGGAGCGTCCTGAAGATCCCTATAAGAGAGGTGATTGCCATTGAACTTGCTTTCCTGCCAGAACTTGACGGTAAAGACCCCATCACTGAAGACATGATGTGCTGTTGTACAGAGAAACCAAGCTGGTACCGTCCAGGGAGCTTCTGCCTTGTTGGCTAGCTTTGGAAGATGCTATGCGGGCTGCTTATCTAACTGTGAATTCTGTGAGCTACAATACTGTCCAGTGTGACAGGACATACCATGGATACATGGATGTTTTGGGAGTAACAAGTCATTTTCTGGTTGAATTTAAGGCTTGCTCCACAGAAGGAAGCACATACCTGGTGTTGTAAATCTGACCAAGAACTCATGGTTGAGTTCCTATATGCTCCAGGTATAAACCTTCTTCTACTGTTTTGTGAGATGAACAGAGCATCGGACTGCTTTCCGAATTCATATCTCCTTATCTATAGGTCAGTGCAGCTCTCAGACCTCATCAGGGAAGTTCCTTCGGCAACAGATAATACTTAATGCAAAGACTTATGACTAGCCAAAATATAGAAAGGAAATGTCTGTGGGGCACTCAGCTACCAATGGGACATTTACATCATCCCTTTTTACCCCAAGGTTCAGGGACCATCTCAGAAGAGGGCGAAGAAAGATTTTAAGAGGCAGTAGTTAGGGGTCACTGGAGTGAAACAGTATCTTTTAGGCGTGACAGGATCACTCTCTCATGAACTCTGAGCTGCTATGGTTGTCTGCATGGGGCTGGCCAAGATTCAGCCACATAGCAACCCAACATGGAGGAGGTGTTCATGAGTCTTTACCCTAGCTGAGGTGATGACAGGTGATGGCTTCAGGGCAGGTGTGCGTGCATGTGCCTATACCTGTGCTTGCGTGCGTGCGTGCGTGGGTACGTGTGTGTGTGTGTGCGTGCGTGTGTGTGTGTGTGTGTGTGTGTGTGTGTGTGTCTGCATTAAAGGTGTGGTTTCTGGCAGGTCATCCAAGTGCCATTGGATCACCCTATACCATGAGTACATGGGCAGCAAATTGGACTCAATGGGTTATTTTTTAAAAAGGAGGGGATCTGAAGTTGAGGGTAGGTGGGTGTGGAATCTTAGAGGAGGACTGGAGAGGTGACTATGATCAAAGTACTTTGTATGCATGTGTGAAATCATCAAAGGATTAAAAGCGTTAATCAATCTGTGTGTGGTGGCACAAGCCTATAATCCCAGCATTTGAGAGACAGCAGCTGGAGGATGAGGAAGCTAAGGTCAGCCTTAGCTACATGCAGGCCTGAGGCTAGCTTGGCTTTCATGAGACCCTGATTCAAAAAAACCAAATCAAACCAAAATAAACAAATGAAAATGTGAATGAACTACTTAGCTGGAGTTCTTGAATGTAATTGTTAAAATTTGATAGTGTTTACACATGTAATAATAGTTACAAATTGAAATTAAAAGTTAAGGAAGCCTTGACTCAGTGACTTTCAATGAATTGAGTATTAATTAGGAGCAAGCTGCTGAAATGAAGCAGAAACTCAAACACAATAACAAAAATATATTGGTACCTACAAAAAAAATCAGCTGTGTTTAAGGAACTTTATCTTTGAAAAAGAAAATGAAATTATAGACAAAATGCAATATTAATGAACAAAAGCAGCCAGTAGGATATTAAATGACACACTTTACATACTAAATGCTTCCCTGAAAATTGCTTTTGTTAAAACACGTTACTAATACATAGCAAATCTATGTGAATATATCTTTCCTTTTCTGAGACTAGGTTTTGTCTTCAAGTATTCATATCATTTAGAATAAGAAAAAGTGAGAGCATAAAATAGAAATAATATAGATCATTATCACAAAGAAATATGGAATTCTAGAATAGACTAGCCATATGAAAAAGTCAATCAAATGGATACCAGGTAAGTCCAAGTAAGTCCAAAGATTAATATATAGTATCTGAAGAAAAATTAAATTTTCACAATGCCGTGGGTTGAATGTAAAATGTCCCTCACAGGCTCATGTATATGAACACTTGGCCTCTGGCTGATGGTGCTGTTTTGCAGAGTTGAGAAATCTCTGGGGCTTGGGGACTTTATAGCAGAAGCAGGCCACCACTAGGGTAGCCCTCAAAGGTTATACCTACCTACCCACTTCTGCTTCCCGTTTGCTGCATGCTTCCGCTGCCAAGGACTCTGACATGCCTCCCTCACCACGAGGGGCTAAGGAGCCCTTGGAGGAAACCATGAGCCCAAACGAATCCTTCTCTCATAAGTTGCTTCTGCCAAGGATGGTGTCATAGTGACGCACGCACGCACGCACGCACACTCACCTAGTGATGTAACAATGTAGCTTGAGCTAAAACTTACATGCATTTTTAAAAAGGAAAAAAAAGGAGGTTAGGAAAAATAATTTGTAAGAACACTTACATGAAACTAAAACAATGTTAAGGATGGAACTCAGTTAAAAAATACACCCGAATTGTTTAAACATATAAATTAGGAGGTAGCTTCAGCGGAGTGTAAAAGAGACAGAACTACAGTAGTGACAAAGAAGCTGGCCCGGTGGCCTTTTCGTTACTTCTGTTTCTACCCTTCCGCATTCACATTTTAAGCACCAGGTCAGAGGAGATCAGCAAAGGGGGGCTCTTGCTTTAAGGACACATCCTAAATTAAATGGGATGCCCAGCTGGTCCTTGCATCCCATTGGCTAGAACTAAGTCATGTGACTACTGGAAGAAAGATTGGGAAGTAGAATCTTTTTTTGGGGGGAATGTACCCCTCTAAGACTTCAGTTCAAAGGAAGAAAGGAAGGACGGTCCCAGGAACCAATCAGCAGTGCCTGTTACTATGAGGAAGCTGAGATCGAAGTGAATGAAAGAAAAAAGGAAAAGGAGATAAAAGGGAAAGGAAAGGACATGACTGCTTCTAGGCATGGCGGAGGAGAAGGTTTATTGTCGATACGTGGGAGAGCAGAGCCAGAGGCAGACACATCTGGGAGAGTTCCGAGTGGACAGGACTCTGAACCACGTGGGGGAGGGGAAGGGAGAGAGGGAAACCAAGTACAGCATCCAGGAGGCCACAGGTACAAAAGGAGGGTGGGGGTAACCCAAATGTCTGGATTATGTAGGGAAAAGCCTCAAGGGGGAATGCCAACCCAGCCCCTGGGCTGGAGAGTTCAGCGTAGTGGGTGGGGTTTGCCAGCCATATCCCGTAGCAGGAAGGGACTGAGGGAGAGCCTGAAACTTAACAGAAAAAACAAACAAACAAAAAGCAAACCAAAATAACCATACAGAAGGAGGTTCTTATGCATTCTCGAGACTGCTGAACGCTGTTGGGTGTGGTCAGTGAGGGCGCAGTACTGAGATGGGAGAGAGAGGCAGGTTCCATGATACCACACAGGCCACATACGTCAAAAGCTCTTAGAGACGGAATGGGCTTTAGTTTTATCTGAGTAGTAGTATCTATTGGGAAAGTAATTTCTAGAAATTCACAAGCATCTCTGCCTAGAGGGAAGCCGGACTTTGAGACAAATTGCTGCACAGCCTCCTTGTGGGGCTGGGTGGGATGCAGCAGCCTTGGGGTAGGTGCTGGGTGGTGTTCTGAGTGTGAGGAGAGTGGGGGTAGGGATAGGTCAAGCAGGTGCTGAGTCTTGTTTCACTGACTGCAGGATATAGGGCTGTCTCAGCACAGAGCAGTCATCCCTATGGATGTAAGGAAAGAAGCAAAGAGTTCATATAGATTTAATAAGTGTGTGGAAACTCTTCATGAACGCAATTAATTCTCTTTACAACTATGAATTGGGCAGTTGTATTATTTCCACCTTTTAGACAGGTAAGTGAGGCACAGTGTTATTAATTTGCCCACACACGTAACACACAGTTGAAGTTGGGCTTGGAAGCTAGATATTCAGGCTGAAGTGTCTGTGTTTAACTAGCGTGCTGTGGTACCTCAGGGACATTTTTCTAAAGAGGGAGCCTGGCCTTGTGTTAATCCCATAAAGGTGTATTATATCTATTTGTGTATATATGTGTGGGTCTGTCTGTCTGTCTGTCTCTCTCTGTGTGTTTGTGTGTGTGTGTGTGTTTGTGTGCGCACGCGCACACATAGTTCAAAGTCAGGGTACATGCTTGTCCCATTTAAAGCCCAGGGCACAGTAAGAACTGAAACATGAGTTACCCAGGGCGTGCAGGGACTGGGGAAAGGAACAGCCCACCATCGCTGGTGACGAACGGAGTGACCTGCAGCAAAGCGCATCACACCAGAGTTCAGAGAGTTCGGACTAACTGGTCTAACCAGATGCTTCTGTCATGTCCTACTTCTGTATAAATATGTGCTCAACCTGGGTGGGCCCTTGGCTAAGGGGCAGGAACTTTCTACTCATGTAACTTTCCTGCGCCTTCTCTTTGTATCTGTTAAACTGAATCCTCTTCTCTCCATAGCCAGGTATGAATCTTTCAAGGTTTTCTTTTCTTTCTTTTTTTTTTTTCTGATTAAGTTTGTTTTTTTTAGCAACTTCATGGATCTATATAGTAGGTCCCTACATCTCTTTTTGTTTTGTTTTGTGACCCACTGATTTTAGCCAGGAGTTTCTGTGTGGTAACAAGTTTGTAACTACCCAGCAGGCTCACTCTTGGGTACACAAGTAAAGGCAAGGATTATGTCCTCCCCAAGAATCCATTAGCAACCAAGACTTCTGCTGGGAGGATTAGGGCCCCATGTGGAACCCCCCCCCCCATCCATGGTTGGCTTCCATGGCTACAATTTAATATAAACAAATGACTACAGCCTTTGGAAAATTTAATTGTAGCATTTAAAGCATCAGTCCAGGTAGTTACATTAGCTTAGTGGGAAGGAAATAATTGCTCAAAGAAGCACTCAGGTCTTCCTTAAGCTCCAGAGGACCAGACCGAAGTGTGACACCATGGTGAGAAGACTGTGAGGAACTGGAGACCCACGCATTTTACGGAGGCTGGTACTGGCTTTAGTGACTGTCTCATGAGGTCCAGACTTGGGCTCAGACTTTCTGAGATTGCTGATCACACCAGCTCATCTAGACGCTTAAACCATAAGTGCGAAGATGCCATGGCTCCCACTCGCTGAGTTTCTGGGTGTGACTCTCTGATTTTCTTGAGTCCATTGGCACAGGCACCCTGAGAAGTAGTTGGTTTGGGATTAAGGGAGAATTCCATGCTTAGGTTGGTCTGCCTGGAGACTGTGCTTCAAGATACAGTTACGTAGGAGAATTGCAGACAGTAAGGATGGGGCTCTTAAGTCATTCAGTTCAAGTTTGATTTGTTCATTCCCTTGAAATATGCAATGACTCTGATAAGAAAATGGTTTATTTTGCGCGAACTATGAGAGATTGTGACCTGAAAACACAGATTCAAGTGACCATGAATGGCACCGTCCACTATGGAGGAAGTAATATTAACTTGCATTGCCTCATGGATCTCAGTCTGGACTTCTCTTCCTGGTGCTTGTGAACACCTTCAAAATAATTCAGAGGGGCTGGAGAGATGGCTCAGCAGTTAGGAGCTCTTGCAGGGGACCCAGATTCTATTGCTGACACCTATGTGGTGGCTCAGAACCATCTATAACTCCAGTCCTACTGGATCTGATGCCCTTTTCTGGCCTCTGCAGGCACTGTGTGTAGGGGGTATGTAAAATGCATGCAGGCAAACCATTTATACACATAAAATAAAATAATCTTAAAAAAATTCAATCTAAAACAATTCCAACAATAGTTTGGTTTGAGAGATAAGACAAGTTTGTCTACAGAATAAAGTAGAACATATGCTTGGGGCATGAGAGCGGACAGGGACTCAAAGAGACCACAGTCTAGAGCTGCACTGTGGGCAGGCTTTATACTGCCCCGGCCCACCGGGTTCAACTAACGCTCGGGGAAGAGAATTTTCCTGTATAGAGACAGAACACTAGACAAGAAGGGGGCAAGTCTGCATTCTGATCAAACCCTGTTTATTAAGAAAATTCACAGAGTTTTTATAAGGCAAGGTGCAGGGAAGCATATTGCTGTGGCAACCCAGCTGTAGGCTATCTCAAGATGTGAGGAATTCCAAGCAGGTCACAACATCCTGCCACACCGAATATTTTGCTATGTTTATCTAATCTAACTGTTGAACTACAGCAGGGTGACTCCGTCTAAATCTTATCTTTAGTCTAACTGCTGAACCATGACAGGGTCAGCTGGTGTCTGGTAAATGGCAGACTGCTGGAGAAATAGGAACCTAGGCTCTGACAAGATGGCTGAACATTGGCCATATAGCCCGTCCCCTACATTATACTATATTGTGTGGCTTCCTGAGGAAATCTGTCCTGTTTAGGTGATTGACAGGCCATTTTGGATTGTCTCTATAGGAGGAAACAATGCTGTATCTTTCTTTCTTTCTTTCTTTTGTTTTTTGTTTTGTTTTTTGAGACAGGGTTTCCCTATGTAGCCTTGGCTTTCCTAGACTCAGGCTGGCCTCAAACTCACAACAATCTGCCTGCCTCTGCCTCCAGAGTGCTGGGATTAAAGGCGTATACCACCACACCTGGCCTGTATCTTTGTTTCTTACTAGAAAGTCCCTGGTTACACAGTAGTCTCACAAGGTTTAAGGCTCCAGGAGCCACAGGAGCCACACTTAGTAGTTATCCATTATTGATTGTGCAGGCGCCTCAAGATTTCACACCTTCTAGACCAGAGATATGACTGAGGTCGCATTCTTCTGACCAGCAATTAAAGTCCTGCTGTTTCAGTCTTTTGTTTTACAGGCCATTGAGTATGAGGAAGGAGTTCAGCCCCAGTGCCCTTTGATCTTTCTACTGTCTAAATACCCAACATAGTCACAAGCAAAGGAAGTCATAAATCAAAACTAAACATAGAGCAGGTGTGTAGTGGATGGGCTACAGGAAAAATGGGCAGAAATCTTCAATAGGCTTCAAATATTATAACAGTCTTAGCTTTGGGTTGGTGGAGGCTCAGAGCCTCCTTAGCAATTTATTTACATAATAATCATGAGAACATTAAATCAGATACAAAAGGTAAGGTAAATGTCTATTACTGGGCCTAAAATAGCCCAAGACTATTTAGCTGTTAATGTTAAACAGCCTGGATGATGTGTAATATAAATATGGCTTCGTCAGAGAACTTTAGTTCATACTGCTATGAGCCATATGACCTTGACATCTGCTCTATGCTCCAGTTTCCCTGTCTATCAACTGAGACTAAGAGCCTCTCCCTCTTGCTCTGAGGGCTACGGGAACAAATAAAGTGAAGAACACATCAACGGACTCAAAGTGTTAGGTGTTAGTTTTAAGATTATCACTCCTAGGAGATCAAGGGTTGATTTCATTGACGCTAGATTCTAACCAACTGTGTCACCACTTCAGAGACAACACAGAGAATGTAGCACAGGAATTTAAGGGTTGGAAGTCTGAAGAGTGCATGTGGCTCAGGGATTTATGCCGGCTTCCCACCCCCTTCAGCTAGAGCGGTGGACCTCAACCTTCCTAACACCGTAACCCTTTGATGCACTTTCTCATGTTGTGGTGACCCCCAGCCATAACATTATTTTTTGTTGCTAGCTCATAATCATTTTTCCACTGTTATGAATTGTAATGCAAATGTCCGAGTTTTCAGGTGGTCTCGGGTGACCCCTGGGAAAAGGTCATTCAGCCCTCACAAGGGGTCTCCACCCATAGCTTGATAACTACTGGGCTAGAAGCACGGTGTGTTGGTGGTAAAATTGCTACCTATGTATCTTACATGAGCCTTTGCAAATGTGTTCTACATTAGGCTCATTTGGGTAGCTGTGGCTAGAGTCAATGCTAAGAAAGCCTTTTGGGTTAGTAATGGGTATTACTATTTTTTTCCCCTCCTCGACACAGGGTTTCTCTGTGTAGGTTTGGCTGTCCTGGACTCATTTTGTAGAGCAGGCTGGCCTCGAGCTCACAGAGATCCTCCTGCCTCTGCTTCCCCAAGTGCTGGGATTAAAAGTGTGCGCCACCTCACCCAGCTAGGAATGGATATTACTTAATGGAAACATTTTCCTAGAGTGTCACCAGTGGGCCAGATATCCCCTCTTACATGTCTCAGGGTGGCCCAGTATCAAAAATTATGAGGTACATAGTGGTACAAAGTGTACATAGTGACCAAGCCTGATGCACAACTCCTGAATGAATCATTAGAGTTCCTTGCGATGGAAGGGGGTATATTTTACCACTGTTTCACTAAGAGACCACTTTGCATTGGGGGGACAGATTTCCTACAATATCTCTAAGACCTTAGTCACATATAGTCACCCAGAGTAAGTCAGAGGCAGGGATTTGTCTCTTCAGAGTCCTGGCAACTCTCATGTAGACAAATGTCTAATAGGACTGTTGCCCTGGCCAGTAGACTTTTCAGTTTCTATCCTGCTGATCAGCGTAGACACAGACCAATAGAATAGTGCACAACATGACACATGAAGTGATTGTTTAATGCATGAATTTCAGAGTGGGCTGTTAGAGCAATCAGCCCTTCGCCCCGCTCTAGTCATAGGCTCATAATTATAGCAGCAACAGTCAGGCAGAAACTCTGCAATGGGCACTGAGATAGCACACTTACTATGTCCCATGGGTACAGAAAGCACAATGGACCCTTCTTTTGCCAACACCCTTGTTTCTCTGGGCACGTCACACACTTCCCCTGCTAATCACTAACACAAATGTAGAGAGCTCACATTGGTCTGCTTACCCGCAGATAAACAGTTCTAAAGAATGCTCATGACTCAAAAGGGCCCCGAAAGACAAGGAACTCAGACTTCCTGTCAAACAAATGTCAGAAACTTAAATTAGTTCAAAAAGAACCCAAACAGCTCAAAGAGGCCTCCAGGCAGCTACGGAAATAGAAGGTGAGGTCCAGCTTGTACTGGTTGCAGAAAACATACCAAGGGTCAAAAGTCAGGGCCCAAGGAATCCGAATATTTGTTTCTCAACCCTACTAGATAGTCAAAGCACCTAACACAGGCCAAAGTGAAAACATAAGGGAAAACATCCTTGGAATAAGAGTGAACCCTGTCCCTAATTCAGAAGCTATCTCCAACTGATAGCTACTCACAAAGTGAGAATTAGTTTTTTCCGGTGGACTCTCACTGGCTATACAAACCACACTTCGGGGCAGGCTTGTGCCCAGCAATAGATGGCCAACACAAAAGAAACTCAACGACAATTTTCTTTTCCTTTTTGGTCTCATAATGCTTTGTCTGGACTCCCCTCCCCACCCCCCTGCAAGGCTTTTACTTTTTTAAAATTATGATTTGCAATTATGTGTCTTTATGGAATTTCTGAGTGTGCAAATCTGTATGTTTATTTACATCTCTATGTATTTCTTGTGCTTCTTCTTTGACTTGTTTCTTTTCTGCTTGTTTTGTCCTGTGCCACTTATTTTATTAATTTAATTTTATATTCTTGTTTGTTTTCTAATGGGAGAGAGAAAGGAAGGGTGTGGGTGAGTTAGGGAGATGGAGGAGTTGGAGGTGAAGACATACATGATCAGACAATATGCATGGGGGAAAAAGCTAATTTCAATGTTACAAAGTGAATTCAGGGGCTGGAGAGACGGCTCAGATGTTAAGAGCATGGGCTGTTCTTCCAGAGGACCTGAGTTTGGTGCCCAGCACTCACATGGCAGCTCACAAACCACTCCATGAGCATTGCATGCGTATAGCGCACATATACATGCAGGCAGATCTGTCAGACACAGTAGATAAATATTGTTTTAAGTGAAAAAAAAAAAACCAACCAAACCCTGAATTATTGTAAAAGCTGTTTGAGATTATTCCGTTTTTTTTTCTTGTCCTTCCTGGGTCAACTTGCTAGAGTGGCTGATGCCTCCAGCACGTCTTTTCTCTTGGGTTGCTTAGTAAAATTTGCAACTGCAGTTTTAGGGAATAAGCCAATGTCAAGGAAAGAACTCAGTAACGGTTTAAAAAAAAAACCAGAGAAAAGAGATTTAATCAAAGTGGTTACATAAGAAAGAACAGTTAACTGGCTCTAGTGACCTAAGTCCATTCTGAGGGTATTGACACAACATTTAGGTTTAAGCAGAGGAAGACTGAAGCCCTGAAGACTGGGTGTGTGTGGGGGGGGTAGAGGGTTGGGGGATGTGGGGGGTGGGGCAGGAGGACAGAAAGTACAGCTAACTAAGCAGTCCCCGGCAAGATGTGCTCTGTTCTATCATCGGCTCCACTCCTGCTCTACAAGGGAGTCTGATGAAGTCCTTTTTGCTTGGGAAGCTGGTCCTCCCGTTCCATGGTGCAGCCTCACTCTTAGGGATAATTACCTTTATTGGGGTGGGGGTGGGGGTGGGGGTGGGGGTGGGAGTTAGTCATTCCTCAAATCCAAGGTAACTGCAGGCTCAAGGTCAAGACTTACTATCAGCCCTGATTAGCATGACATACCTTAGGTGGACAGACACTGCACTGGCGACTCAGATGCCTACGCAGAGAATCTGACTTAAGGCAGGCACAAAATGCTGGCAGAGATGCCAGGCTGTCATTTTGCTTTTCATTTTTCTGTGGTCTCAAGTGAAGAGTAAGTGCTGTTTAGGAAAAAAAAAAAGCCTGTTATAAAGGCATATAATAAGTTGTCCAGACATTTGCATCTGTGTAGCTGTGTACCTATGGCAAGGCCTTGAGGTAGGAACATGAGTTACATACACTAATTCCTTACAGTTTTGGAGTTCCTAGTTTATACAGAAGGATAAAGTACCACAACATTTCTGCAAACATTCTGTAAGTGTTTTTTTTTTTTCCTGTAATTATATGTAAACCTGAGATTCGACACCAGCATATTTTCACTTAGCAGATGTGTCTAAATAAATTGATCCACCCTGTCTAAATTGGTGTGGGTATCTCCAGTCCTTAGCATTCTTCTACCTCGAGGTTGATTTTTTTTTTTTCTCCTCAGCTCGGTGTAATTCCAGGCACACATTGTCTCAAATGCGTTTCTGATTGATTTTCTGCCTAACAACTGACAACTTAACTTTTCAGCAGGAGGCCTGAGCGCAGGCCCCTTTTTAATGCTTCAGAGCAGTGATAGGATCCTGACAGACCCTGCTGAGGAACAATTGGCTTTTTGTGATGGAAAAGAAAGTGTAGGATTTGCTTCTCAGATGCACACAACCGACTTCTTCCATGTGGATTAAATTACTGTAAATTGGAGGTAGGGGAAAGGGTAGCTGCTTTTATGGGAAGGCCAGTATTTAATTCTATGATTGATTATTGTCTCCTTTGTAATTTGGGGGATTCTGTCCCCGCTTGAATTCACTGACTTAACAAAGGTTCTTAGTGAAAGTTGTCCCATCATCTACTTGGTTCCTGAAGTAATTTTCACAAAAGGCATCTAGAATCCATAGCTGTAACAGGTTTCTAGCAGCCAAAATTGCATAGCATCTGTTTTCATACTTAGGAATTTCTTACCACCTCCATCATGATTTACTCAGATCTGACTATTTGACTACGGCTAATTCTAGGACGTTTCTGCATGTAGCAATTGTGTTTGGGTTGGAATTTGCATGTGTATAATTTCAGGAGGATTGAGGCTTCTTGGATAACTGTCTAAATCAATCAAAAGCGTTTCCTAGTTATTGACTCCAACTATCGAATCCCCAGCTGTTGGTGAGAACGCATCTGCTGTGTTTCTAACTCACCACAGGGCAGTGTCCCTTGACCTGATATCCAGAGGGTCCCCGTCAGTGGCATATGGAATTCCAGTTGGTTCAGCTATTTATAAACGCACTGTGGCTCTACTTGGGGCACAGCCAGGAGAATCTGCACCGTGGTGAGCTCACGGTGGCTGTAATCAGCAGCTGTGCACAATGAAGCCTAATCGTCCATTTCTCATGCATTTATTTGTTCAAACTGGTTTTTCGAATGGACGTCTGGAAAGTTTCAGCCCCACTCTTTTTCCACATTCGAGTCTTCCAAAACCTACTCGTGTTTTATTATGAAATCCTCCCCAGACACTGTGACCCTTGGTGACTCTTCTACTTGTCACCTCTAAATGTATTTCTCTTTCTATCACTAACCCCACTTGTACTGTTTCTATATGTTGCCCTTACACATTGGTTTGCCTTCACTTCCCCACACTTCCGTGAGGGCAGGGACAGTATCTCATCCTAAGAGCCATCCTCTTGCTAGGATCGAATTCAGTCCCAGACAGCTACAGAAAGAAACATTTTTTTTTTCATAAAAAACAAAAGAAAACGGCCAAAGCTTTTCAAAACTGGCAGTATGTATGTAAGCCATTCTCAGCAGGCAAACGTGATTAAACGTCAGCCCTCTTACAGGGTTGCTTGAGCATTCATGTAGAAAAAGGATGGCCTAGATAACGTTGTGGAGGATGAAAGCAAATGAATCTCATTCCACCTTGTTGTTTCCATTTGCACAGTCTCTTAGATGAGATAAAAAGGTATTAGAAAAAAAAACCCATAGGAAATCATTAGCTATTTCAACAGAGAGACTAGGCCGTGAAAATTGGAAACGCTGAAACAGCGACAGAAGCACAGTAGAGTAGTATCTCAGAGGGAGGGGCTGCAGAAAGTAGTCCCATCTCTCCCGCTGGCTGAACTGAAGGAGGAGGGTCAGCGGGAACACAGAAGTTGACAAGGGAGAACGGCTGCACGCAGACCTCGGGGGAAGACAGCTCTGATATTGTGGGTGCTGAGGTGCTAACTGCTCAGTCAGATGGGGAGACAGTCTAAAGAGTCGCTCGTTCCCATCTTTATACTCTCACACCCTAGAAACAATGGACTCCCACAAATTGACATTGCCCTAGGAATACCATGCTGGGAGACAGGAAAGGCTGGGAAGAAACCTCATAACTTATCAGGCCACTCAGCAAGAAAGACTGTAGACAGTGATGTTCCAACAATGAGCCAGTTCCCTTTGGCCTCACGTTCCCCTTCACTTTATTTAAACCTAAGCTTCATTTCAGTGTCCCCCAAATAGACTGGGGCTCAGTAGGCCCCTTTGGTAGCTTTTCCTTTAATGTGACCAAATTTCCTTGCCCCTTACTCCCTGGCTCTTCACTATTATCTCTCCCTGGTATATAGAAGCTTTGTAGCCAAGGCCACCTGGCTGGGAATGCCAGAGCTGAGACCTTTATCTTAAAAGTGCAGGCAACACTGAAAGGGCCAGGTGAGTCTTGTTTTGAGAGTGCCACAAAAAGGACACTGAGTCAGGGATCAATTGCCTCTTTCAAGGTAGAAGTCATTGCCGAGAGACACTGACCCAAACAATAAGAAAAGATGGAGGGGGGAGGGGAAGGAGGAATGGGAGGGTACAAAGGAGGGGATAACAATTGAGATATAATATGAATAAATTAATGAAATATTAAAAAAAAAGATGGAGGGACCAGAGCATTTCCTCGAGCCTTCCAGAATCCTGTAGTGCCCACAGTGGAAGGATCTAGCTGGGAACAGCCTAGGCTGGCAGAGCAAAATGGATTTGGAGCAGTGAGCTAATGGCTTCACTACTGGTGAAACAGCCACGGGACGTGTGCTCTTCCTACCTCATGATGGGGAAAGGGGGTGATGAAGCCGTGGAAATGAAACTGCAGCACAGGCAGGGCACACACAGCTCTTTAGTGTTTGCCAGAATTCAAAGGCAAAAATGAGTTTTCACTTTTCTGAAGGTGGAATGCTGTAGGTGATGGACTCGCCTTCCCCCAGACATAGAGGGTACACGTTCTGTGTTCTCTGGTTTGCAGCCTTTGTAGCATGTAGGCGTAAAGGCAAAACATCTCGGATGTTATGATAACTTGAAAGTGCGGTGGCTGGTTGAATCACATGTTAGCCTTCCCTGAATCTAAGCTAGAAGGGCCCTGTTTACACCCCCTAAGGATTGACTCCAGCAGGGAAACCCACTCATGAATGTGATTGTTTCCTTGTTCTCTGACTTACCTACTTCATGTAGTCTCCAGAAGGGACTCATTCCATATTGACGTTAGTTGACAGTAACATAAAAAACTTAACCCAACTGTAGACCTTTTGTGAATATTTAGGTGAGATGGGTCATGTGGTGTGTTTCTGGGTGGTGGCTTTCCAAATTATGAGAACTCATTATCCTAGGGCCTTGCCAGACTTTAGAGCTCCCACGTGATTTCCGTGTACACAGAATACAGCCCCTCGACCCCCAGGTACCCTCCCCATCTACACTCCAGGCCTCTTCTCTTGTTGGAGAAATCACAATGGAAGGCTCTAGTAATGTTCATTTTCTCTTGGGAAAATTCACCTCTCTCCTCTTTCTTCCATGGTTGAATTTTTTTTTCCTGTTCCTTTGAGACAGGGCCCCTCTACATGTAGCCCAGGCTGTCCTGAAACTCACTGTATAGGCTAGGCTGGCCTTGAACACATAGAGATCTACCTGCCTCTGCTTCCCCAGTGCTGGGATTAAAGGTTTGTGTCACCACACCCAGCCCAGGGTTGAAATTTTTGAAGTAATGTTATAGCCGTCAGTGAAAGTCATGTGTGTGTAGCACTATTTCCTTCCACAGATTGAATTATTTAGTTCCTGTAACTGCAAAATTATGTTTATTAATACTCTTCTTCTTCTTCTTCTTCTTCTTCTTCTTCTTCTTCTTCTTCTTCTTCTTCTTCTTCTTCTTCTTCTTCTTCTTCTCTTGACATTTTCTATGTAGGAAACCTAGAACAGAGCAATCAAACAAAAGCTTCCAAGTTAAATGGCAGTCTCAAGTCCAGCCTTAGAATCTGTGTTCACAACACCATGTAAAACTGTACACAACACTGTAAAACTGTGTACACAACACCGTGTAAAACTGTGCACACAACACCGTGTAAAACTGTGTATAAAAGACTGACATATGGGACCCTTGTCTTCACACTTCAGTTGTCCACCAAGAGAATGTTACAACAATCCTGCCAAAATCGATCAGTTATGTGGTGGCTCACATCATAATGTCTGCAGACTCAGATGTCTGAACACTTGATCCCTCCCTGGTGCTAAGGTCAGGAGGCATGGCCTTGTCAGAGAAAGTGTGTCGTTGGTGGCAGGCTTTAAGGGTTTCTAAAACCTTTTTCTACTTATTCTAGTGGGTCCAGATATAAACTCTTAGCTTCCTGCTCTAGCCACCATGTCTGCTGTCTGCTGCCTCCACTCTGCACCAAGAACTGCCGTCCCTCTGGAACGTATCATAAGGCCAAGGAAAGCTTTTCTTTTGTATGTTGCCTTGATCTTGGTGTTTTGTCTCAGCAGCAGATAAATAACTAATACGTGTTACTTCTGAGGGCTGTTCAGTGTGTTCATATTTCAGGCACTGGGAAAGGTTCTAGGACTGTTGTTTGCTCACTTTGAGACACTCTAAGTTGTTTGGATCTCACAACATGAAGAGATTCTCTCTCTCTCTCTCTCTCTCTCTCTCTCTCTCTCTCTCCCCCCTCTATCTCTCTCTCTTTCCATCTGTGCTAGAGTTTCACAACCCATAAACAGTACCTGGCTCTTCCATGCTCTTGTCACAGAGGCTATATTAAACACAAGGCATAAAACTTTCTACTGCAACACCCCAAAAGGATATGGAAGGCAGATTATTTACTTTTGTTCAGGGGTTTTCCTGTGAAGGAATTCCTGCCCATGTCAGGTATCTTTTACTTTTACTTTTATGCTCTCTTATTTTTCGCACAAAAACAAACAAAACAGAAAAACCAGTGTCTCACTATGTATCGCAGTAGCCCAGGCTGGCCTGGAAACTCACAGAGGTTGGCCTGGCCCTGCCTCCCAAGTGCTGAGATTAAAGGCATGCACCACCACATTGTGCCAAGCATTTTTTTTTCTTAAAGAAGCTCCTTTCCAGGTGTTAAAGGGAAAGCTGTTCTTTGAGGCTGCAGTCATGCTACTTCTGTGTGGCGTACAGTCCCTTTCTAGTGCTCTTCTGCCTCAAGGCCTGATCAGGGCTCCTGTGATCAGGATACCCGGTCTCCTGGGAAATCTGCTCCTAAAGGATAGTTTTGTATCTGCTCCTTTCCCGAATGAAGTAACCCATCAGCAGTTCCTCTTCTCGCCCCAACAGTTAGCATATGTCTAGGGGTAGGGAGGAGGCAGACATGGAAAAGTTAACTGTGCACTGTTTATGTGAGCCTGTGCTAGCCATGCTTGGAGCTCGTGTCTACTCTGAGCCTAGACTACATCAGAACCAGTTTTTAGGTAAGAGGTTTGGTGCCTAAGAAACACCAGCAACTAGCTCTGTTTGTTGACAAGTGCATAGCAGAGCTGACCACTGGTTCCTTGGATATTTAAGCAATGTCCTAGCCACTTTCAACACTTTGTATTTCTTTTGAGAATTATTCAAGCCCTCAATAATATTGAATATTTCAGATCCTAAGAAACAATCCAGAAATGAATTATTAGCTCTTATTTACCTTTTAATGTTGTTTCCTGGTCATGGCACAAGCTATAGCCACTCCCTGTAACTCTGGCCAGAGCCCCTGGCTCCTCTCCTTGACGTTCTACTCTAGCTAGAGCCCCTTATGTCATTCATTTGCTGTACTTACTAACTCTGGTTTCATTTACAACATTGCCTATTCGTGTTGTGGACATTGACTTGGATTTTCAAATGACATTTCCTGCAACTCTGCTCAAGGCAATCTTATTTTCCAGTAGAACAATCATGCATTTTCAGAGAGTGGTCATAAATATTGAAGAGTTTGCTCCTAGCCAATTTAAAAGAAAAAAAAAAAGGATGGAGGAGGCTCCTTCAGAATTCTTTCTGATTTCATTTGGTTGAATAAGCTGTTTGAAAAGGTCACATCTGAAAACAGTATTACAAAAGTGCTGGGGATGGTATTTGTAGGTATACATGTGTGTGTGTGTGTGTATGCACGCATGTATACATATGTATGTATGCACATTTCTTCAATTGTAAGTGAAATGGTAAATGAAAAGATGAAGCATTCAGACAAGGAAAACAGTGGGCAGCTCTTTTTCCTAATACTGTGCAGTTGTTCTCTGACTGGTCGACCAGTTGCCCAAGGTGCTGAGAACCTCTGAGCTTTCTAATTTATCTGAGAGGGAGTGAAAAAGCTCTTACATCTAAATTATAACAATTATATATATGGTATATATATATTATACACCATGTATATTATGAACAAGAATATTATAAAACAGATGAATCCATTATAGTACTTAAAACATGAAGTGGGACTTACTAAGCCACAAATGATAGCAATGTCAACCCATGTTTTCACATTCAAACTTTTTTCTTCGCCACATTGTCATGGGGCAAGTGTTGGTATGGCCAATGTAGATGTTTCCCTCAGTGTAGTTTCTCCCAGCTTCATCACTGTCTACTTAGTCACACTCTTCTTTCCGGGTGTATAGTTTTCCTTTCTGTATTAATTTCAAACAGGACTTCACCTGGCACATTTATTTTCTTTGCAGGAATTAGAAAAAGGTGCCTCAACTGGTGGACAAGTGAGAAAGAGTTCCCATGCCCCCTATTTGCCATCTCAATGGGTCTCTTTTTCACAAAATCTGTGCAACTGTATGCCCTAGCATATCACTCATGAATTATAAGTGAGGTACAAAAACTCATGCGTAAATTAGTAAATGACCTCACAAGCGCCATCTTGTCTTCAGCTTTGTGTCAACCTGTTGCTTCCCATCTGTTTTATTATTCTCCTCCTCAAACAGCTTCTGCCTCATCTCCTCTTCATTTGAAGCTTGACACGATGCCAGGGTCACATAGAACCTTCTGGGGCCTGGTCTGTGACCTCCTCTCTGTAGCCTGAACTCCCGTTCTCCTTGGTCTGGGCCCTTCATTCATGTCAGGTGCTTGCTAAGATTTTCTGGCACATCATGGCTTCCCTCTGCTTAGGGACCCTTCCTCCCATCTGGGTATTCCACAACCTCCATGTCACATGTCTGCTCTTGAGCAGTGGCATGACAGTCTAGAGCCAAGTTTTTATAAATGTGCAAAATTGTTTTTGTTGTTGTTAAACTAAGCATATATGTGACTTTACAGTGTGAGAACTTTTGCTGAATCACAGTATGGACATAAATCAGCCTTAGATGAGGATATATTTAGAGGAATGTTCTAGAACTTTTCCACATTAGAAGAAATATAGTCAGGAAAGTATCTGGGAGCAAAGCTAAACTGAGGGATGGGGAGGGATGGGGAGGGATGGGGAGGGATGGGGGTTGTAGAGAGTTTTAGATTTTTTTCTTTATATTTTCTTTGAATGAAAAATGGCATTTACTTTTAAAGCTTTTCAAGTATGTTGGTGAAGTGTTCATTATTAGAAAGAATACCAGGAACAGAAAAAGAGCCTCAAGACTGCCAACCTGCCCAAAACCTGTGTGTCCTTAAGTGCCTAGATGAGAGCATGTCTTGAATTTGTTTGTCCAACGCCATGCATCCTTCCTCTAAGTATGGCTGCCCTGGTCCACCAGGCACTCTGGAACAGATAATGTCACTTGTCTACAGCTCTTCATCTGGCTCAGGATCCAGATCATTTGCATGCTGATGGCATTCTCATCTTCTTGTGCAGGAGGGGCTGTTCACTGGTCCATGCCCAAGATAGCTTGGACATGCTGGAGGATTTATGTCCTAAGAGCCACTCTCACTAAGTGGGACATTGGAGTTAATGAATACTACAGCTGCTCACTTCTGAGACAGACCACAGTAAAGCAAATAAACTCTGGGCCCATAATTGATTAGCATGGAGAAACGTGCTTTCTAGAGCTTCGTCCATAAGGCCAGAATATTTGTAGACTAGAAGTTCCCCAGCGGTTAGACCAAGCTACAACTAATGGAGCTATGGGTCTACACACATGACAAACAGAAATAAAGGTAAGCTCTGACTCAGAAGGACGAATGCCACATAGTCTAGTTGTGTGTGGATACTAACTTCAACCTTTTGCATTTGTTCATTTGACTTGGAATGTCTGCCAAGGTCAGGAAGCTAGGAGATGCACATGAGAGGAAAGAAGAGAAGTTGAATAGAGGTAGGCAATGCTTTCCCTAGAAGAAATGGGTTGTTAAGGGAGAATATCAGTGCCTGGAAGGAGCTAACTCCCTATTAGTCAGGAAAGCTCCATTTCCTTCATCCCCAAACAAAAGCTTTTGCCCTGGTTCTTGGTTGCTCATCACAACTGGATGGTACGACCCCATTGCTGCAGACACAGCTCATTTTGGTTATAGGACATAGGATAATCAAGCAAGACCTGACCTGGAAACTTCCTCCCTCCTAGCTAGTTTCCATAGTTCCAGAAGCTGATACAAAGGCTGTTAGGGAAGAAACAATAACCTTATAACAGTCCCTGTGTGTCACAACACTGACCTGCCAGGCAAGATGTGACCGTTGCTGTCATAGTGGCATGGCTGTTATGAGGGGTAACAGCTTTCTGATTAGATATGAGGGTTTCTCCATAGGAAGAAATTCATGCTTGGGACCATAAACTTTGTCCAAACCTGTGACTGGGGAGATCATAGGGCCTAGGTTATAACCTACTACTGCTATTTTGCTAAGTGGACATGTTGCCAAATTGCCTTTTAAATACTAATACCTAAAGCCATAGATTAGTGCTGCTCTCAGCCTTGGCGAGGGGAGATTCTTTTCACAGTGGGCAGCAGTCAGTGCGGAGCCTCATTACTGGTCAGGGAGCTGAGACTAAGTGTTGAGTGTTCAGCAAATAAATGGAACATGCGTATCAACTTACCCAAGACTCAGTGGACATCTTGGGAGAAGAAATGGAAATATCATAAAAGCTGGAGGATGGGGTAGGGAGTGTTGTGAAATGCTGTCTTCTGGACATGCATGACATGGCTCTTGACACATAGATTCACAGAATCTGCAATTAGTGCACAAACTAAGGGCAGTTAAAATTCTAGCATGGATGTGAAAGGTGCTCATGAAGCCCAGCCCTGCCTGAGGACCCGCCCACCCCTGGCTGGGGACCCATTCATTGGCTGTTTGGGGAGGAGGAGACAGTGTCCTCAGGGGTGTGTCTGCTGGTAGGTTGCCAACCCTCTACTGAATGGTCTCACAGCCATGTCCAGGTGAGGCAGATCTAGGTAGATTAGTGGGCCATACTAAAGACATGAAGACAGGAGGATGAAGGACTGGGCAGCTTCAGAGAGGAAGGAGGAGGAGCCGTGTTAGGTTTGACCAGGATACATTGCATACACGTATGAAGTTGCCAACAAATAAGTAAACAAACAATATCATTTTTTTAAAGGCAAGGGGAAATTATTACCCAGAAAGAGCCTGTCTCATAAAATATCCCTGAAAAGTGGCCCAGAATAAAGCCAGGAATTAGCAGGTTCGTGCTCACTTCAGAATAAATCCATACATGGATGTTGTAAGAAAGAGAACAAACTAGAAGTAAGCCTCCGCCGTCACTGCATCTCTGTTAGCCTATGAACTACCCATGAGGGAGATCACATAGCTGGGCAATACCTAAACAGCTTCTCATTAGCCTTGATGTAGGTAACACTCTGATGTGTGGGTTCTAACAGTTGCCCAGGTTATTTTCAGAGATTTCAGGACCTCTCTCTCTCCCTCTCTCTCTCTCTCTCTCTCTCTCTCTCTCTCTCTCTCTCTCTCTCTCTCTCAACACCTAGTTTTGACTTAAGCCTACAGATATCTGATAACTACACGTAGATAAAAGGCTTGCTGTCTCTCTGTGTCTGTACTCTTTGCTGTCTTAACCCTTGGGCCAGATTCTACTCAGCATTACAGATAGAATAGATGATATTAAATTTACTTCCAAGACTATAGCATGAGATTAGCCTTGCCCACTGCCCATTGGATGTAGTATTCACAGATCAGGCATCTGTGGTCTCTTAGCCTTGTCGTAAGGCACAGACCAAACTGTGGAGCCAGAACATTCATATAAATTCCTGATGTCAGTTGGCCTTCTGGGAACCTCCAAACCTCAAGCCCAGGATGGTTGTACTCGAGATGGAAATTTTCTCTTAATTTTGAAAGAAACAAGATTACATTTATTTCTACGGTGGTTTTGGTGGGGAAGCACCCATGCCATAGCGCATGTGTGGGGACGTCAGAGGACAACTTGAGAGAATCTGTTTTCTCCTTATACCATGTGGGGTCCCAGGGACTGAGCCCAGGTCCCCAGGCTTGGTCACAAGTACCTCTACCTGCTCAGCCATTTCACTAGCCTGCAAAAGCATCTTTTAAAACTGTGCCCGTGACCAATAGACAATCACCATACGTCAGCCCATCCCAGAACATCAAGGGAAGTTTGTGTTTCTCCCTAGTCCCACAGTTTGCTCCCCTTCCTCACCCTTAGTGTTTTCCTTGGGCTCCAGAGGAGTTCAGCTGCTTGAGGTTAAGTCCTAATAAAAACATCTACACCTCGTTCATTGGTAATGGGCAGCCAATCTTACTTCTACTATCGGCATGCAATGACTTTGCACTTTCCAGTCTCACCTTGGATTAGAGCAATCCTCACGTATATTCATAGTGTTGCTCAGAGGGTGTCCAGTAGGAACCTGCTTCCATTCCCCACACTGGTGGCCTGTTTAGTAACACACCTTTTCTGGGTCCTACTTCCTCGCCACACTTGTGACTTATCTAAACACGTAAGCCACGTGTGCCCCACATATTTATCTCTGATGCCCTGACTGGTATTCAGTTCTGTTTTTCTCTGAGTTTCTTTCTTAAGTGCCTTGCCATCCTGAGGATATTCGGGGTTCTACTCTGTAGCACCTACTCTTTGTAGGGCACCAGAGACATTGTTACTTAAGATGGATGTACTTTATCAAATTGACACTGTAGCATGAGCAAAGTCCGATTGGCGTTTTCTGAGAACTGGTCCCAGTAGTATTTTGGATAAAAGCGGGATTTTGTTTCTGCACTACAGGAATCTTCTTGCAGTTCTGAGAGTGCTGCTTTAAATCCAAGAGATTCAAATACTAGGTTTTCACACCTACCTGCAGCCTTCCCCAGCCTGTCACCCATCTCATCTTGATTCAAGTGCCGTGACAAAGTCTCTTCCTGTCTGTGCGATCCTGTCCTGTCTCCTGTGTCAGGTGGGAGCTGATGAGGCCCAGGGACCATGGTGACTCCAGGGGTCTTGGACAATGTTCTCTGTGGTGGCAGTTCTGAGGTGTCCTCCACAGGGAGCCAGAGCTGTGTTCTTCCAGAGCTGCGTTAGTCGGATTTCCCAGCCACTCTTTCCTGGCAGCGTTTATCACAGAAATCTGGTTAGACACTCTTCTAAGGCAGGTGTGTCCCCACTGCCTTTCAAGTCCATCCCTTTTGTCGTCACAGTGCTGTGACTACAGGAGATGGAAGGATGATAAGTTATCCAGCTGCCCTTTTGGAATGTGGAGGATCCCAGCTAAGGAGAATAAAGATTACCTTTCTTAGGGCTGTGCTCTTAGGCAAACCGTCTAACCACTGAGCCATACCCCTCCTAATATTTTTTAGGATCATTATTAGATCCTTGGGGGTGATACTAACATTAGAATTTGCTTACCTGGTGCTTTACAACCCCGGTAAGGAGATGTCATATACAAGACAATAAAATTTCATATTATTTTTTTTTGGCCAGGACAATGCTATCAGTTCCAGTCAGTCTTCTTCAGACAATGTAAATGGTGAATGTTTAGCTTCAAGTCTTGAGGCTCAGCTTGTCTTCGGCTCATGATGATGTCACGTGGTCATTTGATCATCTGCAGTATGTTTATTGGTTGGGGTTCTCAGATGTGAAATTGTGCACAAAACAGTTCTCATCGGGGTCAGGGATTTTTCGGCCCCCTCCCCCCTCCCCCTTTGCCCCAAGTGGCTCTCTCTTCTACTCTGCTGCTCCTTTCCCCCCCCCCCATGTCTCTTTTAGGATCTGTCTCTCTTGAAGGAAGGGAGTCATCTTTTGGGAATAAAACTTGAAGCACTTTTTCTTATGTCTTTCTTACAGACTCTTTTCAAGTATCTAGCACAATGGCATCTAGAATGCTCTAAGAGCTCAGCCAGTGCCTGCTGACTAAAGCAATCATGTGGAATGGAGCCTGGCATTGGCGTGCTACGATAGACACGGACATTTGTGTAACTGCACCTTTCACATGTGTGTGCCACTCACGTCCACCTGTCTTTTACAAGCTGTGACGTTCCCAGCTGTGTTTACCAACAAAAAATTGCAACGGTTACATTTAAATTTAGAAATATGAATTTCATATGCGTATGCAATCAGATGTGACAAAACCTAAATTGCTTACTTTCGGCTATGCCCCGAGACAAAAATGTGCAACGGCTACAAGTGAGGAGAGCTGGGTTTAGCCCTGATTCTGTCACTAAAACTCTGATTGCTTATGGTCTGGGGACCTGTCTTTTCCCCCTTTGTCAAAGGAGGCCACAGTTAACGACCTACACTGTCTCGCGTGGAATTATCAATGACTCTGCGACCTTTAAAGAACGGAGGCAAGCTTTTGAAATTCCGCTTCATAACGATTCGCAGCCTTCTCCCAACAAGGGAAGTTACGAACGCACGGCAGCCAGGGCGGCTCTGTTTGTTCTTCTGCTCGCAGCGCAGGCTTTCGAATCACCTGCCTGAGAAAGTGTGGTTCCTCGCTCTTGTACTGTTTGCTGATTATATTGAAAAACTGAGAGGGAGAGAAGAGCAGAGACTGAGATCCACAAATTGTTTCTGAAAGGAGAGAGAGGAATGATCTTGTGCTGTGGAGTTAGAAAACACCTAGAGGTCCCACCATCTTCCCTTCCCAAGGCCTGAGGCCTTAAAGGGGAGGGGAGCTTTTAAAGGCAAAGGCCACATGGTTCTTTTTGGATGGGAGCTTTTGCAGGTATGAGAGAACAGCAGGGTCCTTTGCATCCCTAGAATTTCTTGTGTGGTCTTAACAGCCTCAGGTTGCTCACAAGGCTGGCCTCAGACCCAAGATGGAGCCCTTAACTATTTCACTCGTTCTGGTTTTTTTTTTTTTTTTTTTTTTTTTTTTTTTTTTTTTTTGACAGACCATTACTCAATCCTCTGTGGCTCAATCTGATTCCACTTCCTCTTTTCCAGCTCCCTAGTCTGCCCCAGTCACTCACATGGGGTTTCCAGATGGTGCCTTCTCTGAGGTATGAGGCTCCTTTCCATAAGCAATCTTTACCTTCCTCCCTCCCACACACAGTATGTTTCTGGCATACGTGGCCTTTAAATTTTTCTTTTAAGGATTAAAGAAATACCAGCTGACGGTATCAATTTGTCCTTCCACTAATGCCTTGTACTGGGGGGAGTGTGCCTGCCTTGTTTGTGCATCCCAAGAGCCTGTGTTACCTTCTCGGTGGAAATCTGCCTGGAGGGGTCAACAGGGGCTGGTTGGTTCCACCAGTTAGTGTGAGATCACGGCAAGCAGGCGAGCTCAGTGTTTGTTAGGCAAAGGCTTTACTGCTTCCTTTGAGTTACCTGGGTTTATATAATCTGGGTCTGGGCCTTCAGGGAGCGATGACCTGGGCTGCACTTTCTTTCGTTGACTGATGCTGTTCACAGTATGAAACCCACTAGTTGAAAAAAGACCACTACCACAATTTCTGAACGGAAAACAAAGCAAGCTTTAATTAAATGCTGGCCAGGACGATGGGCTCTGGCAGGACCATTTCAGGGTTGCCAGAAAATGGCCACATTTCGCAGAGACTTACATTTTAGGGGGTTTATCATCCCCTCCCCATAGCTCCCTGGAAATAACAACTCATGAGACTCATTTATTTATTTATTTTTTATACAAATTCCTAGGCCTTATAGCTAAGCTCTTCTATGACTAGCTCTTAACTTAAAATAATAAATTGTATACTAATTTATATTCTGCCACGTGGCTGGTTACCTGAGCTCAGGCACCATGAGTCCTATCCTCCTTGCACCTTACCAGCTGAATCCCATGAGCCTGGATCCATCCCAGAATCCCTTCTGCCTGCCACATATCCCACCTATTTCTTGCCTCAGCCATGGGCCATAGTTTTTTTTTTTTTTAATTGACAGGTATTGCATCCATGCAATACAGAGATTCTTTCCACTAGCCTTCAAAGGCAAACTCATAAGGCCGTGCATTTCCTACCAGGTCCAATCAGGGGCAAGCATGTATCTTGATGTACTGCCTGCCCCTACATATCTCCAGCCTTTCTATGATCAAGCACATTTGGTGCAGTTGGGTCAAAGAAACTTGTTTAGGGGAATGAAAACTTGTGCCTTGTTATCTTCCATAAACGATAGCCTTTAGCATTTCAGGAAGTATTTATTCTTAGGCAAGAGGCTTACAGGTTAGAGGCATTATATTGCTGTTGTTGTTGTTGTTGTTGTTTGGATTTCAGGCACAGTAATGAAAAATTAAAACATAACTTTGGATTGCACAACAGCTGTGAAGTTAGCCTGGCTGGTCCATCTTTATTTTTTGGAGGATGAAAAGTTTGCTGACTGTGTCCAGCAAATGGTCCTCCAGAGCACCTGCCACTCAAAGAAAAGCAGGAAACCGAAACAAGATACAGCTGGCCTTGTGCTAAGAATCAGTTTTCAGCAAGATTACACCTGATTTATGATGGACTCTTGCATAGATATATATCCTACTACCGCCACGAACACGGCCCTCGTTGCTGTCACCAGACTGCCATTTCAGTGTGATGAAACCCTGACGTTAACCAGGCAGCACCATTCCCCTTTTACCACCCGAAAGTCTTGACACTTTAGGACCAAGGTGTCATGACAAAACAAAAGTAACATTTGTTAAGTTATTATGTACATACACACACACACACACACACACACACACACACCACACATACATACAAATACATGAATTCATTTAATCACCCAAACAACTTTATAAAATATGTATTGTTAACTACATTTTACTTATCTAGAAATTAAAAGGATAGGGTTAAGCAACCTACCCAAAATCATTTTGGGGGCTCATTTCAACTCGGGTTCCTAAAAATAAACTGGAAGTACTCAGATTTGAAATTTAAGTGAATTTGTCACATACAGATATCAAAAAATATCATCTTGTGTAATAACTAAAATTGTAAACTATTTTGTGTGTGTGTGTGAATTTGCTGAGTTTGGGTAGACTATCAGAAATAAATTCACCCCGAACCTTCTATAAACACTACAGTCTTTTTTTCTTGCATACACGAACTTTGGTGCAGATGGCCTGATCAAAGCTTCCAAACTGCTTCAAAGGAGACTGGCTGGTGGGAGGAAAGGACACCCATGCCACGTTTGGTAGTGGTACCAAGCTCTGTTACACAGCTGGGAAAAACCCAGACTACTCTAGTGACTGAATTCGCGCTCCTGTTACTACATCCATAATTGAAAGCTGGGAGGCCATGGACAACCTCATCTGAGGCATCTAAATCTCCTACTGGTTTGAATAAATCCTCCTATCTGAAAACTATATGGAATTAATAAACTCTCATAGTCAGCCTGGTGCACTGGGCTTTAGGAGAACTAACAGTGAGCAAAGAGACAAGAAGCCACGGCAAAGTCATACACTTTCCCTTTTGAAGGTGGAGTTTTACTGTGTAGCTCTGGCTGGCCTTGAACTCACAGAGATCTGCCCGACTCTCTCCCCAGGGCAGGGATTAAAGGCAAGCGTCACCATGCCTGCTTCGTCTTCATACTTTTGACCTCTTGCCTCGTGTCATGCTACTTGCTGCTACTTACTGTTTCTGGATAATAGAGGAAAAAAATGTCTACCTCTTACCTCTCAGGGCTCTTCCTGAGAAAATAAGAATTGTGGTTAAGACTTTGGCTATTTCCACTTATATTTAGTACACTCTGGAAGACAGAAGAGAGCAGGTTAAAGCCATAGAATGTGCCAACGGATGAACCTCTCCTGATCTAACACTGCTGATACAGTGGAGTGGCTTTCATGATTCAGCCTTTAGAAATAATTCAAAGAAAGAAATTTCACCACCTCAGAGCCACCCCTCTTAAAAAAATCCAAAACAAACAAACAAAACCAACCAACCAAACAGAACAAAACCACCCCCCAAAACAAAAAGACCTAGAACTGGCAGCATTTGATTATTATTTAACATTGTTTTGTGTAGCGAATAAAGTGTTTTAAATCTGTGCTGAAATTTCTCTAAATCATTTATCTCCCCCAGTTTTAAGCTTCTTATCAACAGCCTTGCACCAAGTCCTCCTGGTCAAGGCAAAGACGCTGCCTGGCATGACTGGGTAACTGAAGGGGAACAGACAGTCTCAGGCATGTGTGCTGGGCCGTTGTGGACAATACCATGGGGCAGAGCAGCTGTGCTCACACAGGAAGGCCTTCAGAGCCAGGCTCCCTGGAGAGCTGCCCTGGCTCTCTCCAAGGCACCCCTCTCTCTCCTTGTCCTGTACCTTGGCTGTCGGTGCTGTATTAAATGACAAAAGCTGTGCCTTCCGGCTTCATCCGTGAGTACAGACACAGCTTTGGCTTCAAGCTCAGCAACTTTAAATACTGGCATTCTTCTAAAGAGATTTACAGTAGGACCTGGGGCTGCGCCCTGGCCTCCCACACAGAGGCCCCTAGTTTCCTGATACCTAGCTTTCCTGCTGCAGTTTCTGTTTCCCAAAGCTTCTCTCCCGGAGATGACGATTTTGAGAACACATTTCCTTATTATCTCTGTTTCTCATAATTGTTCTCATTTGGTAAGCTGGATAGACCCCAAAACAACTTTCTGTTCTGTGAAACATCTCAGGGTACATACTATTTTCAGGAAGATGGATTATATGCGCATTAAATGAGCTTGCTATCTTTATTTCAAGGCCGCTACATCATCTTTTCTAGTTATTCAATTATAGCCACCCCACTCTTCCCCCAACCCCCATAGCCCTTCTTCTAGAATTGACCAAAAGAGTCTGTCTTATTTACTTCTAGACCATCAAGTCAGGCTTGTGCACAAGAGAAATGCTCTGACCTGTCAAATGTATCCATAGGCAAACCCTGTCTCCATCATCATCATCATCATCATCATCATCATCATCATCATCATCATCATCTCTCTCTCTCTCTCTCTCTCTCTCTCTCACTCTCTCTCTCTCCCTCTCCCTTTCCTTCTCCCTTTGCCTCCCCTACCCCTCTGTGTTTGTGTGTGTGGTGTGTTCACAATATATCCATCTTAGCCTGTGTCCACAAAGCCTCTTGCAAAAATTTACACATTATAAGGAGTCATAGAGACCAGAATCAGGTGATATATCAGAAAGGGAGGAGCGAGGTCTTTGGCAGTGGGAATCTGGGTAAATGTTGTTACCTGGAGATGAATGGCCTAAGCTCGAAAGGAAGGCCTAGGAACCAAATGGATACCCTCTCCATATGCAGCGAAGCTGAGCGACAAGCCATTTTTGCTCACTCCCAGAGTGGGAACATGAGAAGAACTGGTGGTGGGATGTCTAAGGGGTTTAGCTAAAAAAAAAAAAAAAAAAAAAAAAAAAAGTAATATATGTTGCAGCCTGGGTTGAAACATAAAATAATAAATGAGTGAGGCCCCTACTGAAAAGCTCATTCTGCCAAGCTGGTTTATAGAACCATACCACATACTCAGTAGCAACCCCCCCACCCCCCAATTCAGCTTTTTTCTTTTTCTTTTTTTTTTCTTTTTTTTTTTGTTAAACATCCTGCCTCTCTAGTTGCCATTTTTGGTATTCAGAATTCATCTAAAGTCTGAAGATGAAATCAAACAGAGACTCTTGCTGTAGACTTCAATGCGTGGCCTAAGGGAAACCTTGAACTGGGCTCTCCCTTTTAACTAGGGTGACCAGGAGCAGAGAGAACCATGAACAGGGGCAGCCGCTAAGCCAGACTCTCTGGTGTGACTGAGGTCACTACCCCTGCATCTCATGCAGTTGCAGGGCCAGAGTTGGGCAGGGGCTAGCCTGTTTAGGGACACTTTCCTTTGGAGGAATGCCGTGGTGCCTGGTTGGCATCGCATGTGCTGACGCAGCACAGGCAGTATCAGGGGCAATCGTTTTTACCAGCATCTCTCTTGATTTCTACAGAGTCTTTTCCTTGGGCCTGGTTCTTCCCTCCTACTATTTTCTCAGGTTCAGAAAATCAATCTACTAAACAGGAGATGTTCCCCTTGCTCGTCTCTTTCCCATTTTTGTCCTCCTAAAGCTGAGATCTCTTGTTTTATCAACCAGGGATTCTTTCTATGCCGCAGGGAAATTAGTTAGCCGACTCAGTCATATTTTGCCATAAATGGCAACAGGAGCTGTCCTCGGTGTATTTTTAGATTCTGGATTAGTCTTAGTATGTGAGGTCTGAACTGTGGGAAAGAATGACGTGACCTTTCTAAGATGTGAACCCTGCCTTGCGGCATATGGTTCCTCCTTGAGCACCCCAACTTGCATAGTTGGAATCCAAGGGGAGCAGGGAGAGATCAAAAATAGCATTTCTACCAGGCAGGCATCAAAATATACTAATTGCATTGTTTTTTTTTTTATATGAGCCATGTATGGACTAGAAGGCAAAAAAAAAAAAATGCTTGTAGAATGAAAAAGAACAAAGATATATTTTGGCAGAAAATAGAAATACTCGTGTCTTTAAAGTTTGTTGTAGGGATGTAGGCTGCAGAGCTTCCTGGTGGAGATAAAAATATGACGATAAACGCGGCACTCCCAAGGTGTCCAGAAAGTGGCCATTCAGAATGCATTTTACCTGCGTCTTTGCTGCACTGAAAGCATGTTCTGTAGTGCCCACCATTGCTTTGTTAACGAGTAGCTATCTGCACTGGCATTGTATGTCCTTAGTATTCCTTATTGAAAAGATCTTGCTTGCAGTTGAATAAAACGAATCTTGATTAAAAGCTACAAACCTGACTTTAAATATCCAAAACTCTCCGAAACACAAATCCGTTCTGCAAGCATTCATCCAGCCCTAGCGTCTCAGGTTATGATACTGGGGACCCAAATCAGGATTCCTTATCCTAGCAAAATGACTTTTAGTGATTAAATTTCAGGAAAATATTTTAATATAAAAATTCAACTGAGTTTATTTGTTAAAAAAAAAAACATTTGAATGCATCCCCGTCTCTTTCACATATGCCCTGCCTATTAGTGTGTGGGCTCTGCTTTCATAACAAAGCTGCGTATTGTGATATATCATAAGGTCCAGTGTTGGTTTATTTTTAAATCTTAACAAGCAGGAAGAGATCCTAAAAGGATAAATGAGAAGTCCTATATGCTTCTGGGATTATGGAAATTTTAGTTAGTGATGGATCAATGGACTGGATTGGCTCAGGTCTGCCTTGTGGTTTGACTGTACTTTCAGTGGGCATTCGTGCATGTTGGCTAGATGAAACTGATGCATGTTGAGTAGGTGAGACCTCTTTCATTATGGAGGGTCTTGAGGTCTAAACATGGGAGGAGTTCAGCCCTTAACACGTGCTGTAGGATGAACTAGGATTTCTTTTATTCAGAAGGCAGAAATGCTGGACAGTTCCTTCCCTCAGGAGCGTTGGGTGATCAGGAGCATGCCCAGGGTACACAGGTCAACCTGACAGTAAGGATGATGTTACTGTAGTCTTGTTCAACTTAAAAAAATTTTCATTCTTCATCTTTTTCAGATTGAAAAATGACGTTTAAAAAGTGTTCAACTGACCCTGGTATGTTTTGGAAATCTGGTTCAATAATAAAACATTTGAACTTGCGACTTTTGAAGCAAACCCAATAATTTCTGGAGTAGACATGAAACAAGCTTTTCTAAATCTATCCTCAGGTTGTGCTAGCATGGAGAGAGCTCAACACACCCAACACGTGACACAGGCCTTTCTCAGGATTCATCTTGGTGCAAGGTATAGCTACTGTAAGCTACTATAGGACTGGTGTGTGTGTGTGTGCGCGCGCGCGCGTGTGTTTGTATGTGTGTGCATGTGTGTGCATGTGTATTTGTACATGTACAATGTAGGTATGTGCACACATGGGTGTGCATGCACATGGAGGTCAGAGGTCAGTGTCGAGTGCCTTTCCCAATCATTCTATACCTATTTTTCTTTTAGACAGGATATTTCATTGAATCCAGAACTCATTGATTTGGTTGGACTGGTTGGCCAGCAAACCCAAGGGATCTTCCTGTCCCTGGCTCCCCACTTCTTGTATTACTGGCTGTTCTTTCACATCTAGACTTTCACTAGGTGCTTAGTATTCAAACTCAGATCCCCATACTTGTACTGCCGGCACCATTATCCACTGAGCCATCTCTAAGGCCCCTCTACCTTACTTGGAGCTCACCAGTTCAACTATACTAACTAGACAGCAAGCCCCAAATTCTTCTGCCTCCCCAAGGATGGGATTCTATGTATGTACCACCCCAAGTAGCTTTTTATGTGGGCGCTGCGAGTCTGAACTCAGGTTTCCATGCTTGCCTAGTGAGCACTTTACTGACCGAGCCATGTCCCTAGCCCCCTTTTTGATGTTTGCTTATTTTATAAAGGAGATTGTTTTAATCGTGATTGCTGTGCAACTGGACAGGCAGTAGATAAAATAGCTACTTTATTATGCTCATGGATTTTTGTGTCATTAACTCAAGCGGGGCACAGCAAAGATAACTTTTCTGTCTGTGATGCCTAGAGTTACTGGTACTAAGACTTGAAGGCTGAAGGTGCTTTTGGATAGAATCATTTGGATTTCTTTATTCACATGTCTGGCAGTTGTTGACGGCTATGGATAAGACTTCTGCTGGGCTTTAGGCTATAATGCCTGTATGTGGTGATCTCTCTCTGTGTCTTTTCCCATGGGGGAGGCTTGGACTTCTTCATAGGACAGAAGCTGAATTCCAAGAGCGAGTGCATCAAAAGCTCAAAATAGGAGTGTGTGCCATTTCTATAACCTAGCTTGGAGGCCACATGTCATCACCTTTGGCATCAGTCAAGGTCATCACTGCCTCTGTCCAGGCTTATGGACTGTCGAGGTCACTTAATAAGAAAATCAGGCTCCAGAGGGAGATTCCGCAATGGCAGTGGTGGCAGGGCAGCAGCAGGTGGCCAGAGTAGGATGCTGAGACATCACATTCCAACTGCATGAAGAAAGCAAGGAGATGGAAGTGGAGTGAGGTTACAGACTCCTAAAGCCTGCCCCAGTGACATCTTCCAACAAGGGTCCACATTCTAGAAGTTTCTTAACCTTTCCAAAATGACATCAACTGGGAACCAAGTGTTCAAATGCATGAGCCAATGGGTGGCATTTCTCTTTCAAGCTTAACTGAAAACTACCCATTTAAAAACAAAGTTAATTATAACTCATAAATGGCTGAAAGTCTAAGAGCACTCTTTTTTCTTGCTGTAATGAATGCTTAACACTTCAACACCCAGATGAATTATGTCTCATTGGTGCTAAGAAAATGCACAAATCACATCCCTAATGTGCTTCACCAACCTTGAAATATGGCTATAGGTGACATTGATAACTGAGAAATTGGTACATATCATTGTGTCTCAAGGACAAAAAGAGATGAATTAAAAAGCTGTAGACTTTCAGAAAGGCAGGCATGTCACTGTTATTCCCTTAGAGTTATTGTGCTGTGTTGGTTATTGTTGTAGTTTATAGGAATCATAGCTAGGGAAGACTATGGGCTGCTTACCTCTCTGGGAAGACAGGCCCCTGCCTAGGAAAATCATACTGGTAGCAGAAACCCAGCCAACTAGCCAGGGCTAGAGAAGTCATGGATCATGTGGTGGTTTGAATAGGTATGGCCTCCACAGACTCATGTGTATGAGTGCTTGGCCATAGGGAGTGGCACTATTAGGAGGTGTGGCATTGCTGGAGTGGGCATGGCTTTATTGGAAGATGTGTATCATTGTGGTAGGGGGGCTTTGATGTCTCATATATGCTCAAGCTATGCCCAGTATGGCACACAGTCTCCTTCTGCTGCCTGCAAATCAAGATGTAGAACTCTCAGCTCCTTCTCCAGTACCATATCTGCCTAGATGCTGCCATGCTTCCTGCCATGGTGATAATGAATTAAATCCCTGGAAGTGTAAGCCAGCCCCAATTAAATGTTTTCCTTTATAAGAGTTGCCTTGGTCGTGGTATTTCTGCACAGCAATGAAACCCTAACTAAAACAGACTGCCACTTTACAAAGCCATAATTATCCCCAGCAAAATTCTCAGCATTTATCTTTATAACCACAGGGAAATGTAGTCTTCCTTCATCCCTCATCAAAGAAACTTCTCTTTGCAATGGACAGAGATCATTACAGAAAAGCACAATTGATCAAAATAGAGAGAATAAGAAATCATATGGCCCGGCCCCACTGACACATCTACAACACAGCTCCTGCACCTAAGGCCAAAGTGGACCAGGGAGCAGAAAGACTGTAAAAGCCAGAGGATCAGGAAGTGTGTCATGAGACTGTATCTCCTACAGAGAAGCTACAGCTGTCACATTTCATAACCAGGACTGTCTAAACAAGACCTGAACAAGGACAATATCAGTAGGCCCACTAACATAGAAGAGGGAGAATTCAGGAGACCCCAGCCTTAGACAAAGAGTGACAGGAACTAAAGAGTACTAAGAGGGGAAGAACTCAGTTTCCTCAGGGAAGAACATGCCAGTTGGTTATCCAGTACCAAGTGATCAGCCCTGAAATCATCACATGCACGCAAGTAACATAGTACAGATCGGGCAGGCTGCATTTATATACTTAGGAATATATACTTGTATATATGAATATATATGTGCATATTCAATATACATACAATTTGACAGAATGGGGGGGCTAATGAAAGTAGTTGGAGGGAGGATAGTGAAATGAGAAATGATTGGACATTATAACTGAAAAGTTATTATAAAAATATCACCTTTATAAGTGGCAAGCCAAATAAAATTCTGAAGTCCAGTAAGTTAGGACCTGGATTTTAAAAAGTGAAGGTGAAAATGACACAATCGTGTGTTAGACTTGTGCTGCCACTTTCTTATCTTGGGCATCCATGGCAGACCATGCTAAGTAGTCAGGTTTGGGCATTTGGATGGGTAAGTCTCCTCAGCACATGGAATTCCTGTTCAAACCGGGCTTTAAAAATTTACCACCAATTACTTTTTATGGTTGCCATGAGCCAAATTTGTTCCTTATTTATGACAAAAATAATCTTTCCTGTTCTTAAAATAATTTCAGGAATAAACAAATTGTGTCGCACTAAGCTCACCATTGTTTCTGTAAAAGTTGACAGAGCAAGAAACTCTGCCGTGTGTATGTAAATACAATTCTGCACGTGTTAAGGAATTTGTCACATTCTTGGCTCTGCCATCAGGGAAGGTGTGAGATGACTAGTTGAATGGCAGGGGAAGAGATTAGCCTCTGGCATGACAAGCCCTAATGACTCCGACTCGGTTGAGACATTCTTGGTTGTTGAATATTTGGTGTGTTCAAACTCTGAAAATACTAAGGGTACCAATCCTATCTATACATGACATGGGATTGGAAGAGAGCAGACAGGTTGCCATGACAAGCAGTCCAAAAATATCTTCATCTATTATATCCAGCAAGAGGGAATTCAATACAGTAATATTTCTTTCACAAAAGCAGCACAGAGCGTATGGACTTGACTTTGCAACAGCATATGTAAATAAGGTTCTTCCACTTTAATGACTATTAAGATCACACCAACCATTTGATAAGGTCTACAAAAAGAAAGAGAGAGGAAGTCGTAACCTTAGCATGGGTAGTTCTTTCTAGAATAAGGGAGGTGTTAGTTCTGGTCTGTCGTCCTTTGTTCAGGCCACAGCTGAGATGCAGTGTTGAGTGCTCATGCAGTTGGTGAGCACAAAGGATATTTTAAAAAATTAGAGCATTGTCTAAGATTTGTATTCCCCTGGGAAGGGAAAGCAGTAGGTCACAAGAATATAGGCCATAATTTGCACAAAGGATTATGCTAAGAACATTACTTATATGACAAACTAAGTCTTACATTAATGCTATAAGTTATGTATTTTTATGACCATTTATATGTGAGGGCGCTGAATCACAGTGTTGATAGTCTTTTGTTGTTGTTGTTGTTGTTGATGTTGTTTTTTTGGGAGGCAGGGATATATTGCTTAGAATGGAAGAGCCAGGATTCTAGCCTAATTCAATTTGTCTCCCAGTGCATTTTTCTTCCTCCCTTGCCTCCATGTTTGCATCCGGTACTGTGTGAATTCATGCATGTATGCATGCATATGCATGTAAGCATTTGCATATTGGAGGCCAGAGGACAATTTCAGGTGTAGTTCCTTACAGGTTGTCTACTTTTTTTTTTTTTTTTTTTTTTTAAGACAGGGTCTTTCATGAGCTTGGAGCATGTCTTGTAGGCAAAGCTGAATGAGTAGTGAGGCCCAGAGATCTGCTTTTGCCTTCTTCTGCAGTGTTGAGATTAGAAGCATGAGCCACAGCACCCCAGCTTTTATGTGGATTCTGGGACTCAGATAGACTCAGGCTCTTGTGCTCACATGGCCGGCACTTTATCGACTGAGCTCTTTCCAACCCCTAAACTCTTAGTCTCATTTTAATTTGACTTTCTGAGAATTTCATAGCTGAGTATACTGTATTTACATCATTTTTATCCTCCCTTCTTCTTTCTTCATCTTCTCCTATGTCCATATGCCTAATCCTTTCTCTAATTCATTAGCTAATTCTTCTATAATTATCATTGTTACGCATCGCCCCTCCCCCCCCATAGACACAGACACACATTTGTGTATATAAAAATCTACTGAGTTTGCTTAATATTGCCTATATGTGTATGTGCTTTGGGGGGGAACTTATGATCGGGAAGCCTATTTTAGGGTGCTCTCCTATGGAGAAAACTACTTCTCCCTTCTTCAGAAGCCAGTGACTGGCTGTTAGCTCTTTTTCTAGAAGTGGCTCATGCTGTCACGTTGACCGACGGAGTCTTGCTCAGGCCAGATTATTATTGAGAATCCACAGATGTATGTCCTTATCCCACCTAGAGGATGGTACCACCTCACAGCAGTTGTCTTGGCTGCCCAGTGCTTACACTCTTCTTAGTGTTCCTGGAGCCTTACAGCCTTACATACAGGACTCATGTAATAAATGTCTCAGTTGGGGCTGCATACCCCACAGTCACTTTCCGTATTTTGATCAGTGGTAGATCTCTGTAGTACCTCTGTTTTCCGAAGAGGCTTCTTTGGTGAAGGGCTAGGAAGTATTTTTATCTATAGGATATCCATTTAGAATATAGTTGGAAGCCATATTAACTTATGGAGATACGGCAGTAACAGTTTTCCTTTAGGACCTATGACCCCTGCAGCCATGAGTTGTTGGCTGTGTTTACAGTACCAGCCATGAGCTCCTTCTTATGGAGTGGCCCTTAAGTCCATTTACACAACTGCTGTTTAACTCCAGTATATAAGAGCCACTACGGCACCATTGGGGATATCTTGACAGATATATGTATGCAAAGGATGTACCAGTATTAATTCTTTGCTTTTAAAGAGTCTACAAAGTGACAGCCTATATATATATCCTTGACCTACAACTGGCCCATGCAAGTATCTGACATTTACCAAAACACCGAATATGCTGTATAGCTAAGTTGCATTATAGTTCACAGTTTTGAACATTATATATGCAATTTAACTGGAGTTAACCCACACAGGGTGAATCCTTTCCTAGGAGCCATAGGTATATAATTAAGAAAAACCGTTGTCAGACAAGCGACCCCCCAAAACGATATGTGCTCTTGCCACTGCCCTTGGTTGCTTCCCAACACTAGGCAGGAAGACCCCATTGCTAAAGAGAGCACATACTTTGGACACAGAACGTGGAGGGATGTAGCTGGAACTGACTTGAAAGCTTGTTCCCTGAGGGCTAGCTCACATACATAACATTGGAAGGTGCTATGGAAGCCTGTTAGGGGATAAAAAACTTACCAAGAGTCCCACTAAACTGTAAAGCCTGTGGACAACAATGAAACCTTCTTAACACCTATGATATGGTTCACAAACTCCTAATTTTTATAGCCACCATGTGAAAAACATATTAAAAAGAGATTTTTCAGGTCCAGATGTTCTGACACAGAAGGTCATTGGAAACTTTCTTAAGAACATCTCACATATAAGGTGTTGTTATGAGTGTGAATGTTTACGTTAGCTTTATTCTGTATCTCTACTGTGGCTAACTGTCTTAACAAGCAATACAACCCAAGCTGGTGAGTTAGCATTTGCTCTATATGCTGAAACCAAGAGACCTTTAATTATACTTGTAACGACACCAGACTTTTTTTTGTTTTGTTTTGTTTTTGTTTGTTTGTTTGTTTGTTTTTTTGTTTTACAATTTGAGTAATGGATGCTGGACTTGAGCCCTTCTTTGTGACATTAATGGTTATATTTGCCAGTTTATCATTGCTCCAACTACACAATGTTTTAGTACAAGCATTGCCACACAAACTACTTGAGCACCTATTTCAGTGTGGTACTGATTGCTTATTGAATGCCTTTCCCAAGGCGATTGCAATCAGGACCACAGAACAGACTTGGGAGCCTAAGTGTGACATCGACCTGTTTTCCTGAGTCAGTTTATAAAGGCAAAAACAGCTCATACAAGAGTGTGGATGGTGGAACAGGGTAGTCAGCTCTGACTCAAGTTATTTTGCTAACAAGTGGTTCTAGCTAACCTTGAAAGTGCGCCTAGCAATTGGGGGGCGGGGCAGCTGGGCTTATGGTTGAGGGATTTCTGGGAATAACAAAGCCACCCTGTTTCTCTTTTAGCATAAACATAGTTTATGGTCAACCTGACCTTTCACAAAGGTTCCTTTATGTCAGCAATGAGCTAAAATGATGTGGCCAGTGGGCCCGAAATAAAAAAAATAAAGACAAAAAAAAATATAGTTATGCTACCCAAAAGGAGAAGGCCTCAATGATACATGCCAGCAAAAGTTAAAGGAAGGGAGAGTCCATTTTTCTTCAGAACTGTCAGAGAGGTCGGTCCATGGTCACTTAGCTCCACACACTTGGGCAGCATTATGGCTGTGGGAGCACATGAAAGTTTCTTCATCTCATCTCTTGTGAGCATAAAGCAGGGGGGGGGGCATATCAAGATTCAATGTGAGATTTGTTGTCAGAGAAGCTAGAGGATGCCAGCTTTGACCTACAGTCAGCTGACAGAGGTGCCTGACTCTGACCAAGCCCCCGTGGCAACTGTTCATAGCCGAGTTGCTTTGGGTCAGGACTCTGAGTTGCGAGAAGTGCCTTAGGCGATTGTGATTGGAGACCTGCTGCACAGTGTTCATCTCGCTCCCTGTTCATATGCTGAGCTAATGAACATTTGGGGAGTATTTCATGGAACTGAAGGAGAAACTAGATTAGAAAAAGCAGCAATGTGTTTTATTATCTTGTGCCAATCAATCAAAAAAGAGATTCTATAAAACCTTTTTCTATAGTTACAAACAGAAGAATGCTTTTCTGTGTTCCTCAGTTATATATGCCTAAAGGCCCACAGTTAAACAGAGCCCTTTGTAAACATTTCCCACCAAACCACTGCGAAAAGCCTCCATCTTTGATCTGTGATCTTTCTGAATTCATGGTCTTTTCCCAGCAAACACCATCAAGTGAGTCACATGCTTTATAGGAAAGGTTACTTTCCTATCTGCAAAACTGACATCTGGGAGCTAGATTTATCTGGTGGTGGAAAGGATGGATGTCATTAAAATGCTGTGCTCAGAGTTCTGTTATTGTTTGCACTTGAAATTATGTCAAGAGTGACCCTTCAATGACATCTTAGAAAAGAAATCATTCATCAAGCACCATTTTTGTAAAATTTCTCATGACGAAAAAGCGTTGGAATGCTCTTTTTAGAATAAATCTTATAGTAGGAGATAAATATCAATTCTTGAAATACTTAAGTCTGGGCCATCTTATTTATATGACCAAGGCAGAAAAGATAATGCGCCTTACCCACAGTGAGGACAGTACCAATGGTTGTGGACAGACTTTTTGACTTATATGGCACAAATGAATGAAACCTTGTATATGATTTTAAAAAAATAGAATAAGCATATGGCAATGCTTTTATGAAGCTGGTGGGTAAAGTTTCCAAATACAACAGTGGAGGAGCTTGGGGTCTTGAGAAATTAACAAAGGCAGCACCTGGGGAGATTTTAGCATGGGAAATATTTACCCAAAAATGACCAAGAAGGGCATTTCTTGGCCTAAGTATTCATATAGAAAGAGTAAATGTAACTAACAAGTTAGTAATTAAAAGTAGTTAAATAGAAGGGAGACTGGTTGGGTTTTTGTTTGTTTGTTTGTTTTTTTCTTTAGTTGTCACCTTGCTTTTCCTGTGGTAAAAAGGTAAAAATAGGCCCTTTTCATTTATCCAAGTCCATGAATTTTAGTTCTCTGCAGGGCCAGATGAGGCCCTGTCCATACTCCAAGACATGGTCACATTTATGGTGGCCATTAAATAATTAAAAAGATGAATGATATTGTGTGGTTTTAGTGGTAGTAATATATATCTATATCTATATCTATATGGGTAATTTCATTACAACATGGCGGACATGGGAGGTAGCTCCGTCATAATTGACACCCTCTCCCATTTCCCAAATACCACAGGTAATAAATAGTGACTGCCTGTTATTTTGTTATTGTTCACTCTATGTGGCTTTAAGAACCATCTTCATGGCTTTGAGAACAAATGCGTATGAACGAGGAGCCATAAATCCTTTTCAGAAAGTAGTGAAGTTTCCTAATTTGATGTGACAGACGGCTCAGGTTTGCTGATACTTTGACGCTGCTTTTTTTTTATATCTGATGTCAAATACTAAATTCGGTTTATCTGCTGGATAAAAAAAGAACGCTGGTCGTTTGATGACATGAAAAGCACACAGTCATTTGGCTGAGCTTTTGATGTCTTAAGCAGTTGCTTGGGTTTTTCCCTTGTAAAGTTATAAGTGATATTCAAGGGCTTCTTGTGGGTCCTCAGGAGATAGAACGTCAAGGACAAGAAAAGTTTAATACCGAAAGACAAGCAAGGGGGCAGCAGTACGTCTTAGCTTTCTTGTTTTCAGTAAACAAAATATCCTGTTTAATTATGTTATTTTAGGGTTTTATTGGTCATGACTCAGTTGATGTGATCACGCTAGAGGTTTTTTTTTTTCCTTTCAATCTTTTTTTTTTCTTGCCATTGCATGTTATGTTTACTGGAAACCAGGCCTAAAATGGTCTTTGTAGAGATGCTTATGTAAACTACCCCATTTCTAACAGCTCCTTCTGTGTCAAAGGCCGCCATAGCTGGAGAGCAGTTCTCAGATGACTCAGCTGGACCGCTTGTTGAGAGTCAGCAGGTGAACTCACCCCAATCCATTCCCAGTGGGAAACACTGATGATAAAAGGGGTTGAATGCTTCTTTCTGTTGGTGGAGCCTGAATAGGGTCTACCCTTGTTAGTTGTATGACAACGCTTTTGCTTTTATTGTTTTTAATTGAATTTCTGTTTTGAAGTAACTCATAAGGCAATCCCCTGTAGGCGTTACTTTTTCCCAAGTGGCACCGTCTTAACTAAGGCATTGGTTTTGGTGTCATGAAGGCACACATCTTCATCAACTAAAGATGTCTCATTTACAAGTGCCAACATCCCGCTCACACATTGCCTCTTTAACTCCTGGTACCACATTGTTTACTATCTATTTCTATAGTTTTGTTGCTCCATGTTAACTAAATGGCACCATGCTGTATATATAACCTCAAGGAAGGCTTTCTTTCTCAGCGTGATGGTGAAAGCCATGATTCTCAACCTGTGGGTCGTGACCCCCTGTGGGGAGGGGATGCCAAGTGTCCTTTTCATGAAGGTTGCTTAAGCCCATCAGAAAACACAGCTATTTACGGTTCATAACAGTAGCAAAGTTACAGTTGTGAAGTAGGAACGAACATGACTTTATGGTGGTGGTGGTGGTGGTGAGGTGTTCACCACAACATGAGGAACTGTATTAAAGGCTCACAGGATTAGAAAGGGCGAGAGGCACCGCTCTAAAGGCTTGTGTGGGTTCACCGAGCCTGCCGTGCATGACATCACGCTGTCATTTCTGTGGCTGAGTAGTAGGAACCATTACGCCAAGGCTGTCCTTCACAGAGTGGTTCTAATCTAATCTTGGTTACCTGTTGGTTCTTTCCACATTGAGAGTTTTAGGAGCACAGTTCCGAAGAGAGGGCTTTGACTCTAGCAATCTCCAGTTCATATTTGAAAGTGACTTGGAGATCCAGGCTGTATGACAATCATGTTTATTGGCTGAGCTCCTCCTGTTCTGTCTGTGAGGAGAGAGGAGTGGACTTCTGGATGCTGCACGACGTGTGGCTAAGTGTTTCCGGAGGGCTGTGAACAGAAGAGCATTCTGCTAGACATAGACAGTTCTGGATTTACCATGGTGCCATGCATGGCTTTTATACTAGCGTAAAAGCAATACATACTCAGTAGACACTGGGCTTAAAATGCATGTTTTGGCTTTTCCTTATGCCCATGACGTGTAGCACTGTAGTCTCTCACAATGAAAAGCAGTGTTGTTCTTACCATAGAGTGTTAAGCTTTGATACTCGCCCGTCTGGGCATATTTGGTACAATTTTTGACTCCATGGTATTTCAGTTTCCAATAGCTTTATTGTAAGTGGAGGGGCCTGTGTACCATGAGTCTGTGGGGGAACCTCTCCAGGGAGCTAGCATGCCAGCTGATGAGCAGACCACATCCATGTGTCACAAAGAGGACTAACAGCTGCTGGTTGTCATTACTGAAGCAACGTGGCCGGAGGACACAAGTCCGCACCCACCCACTACTAATGTGCTTCCGGTTTGGGTGGCCTGGAATAGCAGAGATTTGCCCCCGTATTAAACCCTAAATACTGACTCATTAAGAAGGTAGACTGCCTTTAATCCCAACACTCAGGAGGCAGAGGCAGGCAGATCTCTGTGAGTTCAAGGCCAGCCTGGTCTACAGAGCAAGTTCCAGGACAGCCACTGCGACACCAAAGAAGCCCTGTCTTGAACAAAACAAAACAAGAACCCTACCACCAACAAAACACACCCACCCAAGGCAGACTGCTGCGAGACGACGCATGTGCGTGGATTCTTGAGTTCAGTTTGGGTTTTTATCACAGGTTGACACATGACAGCTGCTCTGTGGCCATCTGTGGGCAAGTTTAGTGTTAAAAAAATTAGCAGCCTTTCACAACTGTCAGTTAGGAGATGAGGTAGCCAAGGCATGCCCCCTAGTGTACTTGTGTGTTGTTTACCATGAGGACTCCTTGAGTGTGTAGAGGAGGAGAGAGAGAAATAGCTTTGAACTGTGGTAGGGGTACTAGGAAGGGGAAACTCACTTACATAAAAGGCTATTAGATAAGAAGATGAAGCCTTGGGCAATTAAGAGAGGGACCGAACATACCATACAGAGTTCAATAGGCAACTTAGAGGCAGGCTTCTTAATGTGAGGAGGCCTTCATACAGCATCAACCCCAGAAGGCTTGGGAGCCAGAATCTGGGGAGACTTGTGTGGGAACACGAGAGACTCTTAAGGCTAAATAGGATGGAAGACTCTCAACAGAAGGGACCAGACAGAACCAGAAGGAATGGAGTGACTCTTCTGACTTTCATGTTCACAGCAGCCGTTTGAGGCTGAGGCTGACTGACTGACACGCAGCAATTCTGCTTTTATTTATTTCAGCCCTGATTGGTTTTCCTTCCAGGGCTGTGAAACTCACTGTGAAGCCGAGGGAGATCAGAGAGGCGCTAAACACACTTCGGAGAGTCATTCCTTTAACGTTTGAGGTTAGAAATAATTTATCATTCTTTGGAAAGCCAGGTTGATCCCCCTCACCACATTCCCCCCCCCCCCCCCCGGAATTTCTCCTCTCTCAGCTTGCCCTGCCTGTAATGCAAGCAGGCTGCAGATTTTGCTCACAAATACTTAAGCTTGGTTTTTATGGAACATGTGCCTGTTTCTGGTGCTTCATACACAAGAGGCTTGTTGTAAAGCGGCAGCCCCTCTGTATAGCAAGGTTGTAACAGTAGCAGTCTCCACACACCTAGGAGGCTTCTTGAATCTGGCAATCAGGTGTCATGCTTTCAGTAAGATGTGTAAAATCTCCACACTATGCAGTAAGTGTCACCATGTGATTTGATGCCACTCTTGAGAGCATACCCCCATCGCCCTTTTCTTATCCTGCCTTAAGTGTGGGGGCTCACTTTAGGGTACCCTAGCTGGCTACTGTGACACCAGAGCTACATAATCATACAACTTTTGTCTTCTGGCTTCAGAGTTTTACAGTGAAGTTTGCCCAAGCACTCAAGAGAAATCTGTGTTCTCTAGGGAAGTGCTCAGGCTCAGACAGGATGAGTAATGGGATAAGGGAAGAAACAAGGATGTGAACTGAATGATGCTTGGGCTGTCTCCAGCACCAGCTTCTAGCACTGCAGGCGTCTGTACTTGTCCAGGCTCGCAAATAAGGGAGGGACTGAGTGAGAGGCTAAAGCTGATTGTGAGATGCTGGCTGCCATGTTTTCAAAAGAATGGGATTCCCCCAACCCTGAGGCTGAGATGGTCTTGATCAAAGCTACGCTGTTGTTTGGAATACCCCAGTGTGGGGTGTATGACCTGGGATTCCTCACAGTATGAGACCGGGCTCTGGGAACTATTGCTTTAATACAGTGATGTGCAAGTCATATCATTTTTACGAACCAGCCTGAGAAATCACATGACATACTTCTGTCATATGATATTGGCTGAAGCATGTACAAAGATCTGTTATCACTAAAGGGAAAACAAATTACAAATGCTACCACTCAATAAGGAAAGCATCACCATCACTGTACAATAAGAGACCATGGGATGAGGTATATTTCACACAGTGCTACAGTATGCACACACTCTAAAGAATATGGCACATGTTGAGCACTTAGTATTAGCTATCAGCTATCGGATCAACAGCCTGCCAAGTTAAAAGTGAGAATGTTTGAGGAGAGCTCTGGCATATTTCTTCCCTTTTAATTGTGTTATGGCATAGTTGTGCCTAAGGCTGTGAGAGGGAGTACCTCCAATCTGAGGAAGGAATGTAGGGCACACTAGGGAATATATCTGGGTCATCTGCTCATATGATTTCAGTCCAGCTCTATTCAGCCATATGCCTGTACAGTCGTCCCACGTAACTGAACTCTAGAAGAGGTGCTGACTAAAGCCCCATTCTCATGGTCACTGAGGCTTACACACTTCAGATAAAAGTGAGTAAATGTTCCTTGGCACTGGACAGGGTCCCTCTGAGGTTGAAAGCCCCCCGAGGCCAATGGCCTCATGGACATCTCGGGAAGCTGGTATGTTGACTTCGGAGTGACCCTCATTTGAACATTAACCTCAAAGGCAAGTGGATCAAGTAGCTTAGTGATGAAAAAGGCGGCCTAAAGCCAGAGCTTTGGGGCTTTTATTGCAAGCAAATGAAATGTAAGGAAAGGATTCTTGTAAGCCACCAGCTTCTTCCCAGGCCAAACGCAGCAGCAGCAGCAGCAGCAGCAGCAGCAGCAGCAGCAGCAAGGCTTGAGCTCCAGCCAACTGCAAGCAGTGTTCTCCAGATGTGCCTGACAGATCCTGCAAAATCCTCTTTTCCTTTCCACTTTAATAATAATAATAGTGATGATGATGATAATGATAATAATAATAATAATAGGTCTTGTTCTTCTTTCTTATAAAGAATCTATGCAACTCTGAAAGAGGATAACCACGCTCACTGAAAACTTCAGAGCAGTCCTAACATGTGACATGAGTCCTAAGAGGTTTGCATTGCCTCTGCGGGAATCATTCTGCACTGTGTGACTTTGCCTGGGGTTTCCCTAGCTTACACAGGGTCCTCTTGACGTAGATACTAGGTTAGAAAAATCTCTGGGTTAAACATTATGGTAGGTTAGTGGATCACAGCACTTATATCCTTGTGGACAGAGTGTATGGAGTTGACATCAATATGTAGTGAGAGAATAAAAGTAAAAACCCAGACCTGCAGACTTCCCAGTCAGCCAGTCTCAAGGTCTGGAGTCATCTGTTAGCAGCTCTGAGAGGCATTCTGGGAAGAACTACTGCTGCAGCAGGGTAAGGGAGATCAGAGGAGATTGTGGGTAAAGGGATGATTTTAATTAATTCATACTCTCAGACCAACAAAGGATGAGGGGGAAACAGGTAGCAAAATAAAAAAAAAACATGTGTACCGTACGAGGCAGCATTGCCATCTGAAGATTGATACCATGCGGCTGTCACCTCCGCTGAAACTCTCTCTTCCCTCTCCCTCTTCCCGTCTCTTCTCTCTCGATACGGGAGATCAAACCTGCACAAGTAGGCAAGCACACTATCACCGAGTTGCTGGAGAGACAGCACAGCAGGAGAAAATTCTTGCTACACAAGACTAATGACCTATGATTGATTCCCCCAGAACCCACAGTGGAAAGAATTGGACCAGTTCCTGAAAGTTGTCCTCTGACCTCCCTTATACACATACACATACACACACACACACACACACACACACACACACACACACACACACACACATACACACATACACACACACCATGGCTCATGTATACCAGCACACACATCACCTCTGCCCTTCCACACACACTAACAATGAATAAAAACAATGAAAAAAAAACTAAACCAGAGCACAGATCAACTGCATAATATTTTTTTGTACATATGCATTGCTATTCACTCAAAGCAACCCTGGGAATAAACACCTGGGTAAAGTAATGTATTTGGGTGAGGCTGGACTCTGACTGGCGTTGTCTAGCTCCAGGGAGCATGCCAGAGCAGAGAGGCACACGGGGTCCACAGCTCATGAGAACTGGAATAATCTAATGTATTTTTAAATGCGTAAGCTGTGAACCTGTTCCTAAAGGTTATTTATAAACACTGATATACAAGTCTGTTCTGATGCATGTTAGCAGTATCGACTGTAGGGAATCATGGAGTGTCCTGCAGATGTACATTCTAGTTCTGTCTTCAGGCACAGGCACAGGCACAGGCACAGGCACAGGCACAGGCACAGGCACAGGCACAGGCACAGGCACAGGCACAGGCACAGGCACAGGCACAGGCACATGTCCATCCCTGCTACAGTGAACCGAAGAAACTGGTCTCTCTGGTCTTGCAACCACTGTGGCTTCATTCTATCAGTTGACAAAAGGGGGATCATGTTTCAATTTTGTGTGTGGGAAACAATGTAGACATCTATATGAAGTTTTTTTCTTCTGCTTCTTGATTTTCAATAAACTGTAGAAACCCCAAATAAGGATGTAGTTTAACTGAGAAGCAGCATGCACAGGTGAAGAAGTAAAAGAAAATCAAGAAAAAGTGCTGATGATCCCAGCCCTGCTAGGGACCCATTGGGTACGTGTGGCTGGCACCCCTCAGGTCTTTCAGCCCCAGCTTGACCAGCACTGTTTGTGTCATACTTTGGATTAATAACCTGTGGTTGCATCTAAGGCTCAGGGAACATCACAGAAGAGGGTGGTGGTGGTGGAAAGCTTTAAGAACTGGCGGGTGGCGGGTAGGGGAACAGGAGGTCTGCTTTAAGATTGTGTCTGTTTCAATGACAGGGTAGCTACATGCATGCAATCTCAACAGTGGCAGAGCCAAAAGACATGCTGACACAGAAAGGGAAAAATCTCTCAGGGCCCACCTCTAGACAAAGAGCTATAGACAGTTAACAACTGAGGAGGAAGGGAGAGTCCGTTCTGCCCCAGGATCAAGCCTCCCCAGTTGGTTATCCAACACCAAGTGCTGTGTTCTGAAATCATATACATCCAAGCAACACTGAATGGACTCAGCAGGTTGGATTTTTATGGGCAAGTGTGTGTGTGTGTGTGTGTGTGTGTGTGTGTGTGTGTGTGTGTGTGTGTGTAAAACAATAATGATTAAAGAAAAAGAGATCGTGGGGGAAGGTATGGGAGTGTCTGAAGGGGGCTTGGACTGAAGAATTAGCTCACCGAGGCAAAAATCTTGTGCTTTGTTGTGGGAACAGGAAAATATTTCATCAGGGTCAGTGCACTGTTGGTTTGATGGGGCCAAGGCAGCCAAACGAGGCAATGTGGAAAAGTCCCTTGCATGGTACTGGTTTTTAAAGAAATGAAAGATGCAAGATTGAGGGGACACAGACAGTAGCTGAAGCCTGTCACCATTTAGAGGTCACAGAGAACAGGAGATGCCATTGGTGAAGTTGCAGTGGAGACCCAAATGCATTGGAGAAGCTGGAAGCATGAGATGGCCTCCAAGGACAGTGGTAGGTGTAGAGCTGGTTTGAGACTGTGAGACAAACTGTGTGTACTGTGGATAATAGCACAGCTGGAGCTGTGAGGTTCCTTAAGCTCTTTGGAGCATAGAAGACCAGAACTGAATTCCAGATGTTGGACAGAGCTATAGGACTTGGTTTTGCTTTGATCTGGTTGGTCCCATGCCCTTGCTCTTCCCTTTTACAATAAGAAATTATGTAACTTGTTTTTGACATTTACAGGAGTCCAGAGGTAATAGACTTTGGGTTTTTAAAGTGATGGGATTTTTAAGGCTGAGAGACTTTTAAAGTTGTACGTTGTTTCCTATGGTATCAACATGAGGAGAGCTGAAAGGCTGTGGTTTAAAGTGATGTTCTTCCTTGTATGTCAAATAGACAAGGGATGGAGTGTCTAGTTAGCTTTAATTGGCAACTTGACGTAGCCTAGAGTCATCTGAGAGGAAAGACTTCATTGAGTATTTCCTAAATTAGATTGGTCTGTGGGCGTATCTGTGAAGGACTTTCTTGATCTTAGTTGATTGGCTTAGCTCACTGTGGACGACAGCATCCCTAGGTAACTGGTCCTGGACCATAGAAGAAAACCAGCCCAGAATGAGCCTGTAAGTAAGCTGGTTAGCAAGCAACATCAACCCGCCCCCAACCTCCCTCCCCTGCCCTGCCCCCTGTGGTTCCTAATCTACTTCCTGGGCATCAGTGATTTCTATGGTAGGAGGTAATGCTGTCTAGAATAGCAAGTGATCCTGCCTTACACTTCATGCATTAAGTTCCTGCCATAACCTCCCTCAATGATGGAAAGTGACCCTGAAAGGTGAGTTAAACCCTTTCTTCTCCTAAGTTGCTTTTGGCCAGAGTGGTTTGTTGGTTTATTTGTTTAATCACAGCAACAGAAAGGAAACTAGAACAACCTGTTTGGATTTTATCTTGTGAGATCTCTGCTATCTGGAAGCGAAGATGTCTTATCTGTTTAACTGATCACTGAATGGAAGCTCCAGAGCTTATTAGGAAAGATAGCTATCCCCACCTCTCCCTCCTCAACCCTCTCCCCCACCCATTTGCTGATTTTGCTTTAGGAAGAGCATGTGCACTATCTTCTTCTTCTTCTTCTTCTTCTTCTTCTTCTTCTTCTTCTTCTTCTTCTTCTTCTTCTTCTTCTTCTTCCTCCTCCTCCTCCTCCTCCTCCTCCTCCTCCTCCTCTTCTTCTTCTTCTTCCTCTTCTTCGTCCTCCTCTTCTTCTTCCTCCTCCTCTTCCTCCTCTTCTTCTTCCTCTTCCTCTTCTTCTTCTTCCTCCTCCTCTTCTTTTTCTTCTTCTTCTTCCTCTTCTTCTTCTTCCTCCTCTTCTTCTTCCTCCTCCTCCTCCTCCTCCTCCTCCTCCTCCTTTACATATGTCTTGTTCTTTCTGGATCCATTTTGTCTAAGCTAGGCTTCCTGCTGCTGTGATAAAACATCATCATAACCAGAAGCAACTTGGAGAGGAAATAGTTTATTTCAGTTTATTGGCAGCTGTAGGGCAACACAAAGGGAATTCAGAGCAAGAGTTCGAAGCAGGAACTTGAGAGCAGGGACTGAGCAGAGGCCATGGAGGAACCCTGCATCCTGGCTTGCTCCCCATGGCTTGCTCGGTCTGCTTTCTTATATCATCCAGGACCACCTGGCACATAAGATGCCCAGGCATAGTAATTCTTCCAGTGAGCTGCCCCACCCACACACATTATGAATCAAGTAAATGCCTGACAGACTTGCCTACAGAACACTCTTACAGTGACATTTCCTCAGTTAAGATTCCCTCTTCCCAGATATGGCTAGGTTTGCGTCCAGTTTACAATATCCAGCTAGCACAGTTCAGAACCTGGAACTCGTGGGAAGGACCAAAGTAGGGTACGAAAGGGGATTAAGCCAATGTACAGAATCTTGAGGACTGTGGTCCCTTGGAGTACAACTAGGGAGTGAGGAAAAAAGACCAAGTGCCGTATCCCAGATCTTGTTATCTTCAGAGCACTCTAGCTATTCAGGGTATCAAAGTAGACTAGTGTCTGATTCCCTTAGTCTCCATGCATTCTAAGGGCAAAGGGAAAATCTCCAAGCAACAAGGGAGGCAACATGTGAATGATGCTATTAGAAATTAGTGATCACCTTTTCCTGATTCATCTCCTTGGAGAAAGGGGAAGTTCCGAGTGGCAGGAAGGCATGGGCAGAGGTCTTAGGGAGAGTACTGTGAGTCGAAGGGCACACCGAGCTAGGGTATCTTTTACATTTGAGAACAACCAGTGGCATCTGCGTGAGAGGACTCCAGCGTTGCCTCACTGCCATGGCCTCCTTATAAAACTTCCTTGACTACAGGCACCAATTGAACAGGAAACAACTGGAAACACGGAAGTGAAGAACATGGAGCTACAAAGAGGAGGTTCTGAAATGAGCTCCCTGCGGGGGAGCAAACAGTTTACGTACATCCTCTCACAAGCCAAAAGTAATTAAAGTCCTTAAAATTGTCAAATTTGAGAGCACAGCGAAATTCCAATAAAAAAGACAGCAGATAGTATCATGACTCGTAGTGGCCTTGCTGATTTCGTGTCTTGAAATGTGTAAGATGCGGCAAGATAGTGTTTTAAAATAAATTTGCTTTAACTTCCTAAGAAATAACAGATTTTCCTAAGTTGCTCTCTTCCCTTTTTGGATTACTTTAAGCTAACATAGTACGTCTACTCTTTTTATTTTATTTTTTTTTGGTTTTGTTTTTGGGTTTTTTTGTTTTGTTTTTGTTTTTTTGAGACAGGGTTTCTCTGTGTAGCTGTGTAGCCGTGGCTGGCTGTCCTGGACTTGCTTTGCAGACCAGGCTGGCCTTGAACTCACATCGATCCACCTGCCTCTGCCTCCCGAGTTCTGGGACTAAAGGCGTGCGCCACCACGCCCGGCTTGTACGTCTACTCTTAACACTTCTGTTAAAGAATGTGGCTCTTTATTACAGAGCCGCCCCGTAGCTGCCTTCCTCTGTTTTGTCTCTCTCCTCTTGTTCCCTCATGATCATATCCATAAGGTCCAGCGTGCATTCTCTTCTTCTTTTTTTTTCTTTTCCTTCCTCAGTACCTAAAAGCTAGGCCACAGAGGTGGCAGGACAACCTGACAGGCTGACCTGTGTTAGGATGCCCTTCCTGTGACGTGTCAGGTAGCATGCTATGAAGCTGGGGACGGCACAGCCTAGTACCATAGATCATGTCAAACTCTCCAGATGCCCCTTTCTGCAAGCACAAAGCCTATTGATTCAGGGAGAGTCCCTAGGTCCTGGGTCCCCGGCTCTTGCTTTAGAGACGAGGACAGTTTTCCAAGAAATCAGCTGTTAGTTTAAGTCTTCCGACTGTGCATTTAAAGTTGCACTTTAGTTTTTCTCTCATCAAGATGGAAATTCCAGGAAGCCTCGGTGGAGAAGAAGTAGGAACTAACAGGGACCCAAAGAGGTCTCCTGATGAGGTACCTATCAGTTACGAAGTTATCCTATATACTGTCTTCTTCACCAGCCCTCCATCACACCCACTGTGCTTTGGTCTAGAGTCTGCTTTCACAAACTCTTTGTGAAATAAGTGACTCAGTGTATCACACTTCCACATGTGGTGTAGAGGGTCCCTTTTGGATTCCTGACAGGGTCTATTCCTCATGCTCAGTGTGAGCTCATTTACACTCCTTCTAGTGGTTTCTAACTCCCGAGGGCAGTTGTTGGACACGTGTCTGAATGTGTGCTGTGTCCTTTATAGCCTTGCTTAGGACTTAATCTCAATTCAAGATTGCCAAAGGATCTACAGATGGAGATCCCATGCTTGTCAGAGTGGACAAGGCTACTCCCAGTGTGAAGTGTGTGGTGTAAACGTTGGTAGGTAGACTCACACAGATGTGCCTCAGACCTTAGGAGCTTACAAACTGAGGTATTCTACCTGTTAAACTATCCCCTTTGCCCTGTCTGGGCTTGATTTTACACCAGAGATTACAATATATGGCAAGATACTTCTTTGGATGTCCATCAGGAAAGGACATGGATCCTAATTCCAAGCACCTATGTTATATAAAGACAAGGATGTTTAGGGTGTTGATATTAAAATTTAGGAAGAGAAGCCAATCTAGACAATAGTATCTTCAGATTCATCCATCTAGTGTCTTTTGGTTTCTGAATCATCAACATTTTAAATGCAAAACAGCGATAGCTCCTGTCAGGCATGCAGCATCCAGGCCACGTGGCAACTCTCATATGCAGGTGTAGTTACAACACCCACTTCTCCTGTGGTTCTAACTTGATGCAATTTGTGCAAAGCAGCCCTAAATCTTCCCTGTTCCCAGAGGAAGCCTGCCATCTGTTCGTCAACCTTGGCCTCACTGGAGGGAGCAGCTACAGTTCCTCTCTTGATCCAAATGTGTACGTGATCATTATCCAGTGAAACACGTGTGTTCTTTTATGTTCTGAATCAGAGCTACACCATCAGTTGGCCCTAACCAGACTGTCAATGTCAACCTCAATGGAGCAAATCTGATTTTGCTTTTAGAAAAGCCTTCTTGGTGGGTATTAGCCTCTCATATAAACTCTCTTTTCTTTGTCTCCATCTGAAAAACGGAGAAAAACTTACCACTTCCCCTCCTTGAGAGTGAGGAAGTATCTTCAAGCTCCTTCATTATTGACTCTGGAGGGGTTTATGTTCATTAAACTCTGGAAAAAAAAATCTCCTTTTACAGAGAGCGTGAACTCAGTACTTCTGGTACCCAGTGCTGAGATAAGACCTTGGAGAACAGTGGGTCCAGTGCCTCTCAGTTTTCTAATTTTCATATGCCCCTGCTAGTCATTTTTACCACCTATTATTTACTTAAATATATATTCAAGCATATTTTAGAACAATTTAATTTTCATGCTTTATTGTAAATGTTGTTTTCATTTCCTCAGATGAATGGATGAAATGAGAGCCATACTACTGAGCCCAGAGCATTTTTTATCTAATTATCCCTAGGCAGAGGCCTGGAAGCTTCTAGCATTTGTACAATCTAATATTCTGCAAACCTAGACCTTCAATATCACCCTCCATCTGATAACCCAGGCCTAGAATGTTTTCAGCCTCTGAGACTTACTGCTCAATAAACCTTTCTATTTCTTTCGGAGATCTTGCTGACTGGTTCAACTTATGTGTTCTGGCTCAAAACTTCTCCCCAAGTTGACTGATTCAAACTGGCTTCCCTGGCCTTCTCACTGAATTGCTCTGACTGGTAAAACTGTCCCTTAACTCCACGAACTGAACTGCACTGACTGTAGTAACTGGAACAGTTAAAAAGAAAATCAACTGAACTCCACTGCATTCAACTGAACTGCACCAAATCCACTCTCTCTGCCCCTGCACTGCTCTTAAGTAGGCTCTCTCTCCTATCTGTTCTTGTGAGAGTTGGGCATATCCTATCTCTGACTCTCTGTCAAATCCTACCTCTGTCAAATCTTTCTCTGTTTCATTACTTTGTCTGCCCCTCAATGAGAAGTCTTTTTTTTTTTTTTTTTTGCACTAAAGGTCCTGTATTCTAGGCAGAGGGATTGAAGGTGTGTAATCTAGGACATGTCTGCATTCCAACTGGGTCATGTGGATGTACTCACTGACCAGAGCAGCCATGTTACTGGATTAAAATTCCTCTACAATTTATAATAACATCACAAAGTATATTGTTCAGATATGCCATATGCATTTATACTTTTAAATTTTAAAACATGAAATTTACAAATTGTGCTTGCTATGGACCACCCCAGTTGGGTTTGGGGGGGTCCCTGGGATGAGAGTCCTCAAAGACTTAGTAGGCAAGGATTCAGCATTGACAAACACAGAGGCAGTTTGAATCTGAGTATATTTTGCAGGCAAGCAGTCTAGATTTTTATACACATTTTGAAACAGGGAGTGTGTTGTGGTTACATTTTCCATGCAGTAGATTCAAGGGGGTCAGTGAAGCAATCAGGCATATAGAATACACAGTACAAAGTACATAGTAATAACATCATTGTTTCTAAGACATTAACTTGGCACAGGCAGATATTACATTCTCAGGTTGAGCCAGGGGCTGGAGACAGTCCTCAGTAAGATTAACTTTTGCTGTTAGTCAATGTCTGACACCTTTCTCCCATTGATGGCTACACATCCATCCCCTCCCTCACACACTCCTGTATAGAGGAGAGCTGGATGAGGTGTAGTAGCCAATCTATAGGGTCCTCTATATCTAGGAGGACACCAGAGACTGCCCTTCAATACATATGTCACGCCATATGGAGTTTTGTATTGTAGGAATTAAAATTCTGCTTTTACTTTCACTCTTGTCCGAGTTACCTTTTCCTTGAATGGGCTCTACCTTTGGTAAAGACCCTTCATTTAATTGAGGGGATTTTTTTAACCACCTCCCTTTGCTGTAATTCATTGAAAAAGTTCTCCATTGTTTTATTATTCTTAAGAACTTGTAGGATGACTAATAATAGATTAGGCGCATTCGGAGGAGGCGTCTCATTCTGTGGTTTCTAGGCTGGTGCTTTGTCCAGTTTGCCTCTTGGCACCGTATCTGTGGTCACCTTGTTGTTGCCTTGACTATGAGTGAGAAGAATAATAGAGCAAAGAAGAAGGAATACCAGGAAGCAGGTTGCTATCAACACCCCAAGGGAAAGAACACCATGGCCTTTTCCAGGAGACTCTCCCTTTTGGGATCTTCGCTTCTGGTCTACAGAACAGCATTGTCACGCAGACTCTATCAGAGGTGGTGTGGCGTGTACTATTCTGAGCCACACTGAAACAAAAACATGGTCTTTAAAATAAAGAGAAAGAGATTGTGAACAACCTAAACTTATTGTTGGCAGATGATATGGCGGGGAACTCCGTGCTCACTCAGTTACATCTACTGTACTTGCAGAAACTGATCTTCAGACACTGCAAGTGCGTATTAGCTGGACTTTTCTGTTGTTGTGACAAACACCGGAGCAAAACAACCTTAGGAAGAAACCGACAGTCCAGGGTCAGCTGGATTCATTGTTTTGGGGTCTGAGGGAGGCAGCATCTCATGTTGGACATGTGTGACAGATGATGCTTACCTCATGGTGACGTGGAAGTAGAGTGACAGGAAGGGGCTGGGAACAAGGTTGATCTTTCCAGAACACATGTCCAGTAACTCAGTTTCCCAACTAGCTACCCCCTTTCACAGTTCTACCACCTCTTATATCTATTGAAAATCAAACCCATTAGTGGTTTAGAGCATCAATGAAAGCAGAGCTATCATGATCCAGGCACCTCTTGAAAGCCCACATCTAACTACTGCTTGCAGGGGACCAAGTATTCAACACATAACTCTTTTAGGAACAGGATCATATCAAATTCATTACAAAGTGACACCCTATGATCCTTTACTTGCACTGGACATGGGAGCACATGCGTCCAATCCTAGCCCTCAGGGTTGGGGAGATAAAAGAAGATTGCAGAAACTTGAGACGAGGCTAACCCAATCCACACAGTGAGTGTCAGATGATACAGGGACTATCTATAGAGGAGACATTAACAACAACAACAACAACAACAACAACAACAACAACAACAAAACCTGCAAAAGCAAGTCCTGGTGATTTCAATGTATTTGGACTTTTGAGCAGTTCAATGGATGGTTTGGAAGCATAGTTTCGGAGGTTGTGGAGATGAGAAGATGTTAGATACAGGAGTAGAAACTTCTTCATGGACTATGAAGTCTTAGCCCACAGTCCAGGGGATATGTAGAGTTGTGTGTAATGCTTAAAGACTTCACATACATATAGAGTTGGTGGGAGGAAGGGGAGAGCCCTCCATAAAAAGCTGAAGACTGCCTCTCTTAGTAGCAGGAACTATTTGGTTCCCCCAAAGGGAAGCGACAGCATTTTATAATTATCACCTTGGTGCAGTAAGAGAAGGGGAGCAGGGTGAGGACAACATGGCAGAGAGAAACCAGGAGGCGACTGAAGTAAGCCCAGAGAAAGCACCTCAGTTACGTTTTTGAGGGCCGTTCTTCCAGGGTGAGCATGGACTTAAGTAACGGAACGAAGGCCAATTCTCTTCATGTACTCCCTGAGGAGCAGAAAGAGCAGTGTGCAATGAGACTATCCAACAACTGCAGCTCGTTGGCTCCGATTCCTTAAGGATTCTACTTTATTAGGGATTTATTAAAGGAATGTCCCTTCCTTACAACCCTAAATAGGAGGGAAAGGAGATTAAGGAGCACAAAAATGAAACCTTCTGGATATAAGTTCCTTGGGGGGGCAATTCCCCTGGCGTAATTCTCAGGAGTCTAGCAGATCAGCTATCTGACAGAAGAAGCAGCACCGTCCGTGGATGGAACTTGGAGCAATCCATTGAGACCGGAAGCTCTGGGCGTGGTGGGCCGGAACCTCTGATCTCTCTCTCCCGAACTCTCCCCCACTTCCTCCTCCAAAACAACGATCATTTTCGCAATATAACACCCTGGCCCGGATCTCCCACACCTGCCTTTTGGCTTGGGCTGATACGTCCTTCCTCTGAGTCTATGCTAAGATGTTTATCAGTTTGTAGAGATAAAGTCTCAGTAGGGTCAAGCATCCCAAGACTATTTTCACCTTGGGCCCAGACTAAGGCAAGATTACATTTTCCTCACACCATCTTTTTACAATATTATATGCAATCGGTGCTTCATCCTATATTCTTTTACTCCTTGCCATCATTAGCCACTATTTTGAAACTTAAACCTGGAAAAATTAAAGAACACTGTGTATGCTACAACCTGTGAACTGCTTATTTTCTACCTGTACTTTGATCTTTATAAATTTTGTTTTTATTTTTGAGGTTATAACATAATCACATTGTTCTCTTCCCTTTCCTCCCTTTAAACTCTCCCACACACCTATCCCTACTCTCTTTCAAATTCATGGCCTCTTTTTTTATTGTTATTGTATGCAAATATGTACATATGTGATATTTATTTTCTAATACATTATACACATGTGCATATATACACATGCGACACATGCACACACACACACACACACACACACCTGTTCAATCTGTGTAATGTCATTTGTATTTTCAGGCCTGTTGGTCCTAGACAACAAATTGGTGTGTTCTTCCCTGGTGAAGGCTACCTTTTACTCTCTCAGCGTTCCTCAGTTGCTTCTAGTTAGTTACAGTTCTTTGATTAGGCTTGAGACCCCATGGGGTTTCCCCAGTCCAGTTTGCCACATCCATTGGTGTCATACTTGTTCATCTCACGTCTGGGGCAGTCCTGCCAGTGAGAATTTACAGGTGTGCATTCTGCTCTTCCTAGTAGACACCACCCCATAACCAACTTCCGGGTCCTCCGGCTCTTCCTATCTTTCCTACAACATTCCCTGAACCACAGGTGTGGGGATGTTTTGTAGACGTGTCCTTTGGGACTGGGCTCTACAACTCTACACCGTGGTGAGTTGTGGTCTTCTGCGGTGGTCTCCATCCGTTGCAAAGAGAAGCTTCCTTGATGAAGAGTGAAGACTACACTTATCTGAAGGTATAAGAACAAATATATATATATATATATATATCATTGTTAGGATTTATGCTGGGTTAGTACATTAGGGGTTGTGGATTCTTCTCCAGCAGCTATGACCTCACCAGCACCAAGTACTTAGTTAGGTTTCCAGTACCAGGCATCATTTTCCTCTTGCTGAGCAAGGCTCAAGTCCAATTAGAGAGCTTTTGGTTACTGCCAGTGTATGCATGCCACCACTGTACCATTAAAGTTATCACGCCATGCTAGTGGTTGCTGTGGTTCATAGGCGTCACAGCTGGGGAGAAGGGAATAGCAGGATACAAGTGATCTGATAGCGGAAATTGAGAAGGAGGGGCCTTTGAGGACAGGGGAGGAATGTAAATACAGAAGGAGGAAGGTGGGTAAAATCACAATAAGGATGTCTTCAAAAGCTACAAAGTATCATACTATTAACTATCTACAAAAAAAAAATCCACCCTATAATACATGTCATTCTGTGTATAAATATATGTAGATAGTTTTAATGAACTTTCCTCATCTGGGCTGACTATGCCTCCTATAAGAGGCAAAGAACCACCTAACAAAATTCCAAAACAAAAAGCCCTCTTTTGGGCTGTTGATCAAGGCTGATACAATACAGCCTTTTGGTGTTGCCCTTGGTTACACCTCAGAAACAGAAGATAAATTCCTGTGCTTCACTCCCTGCACTTCAGAAACAGGACCCAGACATCCCTGAGGTGGATGGTACTGGAAGGCGCCATAGGAGCTTCCAAAGGAGGGAGGAAACAATCCTCCCCAGATATCAACCTCAGACGTGGTCGGATTTGCCTTCCTTCCTTCCTCCTTTTCTTCCTTCCTTCCTTTCTTTCTTTCTTTCTTTCTTTTTTTCTTTCTTTCTTGTGTGTGTTATATATTTTGTGTATGGGTGAAAAAAATAGGACTAGAAAAAAAGACAAAAGAATGGGCTTTCACTCTCTTGATGTTGCTGATCTTGAAATTCAGAAAGACATTTGAAGAAATGTTCTCTGATTATTTTGTTTGAAGATTAATAACTTTAAGGTAACCATTGTCTCTTACCATCATGGGAGTACTTTAGTGTCCTCAAAGTGAGGAACACTAAAACAAAGCAGACCCATGAGCCCTGCAGGCACTGTGCTGGGTACTTTTAAACATGCTAATTAGTTCACAACTGAAAATAATTAAAACAAGAGACATCTGCCCATAAGATTACTCTCATTGAAATGAAGGGGTATTTATTTATTCATTTTCCAAATGTTTAATGAGCATATATTATAATGATGGGTGATGGATGCTAAAACTATGGAGAAGGAAAAACCATAGTGTTTATCCTATGAAAGTCATGATCAATTAGACGCAAATAAAACAAATACATATACTCATCTACACTGCACTGCAAGTTTGATGAACAGACAATATCAATCACAACCTAATGATGAATTATAGACCATCTTGTGACAGTGCTTCTGAAGACCCAGTGTTTCTCTCTGTCCCCAAGATCATTGTCCTCGTTTTTCATTATCGTTTATTGAAGAGTTGAGAAAATACATCAGTCAAGGGATGATGTAGGAGAAGGAGGCAGCCACTTGGGGGACTTGATGAATGGGAGAGCCTTCACTTTGAATGAATGGCTTTGCTTTTGGCACAGATTGCTACTGGTGGAAAGCCACCACAATTATCATTTAATATTTTGAAGGTGACATCAATGTTCATGAAATTGCTTCATAAATAACTGGTTTCAATAAATAATGAAGACCTGTTCTATATCAGGATAATTGCAATATGATTATAAGTTGCTAAAAATTCAAGAAAGCCAGAGTGGGTGGGCTGGCTGGGTAGCATGTAATGCTACAGAAAGCTAAGGCTATGGCTGGAAAAACAACGGCAAACCCAGGCTGGGGAAATCAGGAGTAGGCGAGAAACATGTACCTTTTGTTTTCATGCAGAAAACACAAAAGTGGCTTTCTGATAAGTGAAACAAAGTGCTCTTCTGTTAAGACCTGGTAACACATTTACATTCAATGGGATCAATTGGGTTAAAAAAAAAGCCAATAGAGTTGATTAGGAAAGAAGAAAATTATTATTATTTTTTAAAACTTAACATCTGTTATTCTAACTGGCTCCTTCGGGGGCCGGATGTAAAATGTTAGTTAGGTTTCTATCACTGTGACAAACTGGAATGGAGGAAAGTTGATGCCTCATCGTGTCAGAAGTTTCAGCCAGTGGTTACTTGGACTCATCGCCTTTAGGTCTGTGGTAAAGCAATGCATCGTGGTCGCGGTGTACACGGTGAAGGATGCTGCTCACCTTACAGCAGCCAAGGAGCAGAAGTGAGAAAGGCAGTGGCTGAAGTCTCAGCTTCCCTCTCAAGGCCGGCCTTCCCGTGTGATGGTTGGTCCTGGCATCGGCACGCCTGAATGAAGAGCTGTTGAAGTCTGGCAGAACCCATGTCTGTCTGTGACGATGTTTCCAGAGAGGATGGACCTGCAGGACAGTGTCTTGGGAGGGGAGCTCGGATGTGTTTGGTACTTTCCCTTGGGCTGGTGGTCCAGATGGGAACTCAGAAGGTGGCCGTGTGCATGTCCCTTTCTTTTTTTGAGTGTGTGTATTGCTGCTCTAGCATCTGCTGCCCCCTGACTCCAGCTTCTTTAGCCTTTCAACATGGATTTGACAGTAGTGAGTCTCCGGAACCTTCCAGGCTTTCAGTGCTGGGTTGGGACAGCTGAGGCATCTCATTTCCTTGAATGAGAAGCCACCTGGTTTGTTCCCTTTGCAGCATACAGTTTACCATCGTTGAGTTACCTAGCCCCTTCCCTGTAAGCCAGTTCATTCAATTCCCCACCATGAAACAGACTTGCATTCCATTGGTCCTGGTCCTTTATAGGAACCTGACAGCAAATCTGTCCATAGAATTTCCCACCACCAGGCTCTGCTTTTTAAAGAGTCCTACAATTTCTTTTGGCACCACAGGCTGGGGACAGAACCTTTGCCACATGGTTCCTTAGGGGACATTCGCTTTACACTATAGCAGAAGAGGCACATGTACTTTGGTTGTGCAGTAAGAGCACTTGCAGGTCCATGCAAAAAAATGTGGAGTCAGGGGAGAGAGGGGCACGGAGGTGTGTGAGCACTGTGCCTCACTGGGCAACCATGGCAAAGACTTTGTATAACTTCACTAATTACTTTAGAGAGGTTCTTAAGCAGAGTCTCACCAAATCTCCGTTTACTCGTCTCCGAAACCCGGATAATAAAAACTCCCGGGGTTTACGTTAACTTAGCTATCTCTCTTCTTTGTCTTTTTCTGAATATTATGTCTGCAATCATCAAATTCCCCCTCTGTGATTCTCAAGACTGTCTATCACTTCATAAAGATATGCTCATGGCCAAATAAAAATAAATAAAGGAAAAGAGAATGAGGTGGGATTTCCCTCCAGTTATGCAGTAGCTGATAATGTAAACTTGGATAGAGGGAACCGTTGGCAGGGTCACCACCATGTTTATACCTAGAGAGGTGAAGGAGTCCATGGGCCTTCTTGCCTCTTTGCCGACTTACCCTCCACTTGCTACCATCAGAATATTCCTCTCTGTCAACAGTGACATCTTTGCTTAGCCCATTGTGAAGTTTTCTGGTAACACAATGTGTGGAGGTCTGCTTTCTAATGGTGGCCTGGAAAGGCAGTGAGGGACATACGCTGAGCACATGGACGAGCCATACTCCCTGCCTTGTCTACTCTTTACAACATCTCTATGCGGCAGTGACTCTCATGTCCCCATTTGATAGACACACACTGAAGGCTTAGAAAGGCTGGGCATTTGGTTCAAGGGCATATAAAGTCTTAATTATACACTTAATTCTAAAGTCTGTATTACTTAACTACTTTTTAGTAGAGTCATAGTGCCATGATCTCTTAAGATTTACAACAAAACCTTAAAGTCACAGATACAATCTTGACGGTTAAAAAAATGAAAACAAAAAAGAAGGCTATCTAAAATATTAAAAATGCTGCTTTCGTCTCAGTTTTGTTTTATAAAAATAGTACACATAAGTCTCCTACATACTAATGATATATAAGCCACCTCCTAATGAACTCTATATTTGAACAATGTATTTGAATTGTTGCCGACCCACTGATACACTGCCTGTCTCTTTACATTTGATTCACAATGAGTTTGCTTGCCTTTAAAGAGACTAAAAGGCCTTTTTGGAAATGAATGGATTGGTTGAGCTTCCTTTTCAACAGTAAATTAGGGAATTTTTGAGTTGATACTTTCTTCTTTGTTCTATAAATTCCTCTGTATCAAGTGAAAGCCTTCTAAATTATTTTCTTGTCCTTAGATACTGCTCTAAACTGAGATTATTCTAAACCATAATTGCTTTTGAGATTCTAAAGGCTTGGCTGTCTGGCTAAAGATCTTAATGATGAGGATTTAGTAAATAGGGCTTATTGGGGGAAAAAAAGCCAACAACACACTTTAAAATATTTATCCACTTTACATCCATATTGTCGCCCCCTCCTTTGTCTCCTCCTATTCCCACCCTTCCTCACGTCCCCCCACTTCCCCTAGTCGTCAAAAAGGGGGGAGCCTTCCTCCCCTACCATCTGACCCCAGCCTATCAAGTTTCATCTGGACTGCCTGCATCCTCTTCCTCTGTGGCCTGATAAGGCTGCCCTGTCAGGGGGGCGTGGCCAATGAGAGGCAACAGAGCGCAGGTCAGAGCAGCCCCTGCTCCCCATATTAGGAGATTCACACTGGAGACTGAGCTTCCTATCAACTACAACTGAGCAGGGTTTCCAAGTCCTCTCCATGCATGATCCTTGGTTGATGAATCAGTCTCTGCGGGCCACCCTGGCCCCAGATCTGTTGGCTCTGGTGGTCTCCTTGTGAAGCTCCTATCCCCTCTGGGTCCTTTTATCCCTCCACTCTTCCATAAGACACCCTGCACTCTGCCCAAACTTTGGTTGTGAGCCTTAGCTTCTGCATCGACCCCTTGCTGGGTGGAGTCTTTCAGAGGACCTCTATGACAGGCTCCTGTCTTGTTGTCCTGTTCCCGCTCTTCAATAGAAACCACAAGGTTTTTTTTTGGGTGGTGGTGGTGGTGGTTGTTTGTTTGTTTGTTTGTTTGTTTGTTTTTTAACATAGCCCCTCCAGTCCTTCTCCTACATTCAAGGAAGTGACATAAATTACAGTCGGAGGTCTGGGTGTAGACAGTATGCTAAGGTGCATTTTAATGGCAGCCCCTTGAAGCGTCTTATGCTCTCTTGAGAGACTGTCTAACATAATTTATGTTGCCTTCAACCTTACCAAGAAACAAGTAGGCAAAATTAGGGAAAGATGAAGATTTATAGGGCAACAGAGAATAAGGAAAGAGTAATGCCTAGAATATAAAAATGTGGGACAGACCAGGTGCCATATTGAGAGCAGGAACATTCCTTCTTATAGTTTGGATGGGAAGTCACAACCGCCCCCCCCCAAGGCCCATGCATTTGACCACCTGGTGCCAGCTGATGGTGCTTTTTTTGGGAAGCTGGAGAACTTTGGGGTTCTGGCCTCACTAGAAGCTGAGCATCATGGTGAACCTTGACGCTGATGTGCACTTTTGGTTCCAGCTCAAACCCTCTGCTCCCTGATCCACCCACTATCTCAAAATTCTGCGGGTACAGATGGAGCAGCCGTACCAGTATCTTTCTAACCATGATGGATTACACCCTCCGAAACTGTGAGTCCAATAAACTCTTCCACTAAGTTGCTTCTTTTCAGATATTGGTCACGATGAAGATAAATACATTCCTTGAAGCTCCTGAGAAACAGTTTCAATTTTTTAAAAAAATCTCATCCTCAGACCCTAATTTAAATGTTCTGGACTCTGATGTCTAAATCTAGAACATCATGTCAGTGGTGAGGGGACATAGGCCATCTCCTCTTTGTCACCCCCAGCAGTCCAGAGAGTTTCCCTGATTTTTACAGGGGTCTTAACACAAGCCAAACTGGGATTTGTGGCTTTAATACAGAAGAGAATTTTTGGAGTAGGCAGTATGGGGGAGAGGTGGGGATTTTATTAAAGGTACATATAGACTCTAATAGTGAAAGTGTGTATGGGGGGGAGGGGTGATCAAAATGAAAATTAATCTTAAGTGAGGCACAGGCCCTTCAATGGGGGAGGGTCACAATCAAGTGCCTTAGCATTAGGCATATACACCCTTGTTGTGGCTCTTGGTTATGTCTCAGATGGTGCTAAGAAACCCTCTCCCCCTTTTGTCTGTTTTGATACCTGAGGTTAAAGGTGGCTTTGGTGATGCCTTGGATGGAATTGTAATCCCATAAAGCAAAACCAGGAGCCACGGGGGATGCACAAAGGGTTTGCACATGCGTTTTCTCTCTGAATGGGTTTCTGAGAGATTATTTTTTCTTTTTAAAATGTCATTATGATTTATTCATATTACCCCAATTGTTATCCCCTTGCTCTTTTTTTCCCATTCCCACCCTCCCTCCCTCTTCTGCCCTAGTCCCCTCCCCTAGACCTCTGAGGGATTGTTAAAGCTACAGATCCTCAGTTGTGAAAGGAGAAGAGCCCGAAGCCCTTGTTAGCTGTGTGGGGACTCTTACTTTTTTGCTGGCCAGTAGCTTCTACTGGGTTCCTGGGAGAAGGCCTTATTTTCACACATCCTCCAAATTTTCTGTCTTTTTATCCTGCTTCATTTAGGACTGTGCCCTATTATAGTATTTTTTTTCCTCCTGGCCCCAAGCTTCCAGAATAATGACTCATGAGACTCAAAATATATTTACAAATACCTAGGCCATATAGCTAGGCTCTTAGCTTATAACTTAAAGTGACCCACTTATACTAACCTACATTTTGCTGGGTGGCTGGTTCCCTCAGTTCAGGTACCATGTATCTGTCCTCCCTACATTTTCCCAGACATAGCACCCTCGTCTGGCTCTATTCTAGAATCTTCTCCGCCTGACAGATGTCCTGCCTTCTATTCTACCCTTTCCTATAGGCCATAGGTTTTTGTTTGTTTGTTTGTTTGTTTTTAATTGACAAGCGATGGATCCATACAATACACCAGATATTCTCTCTGCAGTGGCCTGGTCTTCCTTTTCAGTTCACCCTTGCTTTACTAGTATATGTCATCCTCTATAAAGTTGGAATGGTCATTTGTATTCTAACAGGTTAGGTCCTCTGCCCCCTTTTTCTACCTCTACCTTAGATCTCTCTTTTAAGTCTCAGATCCATGCATACAACTGCTGACTTGACAGTCCCACCTGACATGGCCGGCCACCCAAGGTCAGCATGCTTGACGCTCGGTTCTCTCCTTCAAATGGCGCCTCTGGTCCCTGCTATCTTAATCAATGCTAAACCTGGCTGCCTCTCTGTACCCTCAGTGCTTGTTCTTCTTTTCTCCTTTCCTCTTTTAAAACAATAATGTGAGATTTATTTCTGCTGTGATGTGGTTTCTTTGGCATGCTTTGGAGCCTGTTGCTAAGAAATTCTGTTGTCCTTGTCCATCTAATTTTGATTTCTGTGCCATTTTTTGGCACTAGGGAGGGCATTGTGAGCTATGCTCACGAGACAGGAAGAAAATAAGCAGAAACAGTATAAAGACCTCAGGGATTCTAAGACAAATGCTTTTGTTAGTATTTCATGGTTGGATGATAAATTAGAGTCATCAGCATTTCAATATTGCTTAAAATTTAATATTATGCTAATGTTTCAATGATGAATTCTTATAGTAAATGCGTTATGATGTCAAAAAAAATGGTGCCTTGATAAAAGCTGTCATTACGTTTTGTAATCGTGGTTTGTCAATATAGCCCAGGTTGAGGGGTTGAGATCTTCATTAGCACTTTCCATGACATTTCCAAACTTTTCATCTTTGGCTTTTCACCCTGCCAGTGCCTATCTGGCCAAACCCTGTCCTTTTTATCTCATGCCGTCTCTGTTAGGTGAATGGCAGGCCGGAGCGGATCGGTGGGGAAAGGAAAGGGAATGAAAAGTTTTGTGTTTTAGGAGTTGTCCTCTTCACTTCCCACCCTTGGCCTCTCACCACGTCATCGCATCAGCCTAGCAAAGCCAGGCTCCAGCCCACCTGGTCCTCCCCACCCACCTAAGCTGCTGTCCCCTGTCTCTCACCATCGTAGCAGCTGTCTAGGGCCTCAGTTCCCCTTTCTCACTTTTAGCCCATTTTTCACACCACAGGCAATGTCCGTATAAATTATACTATGTCTTGTCTTTTCTTGAAACCCTTTGGTGGTTTAGCACAGAAACATCCTTCTGAGAATGTGCTGCCACGGCATTCAGCTACCAGCTACCTTGGCCACGTTTATCTTTTCCTCGTTACAGCCAAACATGTTTTCCTGAGTATTCTAAGAGCTTTCTCTCTCATGTCTTTGGAGAACTATTTTCTCTTTGCCCACAGTTCTCGCGGTCTCTGATTCTCTAAGCCAATTAATTTTTCCTAGCTCCCCACTGCAGTCTTCAGTGTCACTTCCTGAGAGCGATACTTGTGAAAATTATTGATCTAAACTTTTGTTCTTCCTAGAGAATGCTTCTTAAAATTTGGGTCTCTACATGTATTTGTGTAATAACTGCTCACCAGATAGTGTGCTCCCTAGACAAGAACACAATCTACTTTGTTCTTATCTGCTCATGGGTAGCATATAGTTGGCTGGTAATCAATATTTGTCAGAGTAAAAGTAATATTATTTTAGTTGTAAATTTTAATTTTTTCTGGAACATGAAAATTTTAAGGGTGCCAAGTTTATTATTAGAAATATTTATCACATAAATCCTTAAATAAAAGACACCGTTTGGCAGTACTGCGGATAATGCACTCAGCTAGGATTTATAACAGATATGAAAATACTCATTAATTTCTATATTAAAAATTTAATATTGATGCTTTTAATCATAAAAAGTAATGCTTGCCTAATTGATACTCTGAACAAGTAGAACTCTTAGGGTGTGTTTATATTAAATTTTAAGTCTCCTATTATTAGTTTAAAATATACTTGACAGAGGGATGGGAGAGATGGTTCAATGACAGAGAGCTCTTGCTACTCTTGTAAAGGACTTTGAGTTCCCACCACGCACACCAGCAGCTCATGGGCACCTGTGACTCCAGTTCCAGGGAATCCAACACCCCCTCCTGGCCTCCCTTGGTATTACAAGCATGTGGTGCACACAGTCAAACAGGCACAGACACACAAACAAACACATAAATTTAAAATACACGCATAACTCCCACTCTTGTTTATTTTTATTCACTGACACTAAAAATAGCATTAAAAAATCTTAATTTCAGTTCAGAAATTAAGATACCTTGCTCAGTGGTAGTCTGAACTTGATTTCAAGTGCTGTCCCGCCCATCTCCTTGGTAGTTTTCTCAAGGCAGGATGGGATGGGGTGATATTGCTGTCCCCCCTTCTTCCTCAGGTTAACCTTCCATGTTCCATTTATCTTACTGTTTGTTAGATATTGGTGTACTCCTTGCCTGGGGCTGTGTGGTTATTTAATAAGACTTTCCTCACACCCCTCCCTCATACAGTCCCACTTCCTTCTGAGACTTCTTGGATATATGTCCTCTTCAGTCTTTGGTTTTCTAAAAATTTTTTATGTTTCTGGTTTTTCGAGACAGGGTTTCTCTTTGTAATAGCCCTGGCTGTTCTGGACTTGCTTTGTAGACCAGGATGGCCTTGAACTCAGAAGTCTGCCTGCCTCTGCCTCCCGAGTGCTGGGATCAAAGGTGTGTGTCACCATGCCCAGCTCAGTCTTTGATTTTCAATGATTATCTTGATACAGAATAGACTAGTCAGGGTTCTCCAAAGAAACAATACATACCCGTGTGTATGAATGCTTTTGTGTATGTGTGTGTGTGCGCGCGCATATGTGCACCCACACACATTTCTGAGAGGATTGTTTCAAAGAATCATTTAGCATGATTGTGAGGGAGTGACTTATCCAAAAGTGGAGGAGGCCAGCAGGATGGCAGTTCAGAGGGGAGATGAGTATTGTGCCTGAAATGCAAACAGTTGAGGATCAACAGAGTTTTCATCTTATGGCATAAAGACAGAATTTCTGCTCCTTTGGAAAAAAAAAAAGCCCAGTCTTTGCTCTGTAGGCTTCAGTGAGTTAGATGTGGCCCTGAGTTAATGTCATGAAGTAAAATGAACCTGGTTCATGTTTTCCATAGTTAATCACATCGGAGAAATATCTTCACAGCAGCATCTAGACTAGTGTTTGACTAAAACAACTAGGGACCAAAACCTAGCCAAACCGACAGCCCATTAACCATCTCCAGGCCTTTCTTGAAGCCCCAGGCTTCCCTTTCTGAGCAAACATGCAGGCAGGACTTAAAATGGCCCCAGATGGGCTTTTCCAGACTTGTTGTAGTCAATCTGAAAGAGTCATACTGTTGGAAATTAGGGACTGGAGAGAGTCACAGGAGTTAACTAGAGATGACATAAACCAGTTGGCAAAGACCGGAAACCCTCTCTCACCTGGCCTACAAGTAACAATCGGACCATATTGGAAGGGATGCAGGAGCCATGTAAATGACCTGTACAGGATCTTGAAGCCTGTGGTCCAGTGCTTTGGGGCGCAGGCCTGTCCTCAGCCCACCAGCTCACTAGCTCACTCCCTTTCCCTTTCCTAACAATAGTTTCTCTATTACTATTACTTTACCACGGTGTCCCTGGTACAATCCTTTGTCATGGGGCGCAAGAACCAGGAAACTTCAATGGCTTCTCATACCCATGTCTATGGCATTATAGACTTTATGAGCTCTTTTAAAGTTAGGAACCGTTGACCAGGGATAGGGACCCATGAGTAAAACTCTCCTCAACAATGTCGCAGGATCGGGTTTTATCTGAGATGGATGCCCCTGGTCCTTAGGAAACTGCAGCAAGCTGATGCCTCCCCTCACTTTCAGTTATTTCAGATAGCTACTTCCTTTCTTACTACCTGTGGCTAGGGTCCTCGTTCTCTGCTTACTTAGTACTAAGGTGCACAGCTCTCCCCTCTCCATCCTCCTGTATCCTTTGGGAAGGTGACTCACAGTGAAGAGTGTGGTTGGGGTCTTTCAGAAGTTCAGAGGGTCAGAGAATAGAGAGAGGTGAGGTACTTAGCTCTCTGTTTCCCTCACTCTAGCCTCGGGTTAACATTGTTCGTACCTGGCCATGGACCCTGCCAGGTAACCATCTGATAGTCACAGGTCTCTGTGGGTGCCTTTTTTTTTTTTTTTTTTTTTGGTTTTTCGAGACAGGGTTTCTCTGTGTAGCCTTGACTGTCCTGGACTCACTTTGTAGACCAGGCTGGCCTTGAACTCACAGCGATCCGCCTGCCTCTGCCTCCCGAGTGCTGGGATTAAAGGCATGCACCACCACGCCCGGCCCGTGGGTGCCATTTTTAAACTCTGTTCTTTATGGGTTATTTTATGCCTCTTGCTCCCTTCCACCAACCCCCCCAACACTAGGTAGGAGAGAAAGGTTAGTGGGGAGAGGGGGTAGAGTTGTCTTTAGCTACTTCCTGCTGTTTAGGATTATTGGGTTCTTTGGAGGAAATACCAATCTGTTTCAAGATGTCTCTAACTTCTTGTCCAACAGCATCAACAGCAACCAGGGGCAGCGGGGAGCAGCAGCCTTCTTTCTAGGAGATTGTCCTTTCTCTCCTGGTTTCCACCACAGCAGCCTCCTACTCAGCAGCTGCTCTAGCCCCTTTGAAGCATTTTACCCACCCCCTGCTTGCCCCCCCCCCCCAGCATCTCCTCTAAGCATCCTTCTCTCTCCTGGAGAGTCCTTTTCCTCTCCCGGGGCTCTGATATTTATACCCTCTCCGAGTCCTCAGAATTCCCCTAACTCCAGCTGGCAAAGACCATGTCCCTCTCTAAGTCTCATGAGGCAATTATCATCTGTGGACAAACTGAAAGTAGATCCATACCCCTCCCATATTTGGAATTAAAACAAAAACCTGTTTACATACTATAACTGAGTTTTAAAAGAATCCCAAATGTCTGCTACAGGTCCCCCTGCCTTCTGATAAGGAATCAATCCCTTCAGACCTTCTTAAGATGTAAGACCTCCTGCTGATCACTCTCACTTTTAGTTTTCCCAACATGTCATCAATAATTTCTTAACTAAACTGCTTATTACTTTATTTGAATGAGCTTCCTGTATCCTGCTACGTCATGAGACCATATGAGTGTCACCTAGAGGTGAAGCTAGGAAGGGGGCTTTGAAAAAGGATTTTAGCACATGACGTCAATCCCAATACTTGGGAGGGAGAGGCAGGCAGATCTCTATGAGTTCAAGGCTAGCCTCATCTACAAAGAGAGTTCCAGGACAGCAGGGCTGTTAAACAGAGAAACACTGTCTCGAAAAACAAAAAGGGATTCGAATGGAGTCACTGTGACACACACTTGAGTCAGCACTTAAGAGGCTGTGGGAGAAAGACCTTAAGTCTCAGGCCATCCAGGACGGCATAAAGAAGACATCGTCTCAGAACCTCAAACCAAAGAAACAATTCAAATGGAGACACACAAGTATGGAAATGGCATTCTGAGTCTGAACTTCTCACATGATGAACATGTGACTCATTTCTTTTCTGTCTTGTTAGGGAGAAGAAGATGTTATTAATTATGATATGGACTGCTGCAGTGATTACTCAAAGTGTTACCAAGGGCAGCATTGGACAGACTTGCCGGTAGAAGGGAAGATGATGTGGTATCAGGTTATCTCAGTATCCTAACTTATTGGACAACCAAATACTATTTTTATTGTCCTTTATCATAAACTACATTCTTTTAAACACTAAATATAGTTTCTGGGACACACTGCTCTGTTCATTTGGATAAGTATCACACGATCACTTTATTTTATTGACCTTTTTGTGTAAGTCAGATGACACTGACTCATAACGATAACTGCCTCTCATTTACACGGGCTACGCAGTCCCAGGCACTGTTCTAGGTAATTCATGCATATTAACTAATTCCATCCCCATAGTGCTATGAATAGAAGGTCTTATTATCTATGTTGTGCAGATGGAAACTGAAGCAGAGATAAATTAAATAACCAGCCCAGATCCATGGCCGGAAAGCAAACAAGCTCAGATCTGAGCTTTAAGATGCTGGAGTCAGAGTCTGTACTTTTGGCTATTCTGCTGTATGTTTGAGAACACGAGGCAGCAAGAACACTTCTTTTTAAAAAAATTTCTAACTTTTAAAAATTAATTTATTCATATTACATCTCGATTGTTAGCCCTTCCCTTGTTTCCTCCTATTCCTCCCTCCCTCCCACTTCCCCCCTTCTCCCCTCCCCTATGTCTGTGATTGAGGGAGACCTCTTCCCCCTATATATGCTCTTAGAGTATCTAGTCTCTTCTTCGTAACTTGCTATCCTTCCTCTGAGTGCCGCCAGGCCTCCCCATCCAGGGGACGTGGTCAGAAAAGGGGCACCAGAGTTTGTGAGAGTCAGGGTTAGAACACTTCTTCTGGAGACTGAAAAATACAGCCCCAGTGCATGGCTCTGGATGGTATGAATTAATCATGTAGAACTTAGCCTGGAAAAACTGATAGTTGCTGTGTACCCCAGCCTGTCTCTTCCTGTTGTCAGCTTCTTCAATGATCTTCCAGCTACTGCCAGATTTTATCTGCATCAGCCTAGCAAGCCAAGTCTGAAGCATTTTATACCCGTCCATCTTCATCCCGGTTCTTCTTATTAGCTAGCCCGATAAATTCAACATTTTCCTTCGATTGACATCTCCCAAATTGTGACTGGTACCTCTGTTGCTATGAAGGCCCTATTGTATTGCTGGGTTATCATTTTTTATCCTAACAGATCATGGGTCACCTCGGTGAATGCCATGATTCAATATAATAAGAAGGGACAGTTTTGAGTGGGTAAAAAACCTACTCAGTTTCCTGGCCTGTAAAATAAGGATGAGAACAATGGCCACATAGGGTTGGGATAAAATTAGATCATGTATGGGAGAGCAATTAGTAGTGTCTGGCGTGTACATGGCATTCAAATAATTTGGGCTGAATTAAGGTCTTCCAACCTTTATTGAACAATCAAATATTATGTTATTTCTTAATGAATAAAATAGTTCATTTACCATAGTCTAAATTCTTTTTATAAATATTCATGTAATAAATATGTTGTTTTATTTATTTGATTCTGGTTATTATATAACTAAGACGAAGGTAAATCAGAGATGAGGATTAAAAATGCTTACAAGTATTGCTCATAGTCTAGACACCATGCTTGGTAGATATATATACCTGTGGTTTTTTTCTTCTTCATGAATTCAATAAATATTTGTTTTAGTGCCTGTCACATGTTAGATGATAGGGGACAGTATGATAAGCAAGGGACAGAGCAAAGGTAGAAAATGAAGCATTCTAATTCAGCCTAAACATGCCTACAATTTTATATCATGGCTTCAGTATATATTTTTACAATATGGCTTTGCTATGTGACATAAGGCCTAAAGCTAAATTTTAATACTGAATGTGGCCTTGACATCTGGTGAAACTGGAGGCTGAGTGGCCACAGATATTCTAAGTTTTCTTCCCTTTGTGGTTCCTGTTGACAAGACCCCACAAACCAAAGACCCCTCTATAACAAGTCAGGAGCAGTCCTTTTGTCCCAGCCTATAATAGCCTGCAGCTTTATTCAAGAGATCTGGTCAGACCCATCTGCAGGAAACAGCCTACTCTCTCTACTAACGCAGCATTCTACAAACCTTAGTTATTCACCCTGTCTTGAACACAACACCACGGGGCCTGCGAGGTGTGCAGTGCACTCTTTCCCCAGAGGGAAGATGTGTGGCCGGTAAGCTGCTGTGATCCTACCTGTCCAGGGTTTTCTAGGACAGGAATCCTTTAATCAATGCTGTGCAGTAGGAGGTGGCCAGACACCACAGAGGAAGAAACCAAACAGAAGGAGTTCCCTAGATGGCTGCTTTTCACACTTTAAAGTGGAAAACAGCAGCCTGGGATCTTGTTAAAATTGTCCATTCAGACTTGTACCTCTGGAGTGGAGGCCTGAGACTCTGCATTTCCAAGAGCCCTGCCCCTTATTCCTTCCTCTAGGAACTGGGCCATTGAGTCTGAGGGAGAAAAAAAATGGACCAAGTGTGTAAGATGTCTAGGTCGAAAGATCCATTAGTACCATAAGGGAGACAATGCTTCGAAGAAAATGCCCAATGAAATGGGCCAGTAAGTAAAAGCACTTACTGCACAAACCAGAAAACCTAAATTTGATTCTCAGAACCTTTGGAGAAAGGAGAGAACTGACTCCTGATGTGAGTACCTACACACACACACACACACACACACACACACACACACACACACACTTAACTTGGGAAGTGATGCTTAACTTCCACCATGCTCCAGCCTTTAGGAGACCCAAAGGGAAATAGCCTCCATAACGCTCACCTTGGACCTCCTCCTTGGGATTGGAGAACCTCGCTTACTTGCATGAATATTTTATTGTTATTTGTGTCAAGTTCATTGGGGAAATGACTTGGGGTGAGGGGGTGAGCCAGGAGGAAAAGGAGAGGGGGAAGGAGCTGGATAAAGAGTGAACCATGCTTCCTCCAGGAAGGCTGAACTCTGAAGGTGGTGGCCCTGAGGCAGTCCTGCTTCCCAGAGACGGTGCATATCGGATTGGCCTTCTGCTTAGCAGACCAGCCTTGAAGCTAATTTCTCTTGACCTTCTCATGGGATTCCTGTCAGCCAGGCCCTCGTTCATTAAGGTTGCTTTAATTATGTGCATAATGGCTCATTATTTTTTTTATAAAGGAAGTGGCAAAGGAAACAATCATGCAAATGAATGAGGTTTGTTCTTCACTGAGGATTGTGGGCTAATTGGTACAAAAGCTGGCAGTGCCAAACACAGTCATGCCAAAAAGAAGTTCACCAAGCCCCCTACTAAGGTCATACACGCCAGAGATACTTAAAGCACAGTATTTAGCTAATATACCTGAGTAAATCAGCCTTGACCGAGTTCTTCCTCAGTTGGATTGAAGTCTCATCTGAATTGATCAAGACCAAACTTCTTTCCCACACACATCACTGTTTTAGTTTGGCTTTCTTTGTTTCCAAAAGGAGGTTTGTATATTGGAACTTGGTATTCTCTTCTCCAGAGTTTCCTTTGGTATGTATCATTCATTCATTTGTTTGTGTGTCCTGTTTGAATTCCAGCTAATTAATAACTTTACCTACACAGCCAACGTGTAAATTGGCACCTTCTTGTATTAGGCAATGTCACCTCTACTGAGCTAGTACTTGTACACAGGTGGTTTTTTTTCATCTCTGAAGAGTCCAGAATTTGTGGATCTTTTGCTTACAGTGTATCCCTACATCCGCTCATCAGAGAAGCTCTAATTCTGAGTTATAAGGCTAGGGCAGGAATAGATGCCATGCATTTCCACACTGCCCTGCACGCTGATGCTCCTGAGGCACTGATACTTGAAATTAAATTGCTATTGTAAAATGAACTAAATCACCGCGGTCATTTGGAATTATATGTAACTCAGAAATCGCAACCAGCAGGGATATTATACCGAAGGCAAACTTCAGGTCTGTGTAACAGATACCATTAAACAGGTACAAACTGCCCTGAAGCCTGTTCTGTTACTTCTGTTAATCCCAGCTGCTTGTCTTTGTATCCACCCAGAAAAGCCATTAATTAAAGGGCTCAGTGGAGGCACACACACACACACACATACACACACACACACACACACACACACACACACACACACACACACACGGTAGGAGGATTCAGCTGACTTTATAAGCAGGGTCAAGGTAGGATATCCACCCACACAAACTACTCAGGCTAGGGCACTAACCAAAGGGCATTAGCGCATTAGGCTTTCTGATTCCCACATTTATCCTTGCCGGAACGGGTATGATGGTATTTAATCAAATAGAAGATTATTTATTTGACCAAAGAAAATTCATCTATGGCATCCATTCCACTAATTAGCAGACTTGCTATTGGTCTGATATTAAGGCGGTGATAGGCATAGGCTAGCTGCGTTTCGATCAGCTTTAAAGTGCTAACTAGCTACCTCAGAGGATTTATTGTGTTTCTCTGATTATGGTAGTTCAGAGATTAATTTATACCCTCTCCTCTAGAGTATAAATTAGAACGCCCACCCAAACACCGCATGTTATATATAGTAATTTAAAATAAATTGCAGATAATATAGTAGTCGTTAGAATCGCAGATTAATGTCTGTCTGACTTCTTGGAATGCAAGCTGCAGGAGGACGAGAGAGGGACATTCATAATATTCCCATATTATGGGAATTTTAACATATCCCATAATATTCCCACAATCTGTACAGATGCAGAACTTCAGCACGGGGCCGGGAGCCAGTTTTGGTTGCATGAGCCTCATCTGTTATCTTTTCCCACTTCATTCCTACTTCATCCTTTGCCTCCTAGGTCTGCCATCCCTATCCCTTCCTTCTTCTTATTGGTTCAGTTCTGTGGTTTGGATGTGGAAGCCCTATCAAAGGTCATGTGCTACAGATTCCATCCACAGACTACTGTGGATCTACTGGGGGTGGCTGGAGCTTTTGAGAAGTGGGGCTTCGTAGGAGCGCCTTTGGGTTTTGGACACTAGCACCTAACGCTTTACTGTTTCTTTTGTTTTCCTGCCCATGAGGCGGCCAGTTCTTTCCTGCCATGATGCTTCACAACAGGGCACTACGCCAACCATCAAGGCTAAAACCCTCCAAAACTATGATCTAAAGTAACCCCTTTCCTTACTTAATTACCTCAGGTCTACTTTATTGCAGCAATAGAAACTAACTGTGAGTCATATGCTTATAAATTCTGCAGCTGAAGAGCTAGGGTGTTTAAAAACCGGCTTCATCTTGATTTACTCACTCGAGAGTATGATGCTCCCTTTGTTTTCTAGCCAAGGAAAGAAGGCTAGCGTGGTACTTACCTTGTGTGGCTGTGAGAATTTGTGGGGTGTCTCTGACTTTTGCTCCTTCTTGCTTTGAATGAATTTAGCCTCGACTGACTCCATTGACTATTTGATTAATTTCCCTAGCTGTTACATTTTCTCTTTACTTTTCTTACTGATCTTGCAATTGTACCCATGGAGCGGCCTCTTTGCTGGGTGTGCACGTATGTACCATGTGATGGGGTGGAGGCAGCTGTTCAAGAGAAACACTTTGCATCTCCCCAAACTTCCTCATTGATTTGAATTTTCTTATGTAAGCTGGGTCATTTCTTTCAGATTTTGTTTTCCTGTTTGCCAGCAGGGGTTATGATGTCAATCTTACATTGATAGTATGAAGATAAAATTAGGACAGAATATGGGGAAAGTATGTGGTCCAATAGTGGAATGGGATGACCTCTTTAATGTTTTTTTAAAAATTAATTTATTCAGATTACATCTCAGTTGTTATCCCCTCACTTGTATCTTCCCATTCCTCCCTCCCTCCCTCTTTCACCCTATTCCCTTCCCCTAGGTCTACAACAGAAGGAGACCTCTTAAAACTTTACATTTCTTTTTAGTTATATACATATGCAAGTATGTTTGTGTGTGGGTATGTGCACATGAGTTCAGGTGCTCAAGGATTCCAGAAGAGAGTGTTAAGGTCCCTGGATGGGGCTGGAGTTAAAAGTGGTTGTGAACCTACTGACATGGGTGCTGGGAACCAAACCTAGGTCCTCTGGAAGAGCAGTCTGTGTTCTTAATGTCTAAACCATCTCTCTAGCCCCAGAATTACCATTTGCAATAAACTATAACATCACAAGTAAACCAGGAAGCGGACCTCCCTGTGGTTATGGTGTTGTTGTTTTTTTTTTTTTTTTAATAAGAATTAAACTCTGTTCACTGTGAGAATCTGGGGAAATGGAAGGGTGAGTTGAAAGCAGTTGATCTGAAAGCCTGGCATGTCTAACCACCCAAGTGAGAATGACGGGGGAGCTGAGAGTCAGTGGAAAACCGTCACCTGCTTGGATTCCCAGCTACGGGTCCACTGGAGGGTCTGGGATCTCTGATAAGGAACAGAAGAAGCAGCCAGGAAGGTGAGCTTGACCTTGGGCAGCAGTGAGTGGCAATATGGATCCTGCTGGCCCTGCACCTGTCAACCCATCCAAGCACAATGACTGACAGAGTAGAAGCTGCTACTTCCTCTCTATCTTCTATGCACATTCTACTTTTTAAATATTTTATTTTATTTTTTTTAATTAAAATTACATCATTTCCTCCCCTCCTTTTCTTCACTTCAACACCTTCTCTCTCTCTCTCTCTCTCTCTCTCTCTCTCTCTCTCTCTCTCTCTCAAATTTATGGTTTTATTAAAATTTTTTATATGTTATATTATTAGATATATAAATACAATCTGTTCAGTCCATATAATGTTACTGACTGTATATGACTTCAGGGCTCACCACTTGGTTGGCTAACCAGCTGATGGACTCTCCCCTGGGGAAGGCTATTTTGTTCGTTCTCAGCAGTCTTTGGTTGCCTGTAGTTGTTTGTCTAGGGTCCCTGTGGTGATTTGAATACGAACAGCCCCCATAGACTCATGTGTTGAATGCTTGGCCCATAGGGAGTAGCACTATAAGGAGGCGTGGCCTTGTTGGAGGAAGTGTGTCACTGTGGGCGTGCCTTTGAGCTCCACCCAGTGTGGCACAGAGTCTCCTGCTGCTGGCTGGGGATCAAGATGTAGAACTCTCGGCTCCTCCAGCACCACGTCTGCCTACACGCCGCCATGCTTCCTACCATTATGACAATGGACTAAACCTCTGAAACTGTAAGCCAGGCCCATAAATGTTTTTCTTTATAAGAGTTGCCTTGGTCATGGTGTCTCTTCACAGCAATGGAAACCCCAAGACAGTACCATATCTACTCATACCCGAAGATTTGGAGTTAGTAGCCACAGGTGAGAGAGAATGAATGATATTTGTCTTTCTGGATATGGTTTACCTCACTCAACATAATCTTCTCTAGGTCTAGTCATTTATCTGCAAATTTCCTTTTTTTTTCTTTGTATACCTAAATGGTATTCCATACTATAAATATACCATGTTTTCATTATTTATTTGTCACTTGAAGGTTGTCATTTAGGTTGATTCCATTTCCCAGCTATTGTGAGTAGAACAGCCAAACATGAGTATACATAGCTACAGTCATGTACTATTTCATATCGACAATCATGCCAAAAACATATGCTAGAGAAAAGAAAGCAGCTTCAACAAATGATGCTAGAAAAACTGAATGGCCACACGTAGAAGAATAAAATTAGGCCCACATGTATCACCTTGCACACTCCAAATGGATCAAAGACCTAAACCCAAAACCTGAAACCCTGAACCTGCTAGAAGAAAACACAAACTGTGTCCTACATCGTATAGTTGTAGGGAAGTTGAATAGGACTTGATTTGCTTACAAATTAAGGCCAACAATTGACAATTGAGACCTCATATAATTTAAAACAAACAATCAATCAACTAAAGAATCAGCTCACAGAATGGGAAGGAATCTTTGCCTGCAATACATCTGGCAGAGGATTAACATCCAAAAATAAAAACTAAAGAACTGAAAAAACAAAGAATCAAGACCCCCCCCCAAAAATACCCTCTAAAAAAACCCAATTCATTCAGAAAATGGGCTACAGAACTAATAGAGTTCTCAAAAGAAGGGATAAAAATGTCTGAGAAATATCTAAAAATAAAATAAAAAAGAGTTCAATATCCCTAGCAATTAGGGAAGTGCAATTTGGTCTTACCCTAGCCAGAATGCTAAAGCAGCAAAACAACAGACAGCAATGCTGGAGAGGATATGGAGAAAAGAGAACCTTTATCTGTGGTTGGTAGGATTCCAAACAGGGCCAGCACTCTGGAAATCAGTTTGAAACACCCTCAAAAACTAAAAATCAATCTATTGTACGACCCAGCTATAGCACTCCTTGGCATATACCCAAAAGACTCAACATCCTCCTCCAAAGATACTTGCTCAGCCATGTTCAATGCCACAAATTCCATTTTATTGTTTTTTTTAATATAATACATTTTGTCCCAAAAATTCAAGAGAATATTTAAGTATTATCAAATTGATAGAACAGGCAACCATACCAAAATTTCCTATTTTATAGTTGGCTCAATTTGGCTTTGATTTAATCTACTCCCTACCTTCTGAGAAATGCCAAAGATGAACTTCTAATTATGCTTTTAAATTTTTCAGAATTATAAAAAATAATATTCTAAAGGGGTCTGGTGCCTTAGACTCTAAAGGGAAGGTCTTGTAATGGGACCAAATGTCCACTTTCCTTACAAACAGGAAGGAGAACCTTTACATGTCATGAGCAATACTTAAATACAAGCATACACTAGCACGTACCATACTTTATTAATCTGTTGGTTAGTTTCCGTTTCCCCTAGATGTTTCTATTGTCATCTGTTCCTTGAGCCCTTTAGGATACTGATGACAGAATCTTTTGAAGTCTGGTCCCTTTTAGGTCTGAGGCATCTTTTCAGCGGTCCTGGAGTGCTGTGGAAAAAATTCAACTAATAAGCACAGCATCTAAATTATTTAGGAGAAGTTATGTGTTAAGGTTTTTGGAATGTTAAAGTCCTTATCACTTTCTTTATGAATCTGGTTTCCCTTCCCAAGGCTTACAGCACAGCCCTGGCAGGGCCTACATCAGATTGCAGGGGCCATCACATTGATCATCTTTCCAATCCCTGGGGAAGGGAAGAAGCCATGTGCAGGCTCTACTCCTCAGGGATTTAAAGCAGGACAAGTCAGGGGCAATGGGTGACAACACTGATCAATACTTTTGGACTCTGGAGAAAACCATGGCTTATTCTTGGGGAAAAGGCAAAACCCCAGGAAGGCAAACTTGTGGAGATGTCTCCACTTGTCAGCCTGCTAAAATTTCATTGGGCCAGGGAAGTGGGTGGGTGTTTGCTTGCAGTAGAGGAGACTCAAGGGAATCTGAACATTTACTCAGGCTTCTAACAGTCCCCGTTCACAGAACAGAGAAGCTTAGCTCTCACTTTACCAAGCTGAAATTGCCAACAGGATAAGATGTTGATGAACATAGAAAGCAAACAAAACAAAGTGATCTCTGTGAGTACACAAGGGTAAGCCATTCAGGGAGATGAATATTGTTAGCATCTCCATGCACTCTGATAACCTTCACACTTAGGATAGCAGTGACCCAATGGTACTCATGGTCACTGCCCTACTTTAATGCCATGCCTCGGCTTACCGGGAGTCTCTTTTCCTTTTGAACATTAGCTGGAGTCTTCATTCACTCAGGCTAGTAGAGCAAAGGTCAATAGACTGATGGATCATTAATAATTGAAATTTGTTCTTCACAGTTCTGCAAAGCTGTGAAGTCTAAGTTCAAGGCTAAAGCAAATTTAGCTTCTCGTGAAAGCCTTCCTCAAAGACAGTGGTCCTGTTCGTGCCAGAAACCTCTCTGGGATTTTCTCTGGGATGCTTTCCTAAGAGCACCAATCCAGTTCCCGAGGGTTCATCCTGTGACCTAATTACTTCTCAAATATCTTTAAAAATATCTTTTTAAAATATTATTTTTATTCTCTTGACAATTTCATACATGTGTACAATGCAAGAAAAGAAACAACCATTTTGCAAATAGATATTTACATATTTTCATTAGCTCCTAACAAACCCAATGTTCTCAAGGTATTTGTGTCTTAAAGGACCACTTGGGAGAGCTGTTTGGCCTTCTCCACTACCGTGCTCAAATCTGCTTTGGACCTCAGAGAGCTCAGTCACCGCTGCAGATGATGACAGATTTCCCTCTAGGGTAACTAAGGAATGAGGTAGAAGGGCAGAGGCAAGATCCCTTTAAATACTTAGATATTCCTTCCTTCCCACAGTACTCTCTCTCTCTCTCTCTCTCTCTCTCTCTCTCTCTCTCTCTCTCTCTCTCCCTCTCTCTCTCTCCTCATATATATATGTATATATATGATAGGTTATAGGAGTCCCACCTTCCAGTCTCAGCTATTAATTCCTCTTCAAAATGACCTTTCTCTCCTTCTCTTTCTATATATGATATTGTATTTCAACTGGACTTTTGCATTCAATTCCTGCAAAAATTTAGCAAGTACTTTCTGCTTCTTTTACACATGCATGTATGTGTATGTTATTTTGGCCCGGGTTTGTGGTAAACACTTTATAGTTATTCTTTGTCATAGTTCTAGGTGGTCTACAGGCCAGCTTGGCCTCTGTGCATATATACCCTTGGATACTTAGTTATTTTTCTTTCCAGTTCTAAGACTTACAGGCTCTCCATCTACCTCATATCTCCATCCAGCTACACTGGGGGTGAAGCCATTATAGACTACATAAAAAGCCTTGTAATTTAAATTTAACTTAAATACATTTCTATAACTCTTTGCTACTTTCCTGGTGTTGTGATTTACATTTGTTATTTCTTAATGTCTTCTTTCATTTTTTGAAATTATAGTATAATTACACCATTTCCCTCTTCTCTTTTCCCCCTTCAAACTCTTTCATATACCATGCCCCCCCCACTTGCTCTCATTCAAACTCACAGCCTCATTTGTTTTTTAAATTTTATTACATACCTATATGTATGTGTTGAGATAAATGTATGTTTATATATATTTATTTTAGTCATGACATGTGATTCCAATTTCACTAAAATGATTCCAAGACTTAACAGATTTGTTGAAATGCAAATGTAATGACAATGATGATATAAATCTTGTAACTCAGACTACATGAGCAAAATTCCATAACACAGACTGTCAGTACAATGAACATAGACTGTCAGTACAATGAACGTAGACTGTCCGTACAATGAACGTAGACTGTCGGTACAATGAACACAGACTGTCCGTACAATGAACACAGACTGTCCGTACAATGAACACAGACTGTCCGTACAATGAACATAGACTGTCAGTACAATGAACATAGACTGTCAGTACAATGAACACAGACTGTCCGTACAATGAACATAGACTGTCGGTACAATGAACATAGACTGTCAGTACAATGAACATAGACTGTCCGTACAATGAACACAGACTGTCAGTACAATGAACATAGACTGTCGGTACAATGAACGTAGACTGTCGGTACAATGAACATAGACTGTCGGTACAATGAACACAGACTGTCAGTACAATGAACACAGACTGTCCGTACAATGAACACAGACTGTCGGTACAATGAACACAGACTGTCGGTACAATGAACATAGACTGTCGGTACAATGAACACAGACTGTCAGTACAATGAACACAGACTGTCCGTACAATGAACACAGACTGTCGGTACAATGAACACAGACTGTCGGTACAATGAACATAGACTGTCGGTACAATGAACATAGACTGTCAGTACAGTGAACATAGACTGTTAGTACAATGAACATAGACTGTCGGTACAATGAACATAGACTGTCGGTACAATGAACGTAGACTGTCGGTACAATGAACATAGACTGTCGGTACAATGAACATAGACTGTCGGTACAATGAATGTAGACTGTCGGTACAATGAACATAGACTGTCGGTACAATGAACACAGACTGTCGGTACAATGAACACAGACTGTCGGTACAATGAATGTAGACTGTCAGTACAATGAACGTAGACTGTCGGTACAATGAACACAGACTGTCCGTACAATGAACACAGACTGTCGGTACAATGAACACAGACTGTCGGTACAATGAACACAGACTGTCGGTACAATGAACATAGACTGTCGGCACAATGTACACTATGAGTTTACATGAGTTTGGGCAAGTAACTCTTTGAATTTGATGGGACTGCACACATATATAAAGGCAGCATTAGAAATACTAGACAAGAAATAATAGACGAGACAATAAATAATAGAACTTTGAGTGTTACTGGACCAACAAATTTCTCTGCTTTGCTGCCTGTTGTAAAACACTTATTACTATGAAAAGGCCATAACCATGGCCAACTGTTCCTAAGTAAATCACTTAATTGGGGCTGGCGTACAGTTTCAGGGAGTTAGTCCATTATCTTCATGGTGAGAACATGGCAGCACACAGGCATGCCTGGTGCTGGAGAAGGAGCTGAGAGCTCTACATCAGAATCTGCCAGCAGCAGGAAGTGAATGTCATGCTAGACCCGGCTCGAGCATTTTAGACCTCAAAACCACTCCCCTAGTGAAGCGCTTCCTCCAACAAGGCCGTACCTATTGCAATAAGGCCTTCTAATACTGCCACTGCCTATGGGCCTATGGGGGCCATTTTTATTCAAGCCACTACAAATTCTGTCAACTATGGGCATGAGACCACTGCAGCTCTCGGCCCTTTAACTAATTACAATATTTTTACAAAGTTCTTGCTAACAACTTCAGTTACACAGAAGAGACTAACCTTCAAGCACCTGTAGCTTGAATAAGCAATAGGTCCTTTTTTGTTTTTTCTCAAGTCTGGGAACAGGCAGTCTAGCTGGGGTTGGCAAGGGATCCATGGTGCCATAACCACTACAGAGTCCTTTCTCATTATGAAGTCATCTTAACACTTTCGTCTTTACAGTCACTTCATAGAAAAGATGGCTGCTTGCGTAGCAGCTGTCACGGTCTCATTCCGCCAGCAGGGACAGGGAAAGGTGACCATATCATTCTCCCGAGAAGACTTCATAGTGGTGTGTCACAGACAGAGCAGTTTATATCTCATTGACCAGAAGTAAGTCATAAGATGGTTCTCGTGTGACAGAAGACACAGGGCAGTCCTTATCTGAGATACTTATCTGAGTATCACAATGTCCCTCAAAAAACAGCAAGTTCGAAATGGAAGGGAAATTGGATACAGGCAAGTAGCAATTTGATCCACAGGTAAACTCCATAGAGAACAAATCCATCTTCTAAAAGGAAACTATGGTACTTTCCGTATAGTAAGAGATTCTGTTGGCACCAGTAAGGAAGTTATCAATGTGGAAGATGAAACATTTGAAGTATCACTACCCATGGCAAAAGGATACAGACGTCATAACAATCTCATAGATTAATCACAGAGTGAATGACAAACATCACGTTTAGAGGTAGTTAGTCAAATCTCCTGTGAAATGGCTCTTTTGTGTATTATCCAATATCAGGGAAATACGATGTGATGGGGACAGTTACTACCACAAGCTCAGGGTCATAGGGAATCCAGTGCTTTGCGGAGTGACAGGCCAGTGTGATTCAGTTTAAACTGGATTCTGATAGTTATTGGGTTATATCTGTTTATAATTGCTTGACAACTTAAAAAAAAATCACTCCCAAAGCCCCTTGTCACAGGAAATCTTTGTTCATGTAGTGAATGGTATAGACAGGAATACACACACACACACACACACACACACACACACACACACACACACACACAACATCTCAACTAAGCTGTGCTGAAGTCATGAATTTCAGGCAGTAGAGGCAGTTATATGGAACAGCTGGTGGGCACATGGCCCATGGGTTTTGACTGAGAAGAAATAGCGAGGGCCGTAAGCACAGCTGGCGTGACAGCATTTTGTCTTCAAACATTATTTTAAAAACTTAGCAGCAATAAAATCACCTGCTGGGGCATGGAAGCTGGACGGTGGTAGGTGGTGGCGCGATGTATCTTTGGTGGCAAACTCGATGACGTGCAGGTGACACCTTGCAGCCTTGTGAGGTTTTAAACGGAGAATCCTGATTAACCTCCTTGGACTTCTGACCGATAGAACTGTGAGGTATATATGGGCATTGTTTGAAGCTAAATTTGGGGTAACTTTTAATATAACAATGGAAAATGAAGATCGTGTACTCTAGAGGGTAGGGAATGAACCCTCAAAAATGTCAGTGCCCACAGCACAATGTAACTGCCAACAATGAGTACTGTGGAGCACCAAGGAGACTGCTATTTCTAAATTAACTAATTAATTTTTATTCTCTCACGTAGTATATCCTGATCCCAGTTTTCTCCCCTTCTCCTCCCCTGGACATGGGTATTTTTAAATCCGGCCAATGGTTTTTTTTTTCTTTTAGATCAATGGCTATTTCTTTTCTTACCTTCTCTATTTATTTCACATGAACCTTTTGAAGAATGTTGCTTTAGTTTGCTGTCAATATTTCAGACACTATTCTTGACTTCCAGTGTCCCAAATTCCTAGAAGGGGCCAATTAATGAAATTGAGTATTGAGTTGTGAATGAGCTAAATATAACTCTTCTTAATTAATGGGCTCTCAACATACTCCATGACTCCTCATTGGTTGCTCAAGTGTTTAAGCATTTCAAGCTTGTGACTCTAGCCTTTCTGGGTTGACTCTTGCCTTTGGACACAGGGTTGCATATTTCAGGACTGAATGTCCAAGCATGGGTCTCAGCATCATCTATGCCCCTATATCAATATACTCTTTAACTTGACAAAACGTTCAGTTTTTATTTTCCCTCTTGGACAACACTAAACAGACTTAAGGACATTTGGAAGCCCTTCAAAAGTCAGAAAACACTTTAATATCACTCCAAATTGCTACTGACATGTTGAGACCTGATTAAGCAAAGTACTTTATCTCCGGGACATGGAATTACCTCTGCCAAAAATAACTCACCTGAGACTTGCAATCTTTTTCTAGCTCCGAGGGAATTGATGTCAGTATAATTAGTTAATAGGCAGGAATCCCCATTTTAAGCAAAGATATCATCCATGATTGATGGTATATGTGGAAACAGGCACCGCTTTACTTAAGATGGCTAAGTTGGGATCATCATTCTTACAAAGGCTTCTTATAGCAGGACCTTAGCTGCGATGGATGAAGCATCTTTGCAACTACCCTTGTCCCACAGAAGAAACCAATGCGTCCTTAGAAGCCAGTACAAAGCAGTCCTAAGATAATGTGACATGCTGGAGGGCGAGGTGTAAATGTGATGATGAGGGCCCAAGCATGGCCAAACACAATGCCTGCCCATGGTCCTAAAGGATGTATTTTGGTAAAGGGATTCTTGACTGTTTTAGAACCTCTTACAAATAAAGCCTGGGAAGGTCCATGAAGTAAAGATGGGCTGTGGATCCAAGGGTGGACTTCCACAAAGAGAACTGGTAAACCGACTTTGGAGGGAGGCTGAAAAGCTGATGTGCACTCAAGGGACAGTCCTTCAGGTAGCTGAAGACTTTAATGGGAAAGGCGGAAGGCTCCTGATAGGTGTTTGGTGTTCTTGGGAAGGGAGCAATTGTCCACCGGCAGGGAGGCCATCTCTGACTCATGAGAGTGAGTCCTGCACATGAGCTCAGCAGTGGAAAACTTCAATTCCAGTGACACAGAGGTTGAGTATATCCAGACCTGCAGCACAATGAAAAGTTCCCTTTCTGATCCCCAAGACCCCATGTGAGGTCCATGTTCTGATGCCAGAGAGGGAGCAGAGTCATAGGGGTATGGGTAGGGTGTGTCAGTGATGGGGTGTTGAAAAGAGCTCCAGGCCTCCAGGGCAGATAAACCATGATGCTCTATTCGCTCTAGGCAAAGGTCACTAGGCAGAGAGCTTGCCAACAAGCACCAAGGCCTACTTGGAGCCACATGGGCCACCCCTAGGTGGGCACAGGTACACATGAAAGCAGACAGACATAAGCACGCTGGCAGAAGTGGGGAGAAAGAGCCAGGTGAAGGCCCTTGCACAGAAGTGGCATTCTGTCAAAAACCAGTTATGTAACAGATTGCATCATGGTTAACCTTCGGGTTCTCTGGCTGTCTGGTAGCTTACTCCTACTGTTATGCTTATCAGTGGCATTTGCCGTTTCTCACTTCTTCTTGGAACAGAGAAAAGAAAGAAGAGGCAAGGATACATGTTTATTGAACACTGTGTATAAAGATCTTTCTTTCGGTTTGGGTTTTGAGAGACATTTGTGCCTTTGTAATGGCACTGCCAAGGTAAACGCTGCTATCTATGTTTCTTCCTGTCTTCCTGTCTGTGTCTGTGTCTTTTAGTTCTTTATTCTCACGCCACCTTTAGTCTTTCTGAGGAATGGATAATTTTCAGATACCCACAGATGGAGGTGGATAGAAGTTGATAGGAGTTGGGTATATGGCATGTGGGATGGTCTGTGGCTTTGAGTGCAGCAAGCTAAGTGCTCAGCATGGCTTTGAACACATCCTCCAGTTTCTCTCTGTACATTTTCTTTCTCTTCTCAAGTGATGAAGATGAGGGGGGTCTGTAAGGATGGGAGAGGAAAGAACGGAGATCATAGGACGGGAGAGGGCTTGCCACATCATGTGGCATCCTGTTTCTCCCATTCTTTCCTTATTTGTCTCCTCTTCTTAGTTCATTTGTCTTTTGAAGATGTTTAAGTGGCAGAAACATTATCCAGCTGGGTAGTTCTCTTTCTTCCTTCCAGGCCTCAGGTTTTATTGATATTTTGACAGCGAGGTTGAGTCACTCTTCCCCAAAAAGTCATGGGCAGGTGAAACGTGGCATCGAGACACTGGGGACATGCCACAGCTAGTGGGAGGTGAAAGGTACAGATTGTAACATGGCCATGTGGCAGGTGAAGAGGAAGTTTTAGTATCTGTAAAATGTCCCTCCCCCTTGCTTTAATATGTACCTGTGTACACACCCACCCACCTCAGATCATTTTCTATTCTTCATCTACCCACTGTAAAGGGACTTAAAGTGCTATATTTTGGCACCAGAGGAAGAACGCATGTTAACTAGGGATGGAATGTGACTACCTAGAGAGGAAATGACTCCTGCCTTGCTCCTTACAGAGGAAGCATGCTGGACCATGGTTGTTTTGGGCTTGGAATGGTCACCTTTCCTAAGACCTCCTTCCTAATGTACAGAGGACAGAAGGACAGTTCTTGGGGTCTCTTCTCTTATGTGGTTCTAGCTCACATTTTTCTATGCCAGCTTTTCTGGCAAGAAATGAAAGATATTTAAAAAAGGTGACCCATTCTTTTTCTTCAGAAGCATCGCTCCCAGCTGCAGCTCCAGTGAGCTCCTGAGAGGCCTTGCTTCCTTCTTGCAGTCTGAAACCTTAGAATGCGAGCGGTGACCCGGCGGTGCCTTCCTTCACCATGCTCTTCATCCTGATCTATTGTGGAATAAAATATTAGACTCAGGAGGGCTTCTCTGCCCCCATCCAGTTCCCAAATACTCAAGTCACAGAGACCTTTTGGATTTACAGAGGCACAGTGACTGGCTGAGCGGGTATCAACTCTCAAAGCTATTTTGCTATTTGCTAGCCTCACACTTCAAGTTACTTGCCATGGTTGTTCCTGCCTGGGTTGCTTCTGCTCCATCGGGCCAGCCCTCAATGCCATGTGTTCATGGGCCATATTCCCTGTGGTGACTTCCTTCTCTCTAGCTTTTTCTCCCACTTCTCTTCTCTCCTGGCCTTGTGGTCCCTCCCGAGACACCTCCTCATTCCCCTGCTAGCCCAGGGACCTAAGATCTGCCTACTTTTCTTCTGCCTGGTTGCAGGATTCTAGCTGTTTTTTTTATTAGCCAATCAACCTTAAATTGGGGAGCAAGGTTTTTTTAGTCTTCATGAAATACTTAACTTGGCGTTAACACTTTAACATATGCTCCCACTGGAGTATGCAGAGCAGTGGTCTTGGTTTTGCATTTCCTGACTATGTCTGTAGCAGGACTGACTGTCCTGGCCCCAGGGGCTGGCACTGAACTTCTGTTTCGCACACTTCCCGACAAAGCCTGGCTTTATGACTAGTTGAACTTTTCAACACTCCACCCAGCGGTGTTTGTCAAAGAGAATTCTGTCCACGTGCCAAGGGGAAAATAGTAGCGAGACAGGATGGAGTTCTGGACTTTGTCATTAATGGTTTTGTGCATCTGAAGCCTAGAGATTCCTAATGTTGAGTTGATGATGGTGATTAAAGGGGTGACTGCTATGGCTTAGTCTTCATATTATGTCCATATTAGCTGGCTGTCCATCACTTCAGTGTCATATCTGTGAAAATTAACCCATAAAGAAAAAATTTTCCCCTGGCTTACAGTTTGAAGGTTCCAGCGTGGCTGGTTGGTCTCCTTCCTTTATGCCTGTGGTGAGGCAACACACCGTGATAGGAACACATGGTGGAACAAAACTGCTCACCCCACGGCCAGGAACCAAATGAGAATGAGGAGGAAGTACCATGACCCCCTTCAAACGTGTCTCCTAATGACCCATTAGCCTCTGCAGGCCCTGCCTCCTGAAAGTCCTACCATTTCCTTATAGTGCCGTTTTAGGGGCCAAGCTTTAGTAGACAAGCATTTGCAGAACACTTGACATCCCAGCCACTGTACCCAACCCTTTAGAACCCACGACGAGATTTACTCTCCATGATGGTGTTAATGGTGCATAGAGACGGTAGAAGCAATCTGCCTATGATGTTTCAAGGTAGGGGTTGTGAGAGGTGATTGGGATTAGTGGAAATCATTCATGTAGAGCCCTCATAACTGAATAGCCCTGGATTTTCTTCCCCCTCCCCCCACCGGCTTTTCTTTAAGAAGAGACTATAACACACACACACACACACACACACACACACACACACACACACACACTCCTGGTCTCTTGGCATAAGATGCCTTGTATCACTGTGAGACTGAGCAAAAAGATTATCAGTAAATGTGGCCCCTTGAGCATGTGACCTCTAAAAGTGTGAGTGAAAATGAACCTGCTGCCCCCATTCCTCACCTAGTCTGAAGTGTTGTGTTACCAGAAGAAAACAAAGTAGAAACACCATAGTGACCTTGAGCAGAAGAGTCAGATGTAGACAGACACAGTGTAGAGATTATCAAGTGACCAGGCCTGGGACCGTGCTGCCTGCAGAAGACCCAAAGCATTACTAAGAACAAGCATTACCATGTAGGTGTTCAGGCATGGGTGGGCCACTTCAGAACCCTCTCTGTAGGGAGGACCCCGCTTCTGTGCTGGGCACCCAACTCTAGTGTGGGTTGTCCGACATGGGTAGGCCTGTCTGATGGCTGGCAGAGTACAAGTATTAGGAAATTCTGGTGTTAAATGAGGATTCTCCTTAGAAGTGGTCCCGAGCATGGATTCTGAGCACCATTGGTCAACATTTCATCTCTGCCCCACTACCTCTGGGGACCGTAGGCTACTTTTTTTTTTTTTTTTAAAACACATCTTTGGCCCATAGCTTCTTCATCTTTGCTATGCGGGTATTAATAACATCTGCTTTACAGAGATGTTAAGCCATGTCAAGAGCTCAAAACAGTACATGGTTCATAGTGAGTGCTAAAGGAAGAAAAGATACCATCATTCCTAGCCCAGGGGAAAACAAGCTGACTCAATGCTCAATGTTGTACCCTTGGAGTAGTAGCATCCCTGCTCCACTCTGTTGAGGACTCAAATATGATTCCTGTGGATATCAGGGAAATGATAAAGGTTTATATAGAAGTTCCGAGATCCCATGGTCCTGTGCTTGTGTCCTCTCAGGGGAGGGCAGGCAGTTCTCCCCCTAGAGAACATGGCTTGGCAGACAGCAGGAGTTAGCACAAAGGTGACAGTGCTGGGCAGGGAACATGTGCTGGGGAGCTGACTGGACTTGCTGTTGGCTATGTGCCAGACACCCTGGAGATTGCTCGAAATAGCTGAGGGGGCCCTGTGCAAGGGGCGGAAAGTCCCATGCTAGCAGGCAGTGGCAGGGTTAGGCTTATGAATAGCAGTCTCTTGGGTGGAGGGAGCTCTCTGATGACAGAGAATTGGTTTGAGTCCCAACCCTGCCACTAACTAAATTTATACTACTGGGTGAGCTAGTTCATCTTACTCATTACTGGGTATGTGGACAGATTGAGTGTATTGATGAGTGAGCTTCTTATCTTAGACCCCGAGTCTCCCATCTGTGAGAGGGAGGAGGATGACCTCTAATACACTGGCATCTGAATTCCTCAGTAAGTTATGATCCCTTCCCATTTACTGTAAACACTCAATTTATTGGCTAACATAGAGAGTGAGTGCATTTGTTGATGTAAACCGATGGTGTTTTCATGCAGTGAACTCTTCTGCACTAGCCAACGATAAGACCCTCTAAGGAAAGCGATGTCACCGCTTAGAGCTTTCCTTCAACGAGATCAGTACTTTCAATAGTTTGTTTTGACTCAGTGCTTCCTGACAAAGCTCAAAACATTAGCTATCTAATTGTAGATGAGCAAAGTGTTCCAGCCTGGATACTAAACACCTGAAAATATCATGATTTGATGTGGACAAATTATCACATAAGGAAAGACATTGATTTGGACCTAAGAACCTAAAATGTAGTTATGCTACAAACTCTCTGCGTGTGACTGCATATGAATGTGCATGTATTTATGTGTGGGTTCACGTGTGTTTCAATGCATGAGGCCAGGCAGAGGTTCTTATCAGGTGTCTTTATCACTCTCCATCTTACTTTTGGAGACAAGGTCTCTCTCTCTCTCTCTCTCTCTCTCTCTCTCTCTCTCTCTCTCTCTCTCTCTCTCTCTCTCTCTCTCTCTCTTCCTCCTTCCCAGAAAACAACCAATAGAAGGGGCTTGTCCCAGGTTTGGTCCCCATTCTTTATGATGTCCTAGCAAGTCTCTGATGTTGTGTTACTGGTAGCTAGGCAATTAAATGAACCAAACCTGACTTTAAATATACATTCATCATCAAGTCAGTAATGTCTGGGTGGTCCTTGTGGTGGTGTGCCTGTGATCCCAGCCCTTCTGAGGTGAGGGTAGAGGGACCAGGAGCTCTAGGCCACCTTGGGCTACATAGTAAGTTCAGAGCCTGCCAGGATGAGATTAGGTTGTGTCTCAAGGGGGGAGGGAAGAAAGAGGAAATAAATGATTTTCCTTTTAGTTTTCAGCTGGTTCCCTTCTCCTGCCCCCACCCATGGAGCAAAATGCATGGGATTTGCTATGGCTCTTTTCTTCAAAATCAAAATAATATTTGGTTAGCATCTCAGGGTTGAAATTATACTCTGGGTGGTTGAAATTGCCTGCTAATTAGCTGTCAAATAAGGATGAATATGCTAAATTTAATTTTTTTTTGAAGTGGAGTGGAGCAAACAGCACACGGATTGCTAATGTCAGAGTGCTCTAATGTGACTTGATTAAGCTTACCGTCTCACTCATTGAGTCAGTGAGTTTACTTCTACCTCTGCCGGAGTCAAAGCACTGCTCGGAAGGTTTGTTCAACACCGACACTTTCCCAGCCTGTTTCAAGATCAGCGCGACCTTCCTGTGCTATGGAAAATATTACTTATTGATGGGGGATACAAGTTCTTTGGGAACAAGTCGGAGCTACTTAACGTGACACGGATAGCAAAACATCTCAAAATGTGAGTCACCACAGCCAGACACAAGCTTTTAACCACTTTAATTGGTAGAGTTATAATCGGTATGCGGTGTGTCTTACAAGTGTAGATATGACATCATCAAACATCCAAGGCGTTCATTGCACACCTTCCCATCTTTAAACATTGTCAGCTTCTCTACTCCAGAAGAGAAATGTGGCCATGAGTCAGTGTCAGTCAATACTTCCAAGATCAAAGTTGAAATGATGCGCCCATTTGCCCTCAAATGGTTAAAGGCAAAGAAGGTGAATCAATGCGCAAATAAGCATCTGGACCATTCAGAAGATGCATGGGATAAAACCATGCACCCTTGCAAGCAGCATGAAAGGCAAATAGATTACACTAGACCATAATCTAGTCCTCTGGTACCTCAGGGTGTGGACGTCAGAGGTCTCCTGCCATTGGTGCCCAGGGATCCATTGCGTGTCCTCCTAACCTGGATCCTGATGCACATCTGTGAGACCTGTGTCCTGGGCCATCTTTTTCAGTCAGAGGGGAAATCGCTCTTTGTGGTTCCAGGCACAGTTAACCCTGCATCAGTTCAGTTGTGCAGGTGGGGAGCTCAGAGCTCTGATAGCCATCTGAAGCAGCCATGACGACTTTAACTGTACTTTTATTGAATAAGTAAAAACAACACAGCGGTACAGCAGCAAATAAGAAACTGAGATCACTTATTTATTTATGTAATACTCGAAATGGCCATAAGTAGTTTTTCTCGTGAAACTGAAAACACTGTAGACACAATTTCATTAATCCTCACAACATGTCTGTGAGGTAGGAAGGGGTGAGGGCACTATGGAAATATCACCCCTGTTATATAAATGAAGACACAGCTGTATGGGGAGGAGAGAGGGTCCCACCAGGGTCATGGGAAAAGAAAGCGGAGTGGCATACCATCCTTGATCATTTGCAGTCCACTGAGGAGAAGCTCCCAGCTTTCTTTCTGCTCTGATTTTCTCTCCAAAACATCCTGGCCAGTCCAATCCACGATGTGACCATTTAGATCTACGAGGACCACCAGTTTCCCTTGTGTAGACTTAAACTAACTCTCCCTGAGGTAAAGGACATCAATTATTGGCATATATTTCAGATGTGCGTGCGTGCGTGCGTGCGTGCGTGCGTGCGTGCGTGTGTGTGTGTGTGTGTGTGTGTGTGTGTGTAAAACAGTATTTGTAGAATTAAAAGGCTGAAACATTTTGGTCAATCCAAAAGCAGAAAAATACATTTGGCAAAGTAAGTTCTTACACTCACGCATCTTATAGTAATAAACACAGCTAGAGCCACTTTTTAGTTTTGAGGGGACACTGTCAGTCACCTTGTTGGGTATGACTACTTTATGTTTTGCTGGAAACAATTAGAAGCTGATCAGGGCAACAGAAAGCTCACGCACAATGGCATCCATCAGTGTGAAACAGTTCTTGCTGTGTCCCCCGTATCTAATCGGCAAGGGGGCTTGGGAGGAGGCTGATTCCTTTGGCTCAGGACTTACCCAGAAGCCATTGCTGAAGTATGCTTCCCCTAAGGTGTTTCATGGAGAGCTTTGTGTCATGTGCAAAAATGGTTTTATTTTTTTGTTGTTGTTGTTTGTTTTTGGCTGAGGGAGGAAAACGACATGCAGAGTGCCCTGGGTATGTGTATTGGCTTGTCCTTTGTCTTACTGGAGACTGTGAAAGGGTCAGACTAGGAAAGAGGGACATTTGTTTAGGCCAAGTGTGGCCATAGGGCATACCCTTGCGGTTTTTAGAAGAAGTCTGTGTGTGTGTGTGTGTGCATGTGTGTGTCTGTGTCTGTGTCTGTCTGTCTGTCTGGTAATTCATATTCAGGGATGTTTTAATTTCTGTAAACCCATTCCTTGCTCCCTACTTTGTTCACAGGCTGCCTCTGAGGATTGCTCTCTCCTTTGGCACATGTGAAATTTAGGAAGAATTTTCTTCAGAGCCTGGGATGGTGTGGGCTCCACACCAGAGGGGTTCAGAACAGCACTATGAGAATGTTTTTCTTCATAGAGTCACGGAGCAGGATCTCTCTGAGGAATTAAAATGGATAATTTGTTTCCTGTGACATCATAGGACAGTGTGACATATCTTAAGATGTATGCTTTCTACTACATGGAATCAGGATCTGGGGTGCTGGGTGTCATTATCAGAGGTTTCAGAACAGCTGTGTAGCCCTGGGATCAAGTTCTCTAGAGACAGACAAATATATAAGGCAGCTGCACATGCCAGAAATCAACCTGTCAGTCAACAAACTCAACACTTTGGAGGCAAAAACCTGTTGTTTCACTTTGTTAAAAATGAAAAGGTCTTACTAACGTGTGAGTGGGTTTTTTTTTGTTGTTGTTGTTTGTTTTTTTAATGTCACAAGGGCATTACAATGAATTGTCTCAATATCAGCCTTCGGTGCTTCTGGCTAAGAGATTCTTTGGGGTGAAAGGTTGTCCTGTGCCTGGTGGGGTGTTCAGCAGGATTCATGGTCTCTACCCCTTAGTAGCACTCCCAACTAACTAGTCTTGCTACTAGACATTTTCAAATGGCCCCTTGGCGGGGGTGGGGATGTGGGGGTGGGGGGCACACAAATCACCTCCTGGTGGGTCATAAGTGAAACAAGTGGATGGCGTCAAAGAAGAATGACTATTTCTCAAAATTCGTTGTGTAGGATTTTGAGACTGGAGACCCAGAGGGGTTCACTTATTAACAGGAAGAAAGAGTAAGTAGGCATTGGTGTCTCCCTCCTATGGAAGAGTAACTGCCGCTGGACTAATGCCTCTTTCAACACTTCTTTTTTTTCCGATATAGATAGTAAGGCAGTGAACCAATTGCTTTATGGGTGTGAAGTGAGACTTCTATGGGCTCCTCCAAGATTTGCACACCTGCTGCTACCATGGAGAGTTGGCTCCTATTGGCTTCTAGAAGGCCCATGGTGCATGTAAGCTCTGTCCTCCCATCTTCCCCCATCCCTTATACGCTGTACGCCTCTCTCTTTCCCTTCTTCAAGCTCACCTCCCGGTCTCACTTTTGGAGCTCTAACTTCCCAGAAAGCTGGAGGGCTGGGATTCCCGCTGTCTTCAGGTGGCCTAGACAGGGAGAGCAGGTTCAGAGCAGGTCGACACCAGCCTGCTGTGCTACTCTGCCCTCACCGGCTGCTCTCCTCTTGGGCACAGCCCTGTTTCACCTCTCATTAACTAGGCAGCTGAGAATTGTCTATCTGCTTACAGGACTAAGTAGGCTTCCTATGAGATACGACCAGGCAAACGGGGATTAAAAAGGAATCAAGACAGCCCCTGCTTTCCTCCACACAGAGTGGTAGCCTCTGGGAATTTACTTTCTTTTTTTTTTTTTTCCTCACCAATATGTAATGTGATGATTTCCTATGGAGAGGTTTAAGAAATAACCCAAACCAAAGGATCCCCTAAAATTAAATCCCAAACAAAGCAACTCCTCCGAGCCCTTTTCCTCAGTCCTTCCAAAGTGGGTCCTGTGGTGAGGGCTACGGCCTCCACCTCACGGTATGTATCTGGCTTGGTCGGTGCAAAGATGGCCCGTGTAGGCTGCAAAGAAAGACTCCATGGGGCCCTTATGCAATGGTTCTTTTGTACCAAAAGGGGGATGCTGTAGTAGCAGCAGCCAGAGGGGAGAGAGGAAAACAAAACGACCATACCAACAAAACAGGGCTTGCGATTGTCATTCAGTGCGCATCAGGTGCTTGTTACAAATTCTACTGGATAAGCACTTATAAATAAAGGACAGTTGGTTCTCTTGTCCCCAGCCACCTTCCTTTGTTAAGAGTCATCGTAGAGCGGGTTGTTGTAGTTTCCCCAGGACCCGTAGTCATGGTCGTCCAGCAGCCTTCCATAGGAGGAATGCCTGTGAAGGAAGAAGAGGGTGAGGTTACAGGAAGATGTGCTATCCCAGGAGACAAGTTACTGCCCTGCAGCTGGAACCCAGGATGCGCACATGTCCATGGGAGAGACGGGTACGATCACCCCCCAGAAAGATGATCGTGGACTATATACGCCTTAGTTACCAGCGTCTGCCTAGGCACCTGCCTGTCCCTTTCTGTTGAGCTCTGTTGAGTATCTTTCTTCTTCCCCTCAGTGCAAGAGAAGAGAGAAAGGGCGCATTTCCACAGCTGCCCAGTAAGAAAGGAAGGGAAGGGGACGCTTGGGGCCCAGTGTCTTGATGTGGGTCCCGGGTCTAATTTTCCCTGAAGTAATATCCACATAACTCCAGCTGCTATTGTGGTAACAGTGCTCTCGGTGTTTGGTTGTCATTTGTAAAGTGTGCCTGTGTTAAATTTTACTAGCTCTTCAAAATCAAGGGTAGGAGAAAAAGTGTTTCTCTGTTGAGGAAAACGCCACTCGGGAGGTTTAATATGACCAAACCCATCCAACCGAGCTGTGTGTCTAGAAATGGAGTTCTCAGAGCTCAGATTCCCTGCATCTGATTAGTCCATTAGTTCAATGGCAACATGGTCTAACCAGGCTGTGCTGGGCATTCTAAGAGGCTGCAGCTCACTTAGGATTTCTGTAAGAAACTCAAGCCAGACCACCACTACGTTTTCCTTTAAGACCTCCGAATGGCTGCTCATGGAAGCTCCTAAGCCAGAGTCTTATGATGGTTCACGAAGTCATAAAGGCTCTGGACTGTTCTGCTTTCCTGAGAAAAATTAATTGCTACCAAAGACCCTGCTTTCTCAGCTCCAAGGGTATTGCTCTTTTTCTATGTCCTGTGGCTAGTACCCTTGCCTTAGGGCCTTTATACCTACTGATTCCTAGCTCAGGCATGTTCCAAAAATACTATATGATTTATATAATTGTTTTGTAATATCTTCCCTTCTTCAGCTAGACTGTATGTTTCATGAGGGTAGAGATAATTCGCCTGTTATGTTTATTCATGGTTCTATTTCTAGCATCCAGAATATGCGTGCACTAAGTCATCCATAATTGTCTGTGGAAGTCACAGTGATGGAAGAAGATGTATTTTGAGTTCTCACAAAAGCCAATCTGTTCTCAAAGATTGGGAGCTTCCCTGGGAATGACATGATCAGTTAAAGACTAAGATGAATGACAGGACTGGAGGTGCAACAGAAGTGAGCATGCAGTGCCTGAGGTCCATGCTAGTAGATGAACTCCCACAGTGCCAGTGCCCGTCAGGGCCTGTTTTAGACTGTGCTCTTGCTGGGCTAAGGTGCCAGTCAGACCCTGGGAACTTGAGGCATTCTAGCTGAGTTTAGATCCAGGGGGCTAAGACTGGACTAGAAATCATGGATGCTGAATACAGTGCGTAAAAACATGCCCACTCCCCCATAGCCTTCTCTCAGCCAGATGGGAACAGTAAGCAGTATAGAAACCCAACCCGAGGGACACAGAAAGCATTTGCTCCCCTTATATCAGCTGCTAAAACAAGTACTCTTGCCCTCCCGCAGCTTACTGACATCAGTCAGGGATTGGCAAAGAAATGGCATGTGGCAAGAACCAGGCCTCTGCTGTCCTTGTTTCAGAGTTCTGTTGTGGCTCCTGCAAATGGACTCATGGACCCATTTATTTAAAAGCCACCAGTTCTAACCAAACACTAATAGGATGGCTGGGAAGTGGGAGCTACCGTGTGGGAAAATAAAACCCCCAGCATTACAAGCCTGATATCCACCCTCTACTTCAGCATTTCTTTACTGCTGTAAGTTTGGCAGCCATGCTCGTAATAACCCCAATGCCTTCAGTGAGAGGTAGCCAGCCCCTGGCTTCACCTTTGAAAGGAATTTCACTTCTTGTGGCATTTCAAGCTCTTTCATATAATTTTAATCTCATAAACTGTCAGTTTGGCCAATGGATGTATGTCTGGAGTAGGTTTTTGACCCCCCTTTGTTCCTTCATTTATAAAATGGTGTGTTAAAAAAAAAAGCATTAGCGCTGTTAGAAGGATTCAGTGAGGTAATGCATTTTAAAGGCTTGGCACACGATAAATATTGGCCAACCCTGCTTTGTAACTTTATTATAATGAAACTTATATATGCCCGTGCTAAATCTGCAAACGGTAAAACAGAACACTGAACTACTAAAGCTATGCTCCAGGCATTGTAATAAATCCAGGTTCTGATGCTATTATTTGAATCTTATAAAATATTACTATAGCAAAGTGAGGTCAAAGGATCAAAACTCTGGCCACCGGGCTTTCCAATCTGTGGTTGTTGTAGGCACTTGGGTCAATGCTGCACCTGAGTCTGCTGCACCGAAAGAGGCGTCTACTGTCCAAACACGAGGAGAAGGAAGAAAAGCATTGATCTTGGCTTTCATTTGTCTTTGTCTTTACATTTGAACAGGAAGTACTGCTGAGTGAGCAAGGAGTGAGGAAAGAGATGTAAGGGAGATGGACAAACCAAAATGGCGGGAGGAAAAGAGAAAAAGATGGGAAGTGCATTAAACCTGCAGGGACGGCTGCTAATACATTCAGGGCAGGAGCGAGAAGTGGATATGCTGCGGTTCAAGCTGGGCTTGGGGAAGTTGGATGTTGTTGTGGACAGAGGGGGAAAAAAACCAGTTGTGGGTCTGTGAGAAGGGGAGAATAGTTAGTGAGCATTTAAACCTTTGTCTCTGGGCCAGCGTTTCTTTTTCTTTTTTTTTTTTTTAATTTAATTTAATTTAATTTTATTTTTTTGTTTTTCGAGACAGGGTTTCTCTGTGTAGCCTTGGTTGTCCTGGACTCACTTTGTAGACCAGGCTGGCCTCGAACTCACAGCGATTTGCCTGCTGGGCCAGCATTTCTTAAACTGTGGCACATTGTGACTGGACATGGGGATGCTTCCATATGGGCTTGTGTAAGGAGAGTCTTAAGATGTAAGAAAGGAAATCCCCCCACTATTAGGAGAGGAGGCCTAAAGGAACCTGGATGGCTTTGGCAATATTATTTAGTGGGACACCCAACAATAAAACCAAGTCTTGACTCTGTAAGACAACACTGCTTTATCTGATTTCAATCTGAAGAGCAGTTGGTATGAGCCATGCCATTGTTGGGTCAAGGAAATTCTGCTCATGTGATTTCTTGATACAGATGCCCTACCTCACTATGTTTTCCACTTGTTGGGAATTGTCTCCTCTTAAATTAACTTCCTGGGGGCAGCAGCCGATATGTTACTTTGTAACTATCTGCATGCTTACAGCGTTGACTTTGGTGCCATGGTTATAGTGTAAATATCTGCAGGTGATGTTTACATGTAGGAACATATACATTGTATACATTGTACAGATTAACTTGCTCAATATTAGAGAGGGTTCTTATGGTTGGAGGCAACATTGTACAAAGTTGGCAAAGTGAGAAAAAAAAAAACCCAGTAAACAACTCTGGAGTCAAAGCCTCCACTTGATTAAAAGAGAGGAAGGAGGAGCAAAATTAAGGCCAGACCCGGTGTCATGCTGTGGCTTTACAGCACTTAGCTCAGTGTCCACAGAGCCCTGATCAATGGCACCACATTTCCCATCTGTACTCCCCCTGTACTGTGTGGATTAGTTAGCTACAAGAACCAGATTAGGGAATAAGGAGTTTCTCCTCTTCTCTTTTGATCAGTGCTTAACTGTCCTTGAAGGTGAGTGAGGTGTTGCACTTTCTTTTCGTTTAAACAAAACATATCTTGGAGAACACCTGCTGTTTTCCCAGGGTACATCTCAGCTCTTGGCAAAGCTTCCACCCACATTGACTAGTGCACCCCGAGCCTTCTCTTTTGGCAGGGGAGACCCCGCTTTTCAATCATTACTGTTTATTATGAGCTGAGCAGGAAGGAAACACAGATATTAAGACAGGACTTAGTTCTGGGAAAATGCTGTAGTTATTATCCGTCTGTAATTAAGCATCGGACTGTTAATCTTCCAGTAGCAAAGATGTCTCTGCAGCTGTCACTCTCTCCTCGTCCCGTTTCCACCGGTGCCTCCCTTTTGCTAACTGTCACTTTGCTGCCTGGCCCCTTTCATTGAACTCATCACTGAAGACTTAGTCTAAGGGACCCTATTTTGGAAACTGGGGGACACCTTGATTGACTGAACACGCTCAAATGCCTGTCCTTAGGGACCTTACGTTCTGGGACGGGGCATAATGGCTATGTTACATATAGTTATGTGGTAGGTCCAGTGGGGAAAAATGAAGGAAGACATGACAGATTCCCAGTGGGAGGTGGGGATTTCAGTTCTAAATGGTGCCCAGAGAACGTCTTATGAGAGCATTATTTGAACAGACTCTTGAGGTGATAAGGGATAAGCCCTGCAGGTGTCTGAACACATCCTAAAGACAGAGGTGACAACAAGGGCAAAGGCCTTGGGGACAGGAATACACACACCACATCTATGTGACATCTACCAGGTACCTAACAAAAATAAAGTCAACTTTTCATATTTAAGGTTTCGACCCACAGGGAGGTTGCAGGCAACAGTGACCGACATTGGCTTCCACCGATCCCTCACACAGTATTGTCTAAGGTCAGCACTTTGCATAACTATCTGCCCAAGTTAGGACTATAGCACTCCGGGGCATGGTTTTAAAGCTAGGAAAGTTGAGGCCACAGGCTTACTCAGCAGCAGTTGCTATGGCAAGTCAGTGGCTGAGACAACTCAGGTCTTAGCAGTTCTGCCTTTTTCTACCAAAATCCCAGTGATGGGCCCATTTCCAAACATTATTTTCAAAATCCTTCATCATCCATTTTTTCCAAGGCTATCTTTTCAAACATATCTTTCCATAATCAATCACCTTCATACTTTCACGTTTGCTTTTATTAATTAATGAATGAATTAATTTCTCTGTGTAGCCTTGGACTTGCTTGGTAGACCAGGCTGGCCTTGAACTCACAGAGATCCACCAGCCTCTGCCTCCCTGAGTGCTGGGATTAAAGGCATGCACCTTTTTAAAAAAAAGTTAGCTGGCCATGAGACACCTTAGCATTGTCAGGCCATTGCCACAGAAGGGGCCTGGAGGCCTCTGCCTCACTCAACAGATTCAGCATAAAGAGATGAGTGAATGTCTGTGTGGCTTACCAGACACGAGTGGCCCTCACTTTCTCCCTTAGTTCTTCCCTATTTGAAATAAACATTGCTGTCTGTCGTACCCCAACTTTCTCACCCACATCATTTTTTTTTTGTAAATGTCCTAATGGAACTATAATGTGTCAGGTATGGTAGACCAGAGGCTTTTTGTGGCTCCATTGCAAGGGGCTGGGAACACATGGTCACTTCCTGGAAAGCAAGTGAAACAGAGCAGGGAGGTGCATCTGGGAACTTGGTACAGAGAGTGTATGCAGGAGACTCTAAGAGGGGGCCTTTTTAGAGCCAGACACTTTGGAATTTAAGAAGGGATGAGCCAAACAGCTTAGCTTGTTCAAAGTCCCCGAAGCCCAATGAGACAGTGCTGTATGATGGGAGGGGGGCGGGGACCTCCACAGCCAAGAGTCTCTTAGAAGTGTCAAGGCATAGGATAAAGCAGAAGGATTCAAAGTATGGTTCCTGGACCATTGGCTGCGGTATCATCGATGAGCTGGCTGAGGATGCAGATGTAAAGGCCAGGTTGGGACCTCCTGAATCAGAATCAGGATCAGAACCCCTGGGAACTGTTTATAATATGCTCCCCAACCCGTACTTTTACACAGCAGAGGCCAGAGAGCCACAGAGGTGGGAATCAAGCAAAGTAGACACTTGGAACTCCAAAGGCCAACCTGAAAATACTCAGCTCATAGAACACAAAAATCTAAAAAAAATCCTGCCCTTCACAGCTGGCTGGATCTAGTCATTCAACCCAACAACAAGCCGAAGCGATCTGCACTCACCATGAGGCACAAAGTAAGACAAACAACTTCTAAGCAAGACATCCTCGGTGTGTCTAAAAATCAAGGTCACATTCATTTATTTTGTGTGAGGGGCTACCTAATCATAGCTTCATCTACTCCTGCAGACACAGGCATGTGTGTGGCACAGTTATCTCCTCCCCCTCAACAGATTTGAGCAATTTAAACAAAACAGAACATGCCCCACCCCACTCACCACTAATTAAAGACGCCCTTTTGCAAGGGGTAGGGTTGGGGTTTGCTTCCGTTAACTTCGCAAATGAGCCTTGGCATAGAGACTACTGGAAACTGTCTAGCACAAATGCAACCTCATTTATGAACAGGACCACGAGGAAGCTTCCACTTAGCACACAGTGACAGCACCGAGCCCATGAACCATCCTCCTCTCCTCATCTTCTCTTTCTCCTGTGAGTTCTTTGTGTCCACCAAGCAGGAACATCAAGGAAGGACACAGTTGTCTCTCCAGCCTCATGTTGGAGACTGCCATCTCGCTAAGCATCACACACGACATGCACAGCTCTGAAACCGATGGATGACACAGCAAGCAACGTCTCCTAGCAGCTCCCCTCAGCCTCCCCATTGAACGTGGTCTGGTATCCTAACTTAATCCTCACTACACTCTGGACTTAATTGTTTTATCATAGTCCCATTTTACAAAGGAAGACAAGCCGGGCATAGTGGTGCATGCCTTTAATCCCAGCACTTGGGAGGCAGAGGCAGGCAGATTGTTGTAAGTTCGAGGCCAGCCTGGTCTACAAAACAAGTCCAGAATAGCCAAGGCTACACAGAGAAACCATGTCTCGAAGAACAAAACAAAAACCAAAAACAACAAAACAAAACAAAAACCAACCAACGAACCCAAAACAAAGGAAGACAGTGTAGACTGACTGAGACACTTACCCACTCATCACCATGCTGCGGTCTCCTTGGGGACTCTACACTCTCATCTTTTCATCCTCAAACCAATTTTGACAGTTACAACTAAAAAAAGCTCCCTACGGTGTTGAACTTAAGTGCAGAGCTCCTGTTTCCCCTTTTTACATGGGACTTCTGTGGTCAAGACGGGTCCATGCCAGGAGAGGTCTAAGAAGCTCAGGGTAGCTCCATGTCCTATGACGGCTCGGGTTATTAAAAGGTACAGTTCTCCAGGCAGCAGCCACTGTGGCAAAAACTAGAGGTCATAAGCCACTGGAGAACAGAGTGTGGAAAGACAGATGGCTAATGAGTTTACCAATGCCTTTGGAGGAAACTTGGGGAGAAAAGTGAAGACACTAGGCAGCCCTGTCAGCAGAACTTGCAAGGTGCACTGTGTTTGGGAGGCGACGGTGCCTTTTCCAGTGGCTTCACACTCACAGGGACATTGCTGAGCCAGGGTTTCATTCTGTGGATACAGGCCATAAGCTAACAGCTCCCTTCTGATCTGGGATTTCAGTTAGCCACGTGGTAAGAGCCTATCAGATAAGAGAAGAGTTTCATGCTACTGTTCTTAGAAATGTGGGGTGAGAGAAGCATGTATTTCTAGCCAAGGTGAAACTTGCTACACATGCCTAATATTACACATGCACACACTTACACACACACAAAGACACACATATATACGCCTATATACACACATACACACACATACACACACACACACACACACACACACACACACACACACACACACTCATAAAGGTAGGGACAGACAGCAATGGAGCTATGTTTTTGATGAAGGATTAATTAGAGGTATTCCCCAAGAATCTGGCAAAATAACATTTGAAGGGGTTTTTAGCATCATGGTCTAAGACTCGTGAAAACAATTAACCTCCTTATACTCACCATTCCCACTCCCCCAAATGTAATGGAGAAGTAGAAAGGGGCTTTCCTTAGGGAGTTTCTAATGTGGGTGTGATCGCCTTTATCCTTAAGTTTACAGTGCCAAATGCGGCAGCTTAATAGACAAGTAGTGCCCTATAAGTGGCACCACTGTGGAAAAAGAGAGACATGGGGGACAAAAGCAGAAAGTCATTCAATTTTACCCCTGAATTTATCTGGTGTTAAGGCTGTGGAGCAATATACTTTAAAAATAGTATTTTACACAATTTTCATCAGTGCACAGAACAAATTGTGATGATATGCTAGCTTTCTATGTGTGGTACATTCTATGATGGCAGGACTCTGTGGCATCATTCAAGTGGTCTCATTGCTTATGGAGTACATGTGTGTGTGTGTGTGTGTGTGTGTGTGTGTGTGTGTGCATGGGTGTGTGTGGTGTTGTATGTACATATGCACATATGTATGTATGTATGTATGTATGTATGTATGTATGTAGGTAGGGTTCCTGAGAGTCTTTGTAGCTTACCATTTTGATGACGATAGCAGAAGGGCTCACTCTTGGCACACAATTCCAATTCACTCTCCCAATATACCCAGCAGGTAGCTAAACTCACTGCTCTTCTCAAGTGAGAGGCCAATGATGTCCCATGACATGCCCAGGCTGCTATGAAGTGGTGGTGGGGTTGGGACTTGAACTAACATCTCCCAGCATCTAGAATCTGAATACTTAATTACTGTTCAAGCATGCCTGCCAACAGGCAGCATTTTTCTGAGGTGATAAACTTGAATTCAAGACAAAGAGTCCTTTAGCTGATCTTAACACCTCTTGTTTTGTGTGTGTGAGAGGAGAATAGAGCAAGTAGGAAGGCACTCACATCCAGGTCATGTTTTCTTTTTGGTATTATGGTTCCGAAGAATATCACCATTGGTGATTTGAAAAATGATTATAATTTATCTTTAAGTTCCTTTGGCTGGGGCAGGAATACATATCTTCAGCACATCCTTTGTTACAAAGTAGGGATGAAGCCACTTAACTCATAAACAGAAGATAGCAATAGCAGGAAACTAGTATGTCAACTAGAGGGGAAGGTGCAATTCATAACCATGTGACTTATAAAACGAAGTTTGATGTTCAAACAAATTCAAATTTGATGAAGACAAAGACTTTCTGTTCTTACGTCTGAAGGAAATGTCTGTGTGTTTTGATGAAAGCTTTGGACATGAGTCACTCAGGCCTTTTTATTGTTTCCATTTTTTTCTTTTGACAACTGTCCCTTTCTGTTCTTTGTACCTAGACAGAGGCAGTGTTACAACCCACTCTCATTGGGGGTACCATTATTAGGTTGATTTGATGTCAAGTGATAGCAAAAGATGGGGTAATGGAAGGAAAGGAGGAGGGCCACTTTCCCTGAGGGGTGCTGAGCTAGGGTGGCCAAAGGAGATGGGGGTGCTGCTGAGAGGATGTGCCCCTTATAGTGAACAAACACAGGGCATGAGGTGGGAGCAGGAGATGCTTTATGAGGAAGGAACACAGCTTTGACAAAAAGAAGTAAGACAGGAATTTCTCTCTCTCTCTCTCTCTCTCTCTCTCTCTCTCTCTCTCTCTCTCTCTCTCTCTCTCTCTCTCTCTATGGTATATGTGTGTGTGTATTCTATATGTGTATGTCTCTGTGTCTGATGTATGTGTATATGTATGTCTGATGTGTGTGTATATGGTATGCATATATGTATGATGTGTACATCTGTGTCTGGTGTGTGCATGTCTGATGTATGTGTGTGTGTCCTTGTGTATATGTATGGTGTATGTGTGTGTCTGTGTATGATATGTGTGTGTTTATTTGAGTTTGGTGTGTGTGCGTGAGTGTATGCACACAGTGACATTTGATGGTGTAATCTTATCTTTGTCACTTACTTTACAAAGTGCCACTTCTGTGTCTATTATTGAGCTTTTCCATGAGATCTAGTTGATGATGCTCAAATATTCGTGAAAAGAGAGAGAATAAACAAGTAAGCAAATATATAAAAAATATGATAAACATCGATGGCCTCGAGGATGAAAGAAAAAGGATAAATGACAGGGCCCCAAACAGGAAGGAAAAAAATCTCTCTGAAGAAAGAGATGCGTATCCACAGACTGGGCACAGGGAAGAACTTCAGACAAAGCTGTGGCAGCTGGGGCGTGGCCTGGGAGACCAAGAACTAACACGCTCTGGGAACAGGAGGGCAGCGGAGTCTGGAGCTCAGCAGTGGAGGGCGACAGAGATGCGATGGTGACATGCAGAGGCCAAGGGCTAGGTCTGAAGGACTTCCAGGCAAGCCCGAGGAGCTAGAATTTAATTCAAACACAGAAGGAAGGAGTACTGAGGGACGGGGTGATGGGGTTGAAGCAGTTTCTGAAGAGATGGTACCAGCTGCTCTAAAGTCCACGCACTGGAGGTCAAGGAGGCCATGTTCACCACGGCAGAACACGACCTGCTGTCCTGTGTTACTGCACTATGCAGGCTGGTAAGTGAGACTGCCACGCGCCATCTGGCATTTACAGCGGCAAGGACACTCGGCGTGAGTAAAGTGACTTTGAGGGCTTTTGGATTTTACAGAGTGACGGATACAAGGACAGAGCTCTGAAGAGCAGCGCCGTTCTCTACCTGGCTAAGGAATGTAAACTCTCAGCTAGTCCCTATGCTCAGCTTCTCCTTATAGGAGAAGAGCGTTTTTGTTTTTTGTTTTTTGTTTTTTAAAAAACAAACAGTACAGGGACATAATGGGTGCCAAAGCTCAGTTTTCTAGAAAATGTCACATTTTCATTTTATGCTGCATATACGTTGCGAGGGATGATAACCATTCCTTGAATAGATAGATGGACTGGCAATCAACATCAGGGCTTAGTAACTGCTGCTCCTGCCTTCTGCCCCAGGCCCGCAGAGGAGGAAGCCCTAGTCCCCAGGGGTGTGTGGCTTCCCCAGAGCAAGGAAGTGATTTCAGCGTAGAGCTTCCAGGCTCTAGGCGAACCTTGTCACGTGACGTCACCATACCACACATTCAGCTCTTTCTTCTTCAAACCCTCTGCCCCTGTCTAGAGTAGGGCTAGTTTACTGGCCACATTCACTTCCCTGCCAATATTTCTTCCGGAGGATGAGAGGCCGGCGGCAAGGCAGCCTACAGCATGGAGCCCAACAGATGGAACGCTGCTCTTTTCACAGAGGAAGGAGTCTTACCTGATCTTTAGATATGCCGCAGCCCCAAACACCAGCAACACCACAGCGATGACTGTCACGGTGATGGCGGCGATGCTGCCTGCAAAGGAGAAAAGATCCAGAAAAAGACGATGAGGTAGCGAGTTCAGTGATTCTGGAGTACACAGTACCTACCCATGTCTCCTAGGAAAGAGGAAAAAGCTATTTGCCTCAGACCATGGAAGTCAGAACTAGAGCAAAACCCAGGATTTCAATTCTGTTACTGTACTTAAAAACAAAAAACAAAACAAAAACAACAAATAAACAAAAAACGGTTCAGTAAGTGGTCAGCATTTCTTTTAGCATTTACCATGGGCTGCGGATGTTCTCGAATGCAAAGGGCAGCACACAGTAATATCTCATGGTCCTTTGGAGAATGATGGCGGGCAGTTGCCAACACTGCTGTCAGCAGGGGAGGAAGATTTTAAATCTCCCAGTGTTTTCTTTTCATGTTTTATAGGGTCCCCTGTGAAATATTGGGAGAAAGTTGTCCTATTCAAGTGCCATGAGGAATAAAGCAGCCGAGTTTTTAATAAACCAGAAGTACACGGCTGTATCAGTACTGTCTACTTCAAAGAAGTCACTTTGGTTGGAGATGTGCATGATTGACAGTGCGACCCTGAGCTATTTATTTAACTGGCTTGATGCGTAGGTTCTGCTCATCTCACCTGATTCTGATACAGGTAAATGGGATGTCACGCACACCAATCTGAAGACTGTCCAAATGCATGATCACGGACCATTTCCTGTCATGAATCTTTCTCACATTCTTAAAGATCTATCAATTGTCAGTCACTTGGCATCTCTTTCATATTCCCGCCCCACCCCTTCCACGTGGTGCTTCTTGTTTTCCCCATCATCTCTTCTGCCAAAAGAAGTAGGGCATAGCCAAAAGGCAAAGCTACTTCTTAACTCTTTAGTAAGTCCCCTGACGTTTTAGATGAAAGGCTACAACAGGCACCCACATGATCACAGGAGACAGCCAAGGGCCATTGCTAACACGAAGGCAATGAGAAGAGCTTGCTATTTCCATAGAAACTGGTCACAGTCAACCATTTCAGAGTTTGTATACTCCGGGACAACTTGCAAATCCACTTCTTTGCTTCTAGAAGGCTTTGGAGGCAGACGAGTGTAATTAACAGAGTAGTTATCTTTCCCTTTGTACAGTATTAGATAGATCGTGGGACTGATTGCTGAAATGCGAGGCTCTGGTCAAGCAGAGAGAGCCCCGAGGTCAGAGCCTTGCATGAAAAACCTCCACTCCTAGTTTGAAAGGTGGCTCTTAGCTTCTGGCCTCCAAACTGGGCTGAAATTACAACAGTTCAAAGTTCACCGATGCTTCTTAAGAACTAGGAGCTTTCAGGGGAGGGTTTAGCCACAAGGTAAACTGAGGGGGAGGGGCAATTGGAGATTCAGAGAGCTACAGCCATTGCCACTGGGAGCAGTTTATAAACTGACCTCTTAATGTAATGCCCCCAACCCCTAACCAAAGGAAAGGAACATAGCAATCAGCCCTAAAGGACCCCCCCAACACTAAGGATAGTTCAGTACAGGAAGTTGCATGGCTGGCCTTCAGATTTTCTTGCGACTGGCTCTCCTCCAACTCTGCTATTTACTCAGTTTATTTATACACTAGTTCTTTTGAAAATAAACCAGGTAGTTTCCCCAACTCAAGTGCTGTTCTTTTTTGTGCGGAGACAAGGGACAGAGTGCCCTGCTCCTTCTCCACGTCACCGTGGCTGCCCAGCTCCAGGAGCAGTTCCAGCCTTCAAATGGGCATCTTCAAGGCTCTCCTTCCACGGCCACAGGTGACATCCTCCTTATTACTAGAGCTGGGGATTATACAAGGGCATTTTACCTGGTGGTCTCCTGGCTAAAGGGCTCTTTAAAGAGTTGGTTTCACCAAGATGAGGCAAAGGGTATGAGGTGAAGATAGTTTGTGCTGGAGTTTGGGATCTGTTCAAAGGGAGTGCTACACCCCTCCCCACCCCATCTCCACCTCTGGCCCCAGGAGCCTGAGTCTTCTGGAAGATCGCTACCAGCAAGAGCCCAAGAGATCCTGTGTTCTGAGCCTTCCCTCAACAGCTGTTGCCTCGGGTTCCAGTCATATCTGGTCAGAGAAGCAGCATTTGGAGGGCCCAGTGATTGCTTTGTTTCATTTGTCTGTCTGTCTCTCGTGGTGTGTGTGTGTGTGTGTGTGTGTGTGTGTGTGTGTGTGTGTGTGTGTGTGTGTGTGTGTGTGTGTGCGCGCGCGCACACGCGCCTTTAAGCCCCCCCAGGAGTACTGCTTTCTGTGGCAACCAAAAAGCTTTGGTATTTTTTTCCTTCTGAAAACAAACCCCATCTTCCTCCCCCCACCCCGCCCCCGACTTTTGTTTAAACTAATCTGGAATTCCCCTTGTCATTTTAGTCTCAGTTTTTTCTATTTTCAAGATGGGAAGGGAGAAAAACAAAAAGGAGGGAGATGTGGCTGGGGGTGCTGGACCTCATGGGCTATGTGCTGGGAAAGGGTGTGAGGGAAGTTTGCTGGCAGTTTAGTTCCTCCTCCTCCTCTTCCTCCTCCTCCTCCTCAGGATCCATTATTTACAGACCAGGTGTGACTCATGCTGTAAATCTCTGGGATGGGCAGACAGTAAGAGAGAATTGGAGGACACTTACTTCTATATTGTGTAAGCCAATATACAAGACACCCCCCTGTGCCAGCACAGTGTACTGTGCTAACATGTTCTGCCTACCCTACGGGCTCTCGAAGAGCAGGAAACCAAAGCCTCTTTGAATTTCATGCTACCCCAAAGTCTGGGATTTCTCAGAGCACTGTTTTTTTTTTTTTTTTGGTCACTTTTCGTAAAGGCCCAGAATGAGATTGAATCTCCTATCTTTTGCAGGTGATTACTTAGGCCCAGCCCAAGAAGGTTACACCTTTCATTTGATTCTCTTTATGAGCTGAATGGACTCACTCCCATTTCGTAGACGAGGAAGTTGAGGCCAAGAACAGTTGAGGTCTTGATCAAAGTTTTGCATTTGATGAATCATGGCGCTATCATCCGAGCCCAGACCTGTGTGTATCACCTGCCTTGTGGATTTTCTCATTACTATGCTAGTTGCTACTAGAGCCCATTCCACGGACTTGTCCTCTTGCTTCATTCGTTTTCTGTTCTTTCCTCCCTTTTTCTGTTCTTTCCTCCCAGTGACGGGCTGAGAGTATATATGGATGTTCTTGTTTCTCCGTGTTTCCAGTTTTAAACACTGTGTTTTGGAGCTTCCTTAGGCAGATTCTGATCATAACCACCTGGCATCTCCTCCCATCCTTTGCATGGCTTTAGCACCAGGCACAATCTCTCGGCCATGCTGATTACCTAATGCTCTCCTTCAGTGTTGAACCACTAGTCGGACTATTGGCAGGAAACATGACAACAGAAGTTTTGACCCCAGTCATTGAGTGTTCTTGAACACAGGCTTTGCACCTATCCGTCCTGGCATCCTCTGGCCTAGGTCTTGTCCACATGCCTGCCTCTAGGACTCCGTCTCTGCCCTACTACCATAGACCTTCACTTGCCACACGATTTATTGATGACTCTCCATGGATGGCCATCGGGGTTGGCTGGAAGAGAGCGAATTCAGTGATAACTGACTAGAGTCACATTAGACCTGTGCCATAGCTGTGTAGCAAATTCCTAAAAGGACATGCACTTGATCAGATCTGGCCAGCCACTGCTCCATTTGTCAATGCCCAGAGGCAGTCCTGGGATAAACATTTCAAGGGCCATCCCTTCCTCCCATGATTGCCTCTAACCCACAGATGTGTGGGCTGTTGTCTCAAATTCAAGGGCCCTGCCTACGTCCTTGCTACCTCCTGTGTCACTAGATCCCAAAGTGCCTGCTTCTAGAATCTTCTCATTGAGAGGACCCCCACCCCAATAAACAGGAAAGATGCCTTTCATTTGAGCTTTTTGGTGGGAATGTTTACCCAATGCACCCAGAATGAAAATGCTAGGACCCAATAGGGTGGATATGAACATCCTGTGTGTAAACTTGACTAGTGCTCTTACAAGGGGTGGAGCAGGCAAAGGAGGTGAGACCAAGGACAAGGAGAATGTGTGTGCTTAGCCCCTGTCCATTTGACACGTGAGCCACACAGTTGGGGTGTTTGGTTCATGTGTGTGAGCACTTGAGAGAGGCCCTGGGTATGCACGCATACGTGCGCTGTCTTTAAGAAGGCTCACTGCCAACTCTCTCAGCTGCTCTGTAGGATGCTCGCATTTTTTTCCCCTTCTTCCTGGCTCATAAAAAGTCATGGGGAAAGGGAAAGGAGCAGGCGGCCACTTGAGAGTGTGGAACAGCTCCTGCAGGCAAGGCCATTGGGAGGAAAGGGACACTTTGCCTTGAGATCGCTCCCTTTCAAAGTGTCTGTCTGTGGATGTGCTGGGGGAGGGGCTGAGGGCCAGAACAGCATGTGCCTGGATTTCCACCCATCATCGTAGGCTCTTCCATCTTTACATTAGTGATGTCCTTCCTCCTCATAACAACGACAACAATAGTCACAAAGGACAACAGGGATTAACTGCTCTTAGTGCCACCGTAAGCTTTAGCATTTCAATACACCTACCCCTTGTAAGAACTCTGCAAGCTTAGTACTTTTGATATCTCCATTTTACAGGTGGAGAAACTGAGGACAGGGGTGTAAAGCCCTAGACTGTCTTGGTAGCTACAAGGACATGCTGGCTTGGAGTCCTCACTGGTCTCTATTAACAGCTCCTGCCTGCCTTGGCTGTAGCGTTAGGAGTGGGCGGGGCATTAGGTAACACCTTTGTTCCGGATATCTCTGCCTAGGGTCTCAGGGCTGTGTAGTAGTCCTTCAGGCACTGTGAAGATGACTCAAAACTCAGTAATATCTAGACCCTGGAAAGAGGGCCGACTGCAAAAATCACAGGACAATGAGTTAAGATAAGAGCAACCCTGGCCCTGCTTTTACGAGTCTCGCAAGGCTGTATCGGAATGAACTCCCCGGTCTCATAAGGCTGCTTGAGATTGACTCCTGATTTCCTCTTGATCTAGGAATGTGAAATATAGCGAACATTGAGCCAGCAGCTTGCAGAGACAAGCAGCTGTGTCTGGGAACTGCACAGGAGCGTCCAGCTTTGGCCTGGCAGATAGGGAAGTAGGCTATGCCAAACTTGGCATCTCTACCTGTAACGGAGAGGTGGGTCTGGAAAAGCTGGGGCATGTCTTGAGAAGAGGCGAGAGTGACTCATTTCTCTGGGTGGGCAGGATTTGGACAGACAGGAATGAAGGTGTATGATCAGAAATGTGTGTAGACAGAGAGCAGACACCGAGCATTTGTGGGACAGCACCAGGCTGGAGACAGAAGAGCCCTGACTGAATGCCTTATCTAAAAAGGAGCGAAAGCTTGCCTTCTGCCTCTAGAGCCACTGGGAAGAACAGACAGGAGGGCGTGTTTGGTGAACTAGCACAAAGGGCTAGACTGAGATCTTTGTAGCCAGTCTGTTCACTTCGCGAATTAGGAGACAGTGGTGACTTTCCCAAGGTCACATGATTCACAGAAATGAACCCATGTCTGCCTAAGAAGGCACAGTGGAAACTAAAAGGGGCCGGGAAGGGGTCTATGTACTCAGGACCGTGTCACAGAGAACTCTGAAGGTCAGGGACGGTCTTTGATCTTAACAGTGTGGGACAAGTGTGGGAGCCCGAGGAGCATTCTGGGAAGAGGTAGGCAGCTTTGTTACTTGTTTGTTTTTCAAGAAACTTCTTAAGTATAATCTTTACCGGAAGTACTACCCTGAGGCCTGTTTTTTCTAGATGGCTTCTTTTACTCTGCCGTACACTGATACTGACATCTGCAGCTGTGCAGTTACATATGTTTACACCCAAGATTAAGACATGAGACGTACTGTTGCATTGATGATTCAAGTATTGCAGGTCGTGCCTGCTGTTGATTGGAAGTCTCTGAAAGCCAGGACTACCAAACCATGTTTCTTTATGTGCCTCTGCCTAAGGTAAGTAATTCATAAAAAATAACTCTGATTTCTTCTGAAATACAGCTAATTGCCTATTAATTAATAAAACATTGATAAATTTCAGACTATGTATGGGGACGCATGCACGTTCGTGTGTATATGTGTGTGCACGTGGAAGTCAGAGGACAGCTTTGGCTATGGCTCCTCAAGAGGTGTCTACCTGGTTTTGTGAGACAGTATCTCTCACTTGGATCTGGGGTGCATGAATGAGATGAGGTTAGCTGGCCAGTGAGCCCCAGGGACCTGTGTGTCTCGTGCTCCCTAGCACCGAGATTACAAACTTGCCCCATTGTACTAGGTGAGTGCTTGGACTTGAACTCAGATCCTCATGCTTGTACACAAGCACTTTGCCAACTGAGCCATCTCCACAGCCTCAGAGATGGTTTGAATCACACTTTGTTAGTACTTATGATGTAAGGAAGAAAGCTCTTTAGCATCATATGATTTGCATGCAAATCTACAGAAGTGTTTTTTAGTGGACACAACCTAAACTTGCCTCTGAACATTCTCTCTTTTCTGTACTGAACTCTTCCTAAATCTTTACGGCATTGATTTATTATATAGTCATTTCCTCAAGCAGAGGGTAAGAAGCCAACTGTCTAAAATTAGGCAACTATTATCCACTTAGTGTCTCCCCTCTTTTCTGCTCTTCTCTAATAGCTGAGCAAACTGGGCGAGAAGGCAGGTCGGCTTTGGACTTGGGCCAGGAGAACATCTGTACTTTTACACTTCACATCATTTGAAGACCTGGGTTGGAGACTAAAACTCTGACCTAAAACTGCTGTTCTGTGCAGGGAGATCAGCTCAATCAGCTAAGGCCTTGCCGCACAAGTATGAAGACTCGAGTTTGGATCCCGAGCACCCATATTAAAAAAAAAAAAATCTGGGCATAGCTACAAACTCAGTGCTGGGGAAGCAGAAGATGGATGGGACCTTGGGTTCAATTCAAACCTCTGCATCCAAAATAGGTGACCTTCCGCTTCAGTGAGAAACCCTGCCTTGAAAACTAAGGTGGAGAGTGACTGAGAAAGATGCCTGACTATGACCTCGAGTACACACACACACACACACACACACACACACACACACACACACACACACACACACACTGAACAGATAAATAATAAGTAAACCCTTTCCTGCATAAAGCATACAGGTAAAAATGAACAGTGGAAATGTTAATCTTGGTTAAGATAATAAATGGCATGAACCACAGATTCAGGTGCTGTTCCCTCTCAGCTTCATCCTCTCCTGGGGACCCGACCCCCCCCCCCCAGCCCTCACTGTAAGGAAGCTCGGAGCACAGGCTTGCAATTAATGAGACCCTCCTGGGCGGGTCTGTGTTACTGTGGCTTTAAAGCTCATTCACTTCACTGACAATTACAGTCTTCTCCAACTCAAACGAGACCTCCTTCTCGCTTGGAATTTATCTTAACTACCTGCTTAGACTGCTCAGCCTCAGCTCTTCTTTGACATTTGTAACAGGAGCTACTTGGAGTTTCCAATAGTAGCAATGGACTCGCTTGTCCGCTTTCTCACAGTTTAGTGCTCAGCTGATTGTCAAACAGCAACCCTGGGGCTGTCGGGGGAAACACAGCTCCCATCCAGTTAGCCAGAGGGCGAGCTCCACACCCAGACGGCAGGGCATGAGGGTTATCAAGGACCAGCTGGGCTACCTTAAACTCCCAGGCCCTCTTTGTGAATACTGCCTGGGTTGGGGGTGGGGTGATGCTATATCACAGGGGGTGGGGGACAGATGGACAAGGCTACTTTGTCTCCAGGAGCATTGAGGGTGGCACCATAGTTTTATCTCTACTCTCTTTAGTAGCTTAATAATAAGCATGAAGCCCGGCGATGGATAAAAGAATACAGAGGGAAATAATAAGATGGAAGGGTTGGCAGAGTCCAGTTAGACTCATCCACTCTGGCAGGTGAAGGTCGCTCTCCCTTTAGAGCATCCCAGGATTCACACAACCTTCCACCCCAATATTCTCCCTGTTCAGAGGACATAAGTAAGACGACATGGCCAATGTCAGAGCGCCTCTTTTGCCGAGTAATGCGCTTGTTTATTGTTTTCTAAATATTACTGTTTCAGGTCATTTGTCCCAGGTCACTTGTCTTAACAACTTTGAGGGCAGTGACATCAGCCTAGTTACAGTAATCCCAAGGAATCCGGGATCTCCTAAGATCCATTAGTTAAATTCAGCCTTGTCCCCATGGAATTAATCACCAAGGTCCCATAGGGGCCTGCTTTTAGTCACTGTATTTCCCAAGTTTAAAATTTTCCAGCCTCCAGCCTCCGAGGTTTTCCAGTTAAAAATGCTGGAAAGAGAACGAATTTCCCAGCCATGATGCAAGGCAGGGGAGGCCAGAGCTCCTTGCTGCTCTGCCCCAGGAACCCCGCCCCCTGGGACCACCCATATCACCTTTAACCTCACTGTTTGCTTCTCTTTAGCACCCTGAGGCTGTTCCTTTTTCTATACTGTACTGAAGGCAGGTACTTGCCAGGGCTTTTATTACCCAGCACTCACCGTAAGTGTCCCTCTGGGAACCTCTAAGTGTCTTACAAACAGTCTAAGTTTTCAAGTTAAGAAAACTAGTCTACAAGAGTCTGAGCTAGCTGTAGCCACCCCCCAAGTTAAGGGTCCAACTGTGGTAATAACAGCTAACATCACTTACTGCCATCTTATTAGAAGAGCTGTGTTCAGTCATCTTATTCAATCCTAATCAGAGTCTCGCAGAACAAGTAGTTCCGTGTGTGCCTCCATCTTGAAGATGATGTTCAGTGAGAGGGAAATTTAGCCCAGAGTCTCTAATGTGGCAAAGGGCACTGGAGAGAGCTGAGGCAGACAGTCTGATGGCAGTTTGTACCCTCGCCTGCACCCTTGTCTTCCTTCTTGCAGCCTGCCTTTGAAGTTCCTGCTTTCTGTCTCCGGATGGAAACATGCTACAGAGTGTCTGACAGCCCACTTCTGACACAGTGGGATGTTTTCATTGTAGCCTAACATTCATCTTTATCTTCAGGCCAATGGTCTCCTCCTTGAAGGTCATTTATCTAGCCGTGAGTGTGAGACACTGCAAAAAATGCTGTCTGTCAGGGCCAATGTTCTTTTTCCTAGGGCTGAGCAATCAGCCAATATCAATTCAGTGACACTCATGTGTTTTTTTTTTTTTTTTAACACAAAAGTCCCAACTCGACACCCTGTTATGAGATTTCAGACTCTTTTCCAGCCAAGTTGATGGGTTGGTGATGGACCACCCTCTATTTCCTGACTAGTTACTCTACAGCTAAAAAAGACATGCTGTCCTGCATTGGAATCTTCCCGTGGTCCAGGGTGGAGATGAGGTCAGGCTTATCCTCCTCCTCCTTCTCCTCTTCCTCTTCCTTCCTTCCCTTCTTCTTCTTCTTCTTCTTCTTCTTCTTCTTCTTCTTCTTCTTCTTCTTCTTCTTCTTCTTCTTTTTCTTCTTCTTCTCCTCCTCCTCCTCCTCCTTCTCCTTCTCCTCCTCCTCCTTCTTCTTCTTCTTTCTCTCTCTCTCTCTCTCTCTCTCTCTCTCTCTCTCTCTCTCTCTCTCTCTGAGCCCCAGGCTGTAGGTTCCTTAACAGCATTCTCTGTGTTTCTATACTGACTCTCATTTCCTCAGTAAAGCATTTTTTTCAAAACCACCTTTCACCTATCACCAGTGAAAGTCAAATCTGAAACAGAAAAGAAAAATTGCTCCACGGAGACAGAAATTCTCCAAATATAATAAAAGACAGCATTAGGACGATTAAAATATACAATGGTTGTCTTGCTACTGGGTGGCAATATAAATGGTAAATAGCTGATTTTATTACCTTGACATATATTTTTCAAAGGGTATCTTAGAAAGTCTTCAAAATTAGATTAAGGCTTAAATAATGAAGGTAAGTCAAAGGAGAAAGAGAAGATTATGTTTTAACTGAAATGGCATCTAATAGCCAGAGTTCCTATGGAAATCAGCAAGGTTTGAAGGTTAGCATAAGTTTAAAGAATTTGGCCTATAAAAAGAAAGTGTGAATGACAGTTCATAAGAACAGTCCTAGCAGCCACAGTGTTCCTGGTAAGACCCAAAGCAGGCATCAGGATGTGGGCAGAGATAGGGCTGTCAGGGGCAGGGGGAGACCCTTCATGACAGCAGAAAGCTCTTGAAATGGTCTGTGGTCTTCAGAGGGTATCAGAGGTATTACATACACAGGTGAGGGTGTTTAATACTTACTGGGTTTCTGTTGTTGTTTTGTTTTAATTTTCAATTCCAAAAGCCCTGAATTTAGAGTTAATAAAATGTGTGGGCTTCTATATAAAACTAAAAATTTTCATTTATTGAGTATTTTTAAAACACACTGAATCAGGCACAAGTAGGTGCTAGGAATATAGTTTTGAGTCAAAACAGTTTCTCCCTACCCCCATCTGTCTTGAGAAACTGACTGCAATAAGCAAAGAGCCACCCCGGTACATTCATCATCCTACTGTGGAGAGCGGGTACAACTGAGCTGTGATAAATCGTAACTGAAAAATAAGAACGGGTGTGAGAGCCACACAGGGAACATCCCGAACAAGCAATGTTTGAGCTGAGATTCGAGGACTGAATTGGAAATAACCAAAGAGGTACTGGAGAAGGTTCCAGCAAGAAGCATCACGTGGATGATGGCCCTAAGTCACGAGGAAGAGCAGCAGACTTATGAACTGCTCGTCAGCCAGGGCTTGAAGAGGTGCTGAGAGTGAGGGGCCAGTAGAGGCCACCTAAAGTGCAGACCTGGGGCCTTCATATCGAAGGCTGAGGCTGATGGAAGCCGGTGATGTGCCTTCTATCTGGTTTACGGTTATGCACCGCTCTGGCTGCTTTTCGAGAAACAAACACGATCAGGGAAACGCAGCAGCGGAGAGACTGGTTGGGAGTCCGCTGGGGGATTTTGAGAGCTCTGATGAGAAAGAGTGGGGCTGTGGATGAGTTCAGTGTCTATACTACTTGGTGATGCTGGAGAGACGTCTTGGGGACTAAGAGCTCTGGCCGTTCTTTCAGAGGAACCGAGTTCTGTTCCCAGCATCCACAGGGAAGCTCACAACTGTCAGTAACTCCAATCCCAGAAGATCCAATTCCCTCTTCTAGGGGATGTGGGCATGCATACAAATGATATGCAGACTTAGGTGAAGGCAAAACACTCATGAACATAAAAACAAACAAACAGACAAACAATGCTTGGTAAAGACAGAGGAAGAGGAAGGAAGAGACTAGAAAGATAGGCAGTGCATTCACGGAAGAGGTCCAGTTTTGACCGTGTATGATGTATTTGTAAAACTGAGTGCCGTATGATTTACTTTTCAGGAGTATCGCTTTCTGATATATTCTGAGCATTCTAAAAATATGTTAAGAGAGGAATTAATATTCTTTTTTCATGGTCTTATCATATATACATTTTTATATTAAATCAATGTTAAGTTCTTTAACCAATTTTTAGAACTTTTTTGAAGTATGGTTGTTTACTTGTTACTATACACATTTTTCCCCACTCCTATAACTTTCCTGGGTATATTTTAAATGATTCTTTTATCTTTCCTATCAGTTAATTCTTTTTTTCAAGTCTACATTTATCTCCAAGGTATGGATATCTTCTACACAGAAAGTTCCTGGAGGTGGAGACACAGAGACGTCCAGATGTGTCTGCACTACTGCCCCTTACGGAGGTTTATTATTTATTAGCCCAGTTCCTACTGAACACAAACTAGAGTTCAAACTAGTAATTTACAGTCCCAAAGATGCTACCAATTTTCACAGCAGTGTCCTCCTCATTGTAACAGAATGCATGTGCGTGTGCACGCGTCGCCTGGTGAACACTGTGAGTGCATGAACTCGCTCTGCACTTCAGCCTCTCTCCCCACACACATTGTGTCCTGAGCTGTGCGTTGTACGACTTTGCTCAGGGAATGAAAAACATGCCACAGTGTTTACACACGATGAGATCTGGCTTAATAATGCTATGACCCAAATTTCACACATCGCACCTTCTCTTCTCTGACTAGCTAAACGAAAGATTCAAATCAGAACACTTGTCTTCTGTGTGGCTGACTGGCGATGGCTGCCAAGGCCACCTGCTTCTCCTCCTGCTGGTGACCCAGGTGGTGAGACCAGACAATATCCCATGAAATCTATTCAAGTGCGCTGGCAGCTGTTAGCTCTCCTGACTCTGCGTTTCCATTACGTCAGACAGAATAGGTTCAGCGGCTTGGAACGGAGTTTGAACCCTGGCTCTGTCACTCACGTGAGGACTTGTGTAAGTCAGTCTCTATGCACGTATTTTTTCACCTTTAGGACAGAAACAGCTGAGGCGGCCTTATTGGTGTGTTCTGAGGACTGAGTGAGGGGAGCTTGTGCTGGTGAAGCCTGGTCTCTAACAAGCATCTCATGAATAAGACCTCATTGCTTAAGCATTGGGTTAGTGCAGTAAACAATTGCCATAGTATGATAAGCACAAAGGGTGTAAAGATAGCCTGTCCTGGATTCAGCTTATAGTGAAGAGCCCTGACAGTAAAGTGGTTAAACAACATCACCCATATGTCATTGATGATGAACAACTAGAAACCAGCTATGAACTAGTGTGTATTTTTGGTCCTCAACTGCTTATAATTTTTTCCCAGTTTTTTTTAATTGTTTCTTTTTTAACATATATATTTATATTATTACACATGAATAAAATAAACTACAAACAGCAGGAAGAACCATGAGACAATCAGGAATTATATAAATATTACATTCATAGTGATTTGGCTATTTGTATTTGGCAGCCTTGAAGAAAATATCTTTCCTATCTTGGTGAGTCTAAATTCTGAATGTAAATCAATATCTATTATATCTCATCTCTATTAATTTAACTATCTTGATCTAAAAACACCTTAACCCCTAACCAATTAAGCTTAACTGTAAGACTAAACTATCTGGTGTTCAACCCCATCAGAGACTGGAGAAGGAATAAAACTTAAATACCTGAGTGAACCAGAAGTGCAGGTTAGCAGCTTCCAAAATGAAAACATGACTGAGACAATTTACTGCCTAAAAAGTCACCCAACACTTTCCATAATGTTGGAGCGTCATTGTTGGCCTTCTAGCCCAATATATCTGACAGACATATTTGTGAGGCAGGAATTATTGAGGACTTGCTTACCCTGTCTTGGCGGAGTTCGGCTGTTGACTCTGCCTGCATCTAAGCTTGCCCATTTTTAGGCAGAACTCTGTCTATGGCAGAAATGAGGACATTTTGCCCAGTGGCTGGTTTGCCATATTAGAAGCCAACTCCATTAGGAGGTTCTCTGATGTTCATCATCTTCTTTGAGGTAGGCTGTGTGTTGCCAGGAGTTAACTGGTCTTGTTGTCAAAGAATCTTTAGAATAGTAAAAACATCTTTAAATGCCATATCCTTTAGTCTCTGAGGCTTTTGAAGACCTTATTTAACTGTTTTACCTTCTATATCTATAGAATCATATCTATCTTTTAGACCTAGGATATATATTCTTGTGATAAAATTAGACTAGTATTTGAAATGACCAGGATTTGTTCAACTAAGAATTAGCTTGTATTATTTAATTATCCTAAGTAGGCTGCAGTACCCCTTTCAAAGTATTGGACGTAAACCTTGTATTATAATTGAGCTGGATGGGTATAATACCTCATATTAGAGTGTATGTATATATAATACACACACACACATACACACACACACACACACACACACACACACACATATATATATATAGTGTGTGTGAAGAATAATCTTAAATTTGAATTTTTTTTTTTTTTTTGGTTTTTGGAGACAGGGTTTCTCTGTGTAGCCTTGACTGTCCTGGACTTGCTTTGCAGACTAGGCTGGCCTTGAACTCACAGAGATCCACCTGCCTCTGCCTCTTGAGTGCTGGGATTAAAGGTGGGCACCACCACCACCCAGCTCTTAGATTTGAATTCTATACCAATGTATCAGAATTACATGTATTTTGCATCTATATACAAAATTCTATACCAATGAATTAAAAATAACCTTATTTGTGAGTAACATTTAAGGCCTTGAATTGAGGAGTAGAGTAAATAATCTACGAATATTTCTATCCTCCCTCTATATTTCTATATCCCCCTTTCTTTCTTTTCAGTGTCTATCTCCTTACCTACAAAATAAAGATAGGAAAAGAGAGACATCCCTGAGTCCAATCTAGTTTTCTCTCTGTATAAGACCAATAATAACTTATAACCAACTCCCAATGAAAAGAAGCACCTATAGACCAAGAGAGCAAACAGAAACCTGCCCAACCTCCCTTAGATGAAATAGGACATCATTCTCTTAAGGTTTCTTCAGGCTGATTTAGGGCGAATAATAACTTTGAAGGCCCCTCCCACCCTGCAAAGAATTGGGGAAAATGATTAAGCAAGCCAGGGATAACAACTGCTTACAATTTACCATCCACATTTCTCCGGCTGTTAAATACTATTTAAGTATAATTCTTAGACTATTCTTCCGGTTAATCAGTGACTACCAATGGGCTACCAGGTACAGACAACAACCTTATCTCATGACCTAGGCCTCTGACATCCACCCTGAATTCCTTCTTTCTTCATTTATGATGTTCCTGCCCAGGTAGCCTGAGATTCTATTATTCTCTAGGCCATATGCATGCTACATGGTAAATTTCCCTAGTGTGTATTATTCACAGCTACATGTATCCTTATTAGAAAGCCAGATAGCTAGCTTAATCAATGCTTGTTGAAGAGTATGGATCTTCTTCATTACGGCAAGTAGGATAATAAAGAAGATGATAGTTGCAACTTTGAAAAGGTAATAATGATAATGATAACAACAACAACAACTAATAGCAAAATATCAATCAAAGCCATTGTTGGGGACACTGTTCAATAGCCAAGTGAATTGTGTTACCTAAACCTTATAAGAGCCCCATCCTACAGAGGCTACCCTTATTCCATCTTACTGATAAAACAGGTCTCAGGGTCTGCCACATCAGAGAGCTGACGTAACCTCCTCCCAAATTCTCTGTGGCCAAGTTCCTTCCTTTAGCTTAGCAGTAGAAAGCAGGTATTCTCCCGATAAAGGAGATGCTGTCAGCTAACGGCAAGCGATGACCAGACAAGTGAAGCCTGGTAAAGGGGTCCAGTGATGGTGGCTGTCATTCCACTTAGCAGAGCAGAGGTCCGCCAAAGGGATGACAGTTAAATCGCGTCCAGACAGGGAAGAGGACCGGTCCATTAAAAAGAAGGAGGGTGACTGTTTCAGGCAGGGGGAACAGTGAGTGCAAAGGCCCTGAGGCAGGAGGATTCTGTGTGTTCAGCTAGTAGGAAAGTTGCCAGGGAGCTTGAGGGCATAAGAGAATGAGAGCTGGGAGTCTGCACAAGCTCAGGGCATGCCGAGCTTTGTGCGCATGCCCTAAAGCCTGGCCTCTTAGAGGGGAAGCGATTAGGCTGCCAGAGCCACATCAACATGGGATTTGCTTGGAGCTGGTGCTGCTTCATTAAAAAAAAAATTATTTTTTTAATTTAACTCAATATATCCAAAATATTACCATCTTAGCCTGCAAACGATATAAAATTACTTATAATTTAAAATTTTCTCTTTTGCACTGGATCTTTGAAACTCAGTGAAAACTTTTCCAGCTATAGACTTTGTATGTTTGGAACAGCCACAGTTCCAGGGCTTAGGAGCCCCATTTAGCTACTGTCTACCGTATTAGAAGGATGAGGACCAGCCTAACAAGATAATCCTTGCTTTACCTATGATCTCATCAACATCAGAGGTAAGGGCTGATAGAACTGCCAGCTTATATCCATCCACAGAAAAGGGCCAGGTCTAAGGAGTGTTTGGTTCTGAGATTCTCATGTGACTAGGTAGACATTGGCCATCAGGGCTGAACCAACTGGGACAACACAACCCAAAGGGCCCAAGACTCCAGTGCTAAGAGAGGCTCTCTATCCAGGGTGTGGTGAGTGGTCAGGCCACTTTCAGGAATAATGCAGCAATCTGAGAGGGGGTGGGGCAGATGAGAGGACACCAGGCTCAATTGATGGATTGACTGGATGTGGAAGATGGGAGAAAGAAGAGCCAAAGAAAACTCCAAAGAAGAGAGGGTATGGCTGAGGAAGGTGCAGATCATGAGTTAAGGAAGTGAATAATCCCCCGCAGACATCCGTAGTGTAAGATGCTCGTGGGTTGCCCTTGGGGAGATCTCCAATTGGTTAGCAGCAGGATAGCTACATGTTCAGTTCCATAAAATGGGGAGGCCTTGCTGTGTTCAATATAACCTGGAATGCCAGTGGTCAGTGAGAGGCGAGGGAGGGAGTCACCGGCGGAACAAGCAGAGAAACGAGAGAGAAAACTTCCTGTAGCTCAAGCCTTGGAGATGAGGGCACTCACCATGGTCATCAAGGTCAACAGCTGTGTAGTGGTTAGTTCAACCCAGACCTGAGAGTTGGTCAAAGGCGCTGGTGGGAGGGAAGACGCTGGGCTCCTCACTAAGAAGAGCAGGTGGCCTTACAGCTGCAGTGGATTCTGGACCCTCACTCGGCACGTTCTTCCCAGACCCCATTTGCTCAGACTCCCTTCATTTCCTGCAGCTCCCAGCTCCCTAACATCAGCTTTATTTCAGAATTAATCACTGGACTGGGCTTATGTAGTTGTTGAACAGATAGATTAATAGAAGAGGTATGCTGTGTAAACTCAGCCAGAATAAGACCAACTGTCATAGCAAAGTGTGGCCTCATCACTGTCACATCTGAAGGTAGCATACAGCCTCTCAACCAGAGTGTCCCCGCACAGCTCCCTGGAGGCAGTGCTGGGCTGGCCCATAGCCAGATCACTCTGGGCCCAGCTGTGCTCCTGAGAAAGGCACGACCTTCAGCGAGGCATATCACTCCTCCAGAGACAGAATAGTCCCTTCGCCCATGCAGCGAACAGAGTGAAGCTCACTGTGCCATACTCAGGCCGCCATCTTGGTTTGTTCTTGGGTTAGAGACTAGGAGTAGAATTAAGGGTTAACTTCTGTTCTTTCTCTCTGCTTGAATCTCAGAGGACAGACAGTGTCCTGGCGGATGCACAGCAGGTATTTTGAATTAAGGGGATCTTAAGGGACCAGTCTTCTGTGTTTTAATGGCCTGGACTTGATAACCACCCTCCCCTGCCATTCCTCTCTCATCTCCATCATCCAAACCTGCCTCAGCGGTCCCGTGTGTGCACATTCCCTTGAATTACAAAGGGTCACATCCCAACTGTGCCACTAATTTTGAGCCTTTGGTCCTGTTGGGCTCAAGAGAAGAAGATACGTGATGTAAAGACCAAGCCAAAGTACTAGGATATTCCTGAAAGTTTAGAAACTATATCAGATCACGGAGAGTCATTTTCGCCAGGTGTAGACTTTGTACTCCGGAGTATTAATCTGTCACTTCTATGGAAAAGCATAAAGGGAGGCAGTACACGCAGGAAATGGTACTAAGCGCCCAAACTGGGAAGGAAAAGGTGGATAGGACCATGCCAACAACCTGTTCTTGGATGGTCCCTTTATGAGAGATGGATTTTTTACAAAACCCACTCTCCTTTGGGTACCTCCTCTCTACTAGGGCAGGAAGCCAGAGTGAGATAGCAACAGAGGCCCATATCTAAGAACAGTATGTTGAACTGGCCTGGAGTTGTGAACAGGGTGCCAACGGGCTATGAATAGGCTTCCCCTCCCCCCTCTGCAGGCCTGCCCACTGGGCTTCACTTGTCTTGGTTTCTGGCTGCATGTCAGAAGTGAGCTTGGCTAGCAGGGCAGAGCATTTCCCCTCAGGTGAGAGGCTCTGCTATCATGGAGGTGGTCTTCCACACAGGCCTTGATGCTGAGTTCTGCTGTCTGCTCTCTCCTGTCTCAGGCCTGGCCCCTAGTATGCCTCCTGTACCTCAGCCAGGCCTCTGTAGCGGGCGCCTTTACTCCAGCTGGAATGTTTCTTTCATTTTTGTTCCCTTCACTGGTATGTCCCAGCCTTTTGAAATAAGATTAATATATATATATATATGTATATATATATATGTATACATATGTATATACACACATACATATATGTTAGGAAATTATTCTATGAAGCAATACATATAAACATATAAATTTGATATTATTTGTATTCATATTTATATAATAAACATAAATAAATATGATTTTTTTATCATCAGGAGTCTTTATCTACTGGTCACAGTTCTCTAGGACTGCTTGCCTCACTAGCCTGTGGGCTCTTCTGTAGAGGTTACACCTTTGTTCGTCTTCGATTTCTCTTTTCTACCTCTCTCTAGCACGATTTCCATTCACAGCGTCTGTTCTTATTAAAAGATGTTTATTTCTCACCACTGACAGCTTTCCCTTGGCTCTAGCTTGTCGTACATGATCTGACTGGAATATTCTCTTCTCCATGCGTGACTGTCCCACGAGCACCCGGGGAGAGGATTTGGATCCACTTCTGCCTCACATTCTGGTCGTTCTCGCCTCACTGGATCTTCGCCACATGGACAGCCATTTCCACGGGTGCTCTTCCCGCCCAGTGTCCAGAGGTTTATAGTCTCACATTGGTATCTGATATGTGTGGCTTTAGAAAAGACCCCAAATATCTGTCTTCTATAATTTCCAAGACAGAAAAATGAGGCCAAAAATGACATTAACTTTACCGGGTTTCTGAGAGAATAAAAACAGATGTGGTGTTCTATAAGAATTTATGATATTTTCCACGAGGAACAGAAGTGTTAGTAAAGAAGCCTTCTCCACCTTGGCCTGATAGTGACCAGCTTCTTAGGTTAACATTTCATTAGAACTTGGAGCGAAGGTGAGGTTTCCTGAGCACCATGCCTGTCATGGGATCTCCACGAGGACAGGATGTGGTGAAACCATTTCCAGATAAGGAAAAAGAAGGGCACAGTGGAAAATAATGTGGTCCAGGGTCAGGAGTCGGAGCTAACACTGTCACCCATGGACTTCGCTGCATTTTAGCGTTGTCTCTGAGGCCTGTGCCCAAGGCCTCATGGCAAGAAGTGCTATACCATAAAAGGAGAGAAAGGGGAATCTTCCCCTGTTAAAGGAAAAGTCATGACTTTTCCTCCTCTTTATCAGCCTCATTATTTTTTTTTAAACCCCTCTATGTATGACATGCCCACCTGAGACAGGGCAAACGATGGATTTTTTCTGAGCCTAGACTCCTGGCTCTCTGTTCTCTGCCATAAACAGACATGGACCCCATGTGCTCATTTGCTTTTCTGTTTGGCTTAGTGACACTGAAAGGAAAAAGATCCTGCTTTGGGGGAAGTCATCCCCATTTTGAGAAGGGGGCTAGGGAGCTGTCGGAAGCAAAATTTAGACAAGCAGACCTTGACCCAATTCTTTTGCTCTGTGGTCTCTCTTCTGCGCAGTCCCCTTTGTAAAGACAACATCAGACAGATGACAACTGGCTATAAAGAATGTCAAATACTAACTGACTGAAAACTTGTTCAAACTATTGAGCCTTATAATTACCCTTAGGTGTTGTAGACTCCACCTGCCCTCCCCACCCCACCCCCCGCCACCACATTGAGCAAGTTCTCCACCTTAGCATAACCAAGAACACTGATCTCACCTGAACTTAAGGCATTCTCCACTTCTTGCATGATGAGGAAGGGGGTAGTAGTCTCAGACTCACAGGTCACTTTGCCAGGCTCAGCATCTTGGGGTGATTTATCCTTGGGCTCCGGCTCTGCTGTGACATGGGAAGTAGGTGTGTGACTGGAGCTGTGCCCCTCTGCTGGGGACGATGGTGCCATTGGAGCGTCTGTGGGCTGGGTGTTGGGCACAGTAGAGCTGTGGCTAGAGGTAATGGAGGCAGAAAGAGACGTAGGTGGGGAAGTTGCCCGGGATGTGGAGGTTGGAGCCCGAGAAGACGTGAGCACGGGTGAGTGTGACCCAGTCGCTGGCACACTTGCTTCAGGATTGCCAAGACTGTGTTCCTCAGGTGTGGATGTCACGTGGACCTCACTGCTTGTTGAGGAGAGCTCGGTAGGTGAGGGGTCTGTGCTTTTGCCATCTTTCTTCAGAGCTGGGCTGGTGGCTCCAGCCTTTTCTCTGGAGTCGGCGGAAATATTCTTGGGGAGCTGAGATGTCAGGGATGCAGCAGTAGTGTGGAGAACTGAGGCATTGTGTGTGCCACTGGCCACAGGGGTGGTGGCCATAGCAGTGTCCTGTGCAGAGGTAGTCCAGGTGGCCGTAGGTGGGGTAATTTTTGTCATAAGAGCAACAGGTGAGGGAGCTGATGTTGGTGAACCCTGTACCCTCAGTCCTACAAAAAAAGAAAGTCAGGACAAACACAGTTAATTGCACAAAAAGCACTGTGTGTGTGTGTGTGTATAATATTTACATATTCAGCTTTACTATATATGTTCACACATACATACATAAACATATATGAAACAGAGGTAGTCAATTGCACAGTTGTTTTACAGAGTGGTTCCAGGTGTTTCTCATTTTTATCACTGTGAGATGACATTGAATTGTGAAAGTGACTCTTAAAAATTCATCTTCTCACTGATTGCTTGCCTTGATTTGTGACTCCCAGTAGGAAGAAGCCTGAGGCTCCATAAGAGCTAGTGGACCAGCCAACTCAAGACCAGCAACAGGTGGAATGAAATACTCTCATCTCTTGCTGGTTTAAATCAGTGTCCTTGGAGGGTGAGGCTTTCTACAGAGACTCCCAGCATTTGCTTGCATGATTGAGTGTCACATCATAACACCTTGCAGGGTGTGTGTGTGTGTGTGTGTGTGTGTGTGTGTGTGTGTGTGTGTGTGTGTGTGTGTGTGTGTGTGTGTATGTGTAGAGTGCACAGTGAAACTGCTGCCTGGTCACTGGCAGACATGGGGTAGTCTCAGAGGAGGCTCGGTGGCTCTGCTCCTACTTCCGAGCCAGAAGGGCCACGCAGAGCCTGAGCCCTGCCTCGGTCCCTTCTGCATTTGTGCACCGCAAGGCAGGGCTTGGTGGCTTTATAAACACATTTCCTGCGGAAGGGAGAGGTGTTTCAGAAGAAAGCCCTCATCTGTGGCCTGGGAGTGTCCCTGAAATTCTAGCCTGGTGTTTCTATAATCATGATTTTGCTAAATCGTATCTGGCTTCCATTTTGTGAAGTTTAGTTCCGGTTCTTCCGTCTTTCCTCTCCCTCGCTCCTAGCCTCCATTGATTCGTTCACTTTTATTATTTACTCATTGTTTAACCAATGGCTTCTTTGAATCAGTGCTCTAGAAGACGCTGGGCCCATCCTCTCACTGTGTCACTTATCTCTTGATTGCCTCTCCCTACCATCCTCCTCCTCCAACCTGCTTTGCCTCTGGTATTTCCCATCTCAGTATGTGGAACTCCTATTTGCAAAGTTCTTGGCTAAAAGGACAGATGCTATCCTTTGTCTCTCCCACGCCAAATCAAGGTCCTTCATTAGTCACTCCCTTAATCTATAACTTGATCCACCTCACTCATCGTCATCATCACCATCACCGTCACCATCATCTTCTCAACATCCCTGAGGTAACTAGTCAGGTGATGGCAGGAGTCTCTGAAATGACCTTCTGACTTTTGGGTTTCTCCCAGAAGAACCCCTGTGTGCTTTTCATGAACAACCAAGAAAATCTTTTTGGTTGGTTTGTTTGTTTTGCAGCAGGGGTTTTCTGTGTAGCCTTGGCTATCCTGAACTCACTTTGTGGACCAGGCTGGCCTTGAACTCACAGAGATCCACCTGCCTCTGCTTCTCCAGTGCTGTGATTATAGGTTGTGCACCATCATCATGCCTGGCTCCAAGAATATCTTTTAAGTGACAAATCTTAAAATCTTCCAGAGGACCTAGGATCGATTCCCAGCACCCAAATGGCAGCTCACAACTGTAAATTCAATTTCAAGGAAATCTAGACTCCACAGGTGCTGTATGCATGTGGTGCACAGACATACATGCAGGCAAAACATTCATATCCATTAAGAAAAAGAAAGACAAAATAAAAACCGTTAGTCCTGACTACTCTGAGATCTTCCTCAACTATTCTGTATGTCATTTGCCCATAGCTGTGTTCACCACAGCTTCCTCAGGGCAACTGCCTGCCTGGTATGTTTGAGGACAACATCTTTGCTTCAGTCTTTCTCTCTTTTCATCTTAACATATGCCTACAACTCATGTCTTGTTAGATCCTCAACTAATCTTTCACCCATGCGCAGTCTTCTCTTGAGAATACACAGAGGTAAAGGCCAGGCCTAAGCAGTGTTTAGAAAGAACAGAACATGGTCCAGATACTAGCAGAGAAAAGACCAGTGGGGAGGCATTCCAGGTATCAAGGTAGAATTTGCCACTTTGTCGGATGCTATATGTCAGATTCAGGGGTTAATGGCACATGCGTTACAAAGCCTACTCTGAACTTTAACATTTGGATTTTCTTTAAGAAACTTTCTTTTAATTTTAATGCTTTAAAATTTTTAATGCTTTTAAAAATTGATTTTAAAAGTACTGATCAGAGGCTAGGTTGAGTGTCAGAGGCACTTGCCTCGTATGCATGAAGCCTCATGTTCAGCAACGGGCAAGGAAATATATCTTTTAAGGAGTTGGTTATGAGTGCGGACAGTGAGATAATTACTTCCTTAGGAAACAAGAGGACAGATCTCTAAACTTAGGCTACATGGTAGTGCAGGCTTTTTATGGTGTTATGGTGCCTTTTAGTGGAGAAGAATCTTTAAAATGTGGTAAAACAACAGTAGGGCAGATATTAGTAAAGCGTCGAATCTTTGTATGCTGCTCTGAGGTTTACTACCTCAGCATCCTGGCAGCTCCCACTGCTGACTGAGTACTCTGAGAGGGAAACATGGTGGCACAGGCACATTTCAGAGCTTCAACATGGGCGGATGGAGCCAGTCAGCCTCAGCCTGGAAGTGGGGTCAGAGGGTCTTTAGAAGTCTGAGATAAATGAGGACTCACCAAAGAGCACAAATCCATTCATCATTCATTCATTAATTCATCAGTCATCCTTCCATCCATAACTCACCTCATTCATTAATTCATCATTCATCCTTCCCTCCATAACTCACCTCATTCATTAATTCATCATTCATCCTTCCCTCCATAATTCACCTCATTCATTCACCATTCACGCACTCATTCATTCCAATGTTTGTTGAGTAGTTTCTCTGTTTTTTGTTTTCTGTCTACAGTTTTGGCTTCAGAGTTCAGGTTTGTTTAGCAGGACAGAAACCATACCCAAATGTCCCGAAAGATGATGTGGTAAGCACTTTATAAAAGTAAAACCAAGTTTCATTTGAAGCCTTAGAGAAAGATGAATAAATTCTGCATTACAGGATATGTCATTTTCGATCGACATTTAGAAAAGACATGGAAGAGATGACATTTGAGCTGTTTCTAAAAGGATAGGAACGCACACGAGGGCACCTAAGATATGTGTTGTTCAGGACGACACTTGCATTGTTATATCCAGCTGAGCCAAAAGCTGTCCTATTCTGTTGGTATAGATTTAAAAATGACTGCTCCAAGTATTGGTTTATTGCTGGACATTTCAACTTTTTTGGTGCAATTCTTCCTAATATACTTTTCTGCTCCCACATTGCTTGCTTCCAAAGAGGACTGGAGGTGGCCATTTTCTTCCTCTGGCTCCTACTGTGCACTTATTTAAAGTACTTTACAGTCTAGCTCAGGTGATGTCTACTCTCAACCCAGCAACAATGCATGGACGTGTGTGTGTGTGTGTGTGTGTGTGTGTGTGTGTGTGTGTGTGTGATGGACAATGTGTGACAATGTTGGTTACCATCACTTGGATGAGGCATTTTAAAACCTCAGATTTAAGGTAAGTGATTGTCTGTACCCAACTGCCCTGGCTGCTTAAAGTAGATCTTCTAGCATTAAGACATCCCTTGTGGACATACTATGACTGTCTTAGAGAATGCCACCTGCATTTGTCTTCTTGGGATGAGGAGGGTAGGGTGGTGGTGGCTATAACTAAATACCACAGACTGGCTGCTTAACACATTGTACCCCAGACAATAGCACTGTGCTAGGCAAGTCAGTTTCTGGCGAGGATACTCTTTGCTGTTCAGGGAATGGTGTCTGCGAAGATAGAGCCTGAACACTTGATGCCTGACCCTTCCAGGCCCACTGTGCCACAGTCTCAATGTGCCTGGAAGACCTAACTCTACTAGCTGCCATTACAGAGTAAGCAAGCAAGAGCCTCCGAGAGACACCAGAGAAGGTTAATAAAAACATGACACTCCATCCGATTTCCCTCCACAGCAGAGCTATTTTACTCTGGAAAACCAAAGCAGTTCTTGTATTTCCTTGAGAAAACTGGAAAGTATTAGAATGAAGACATTAAACTCAGTTACCTCTAACTTAGAGACGAGTCAGCATTACTTTAAGACAGACTGGAATTAGCAGACATAGTGTGCTCTGCCTGAACGGTGCCAGTCACTTGTGTCAAATGGACTGACCCCAGGGGGAGCAGATCTTGGATCAGATGTGTAGCCAAAGGACACAAAGTCTTGAGTTATTCTATGAGTATTTACAAGTGGTGGCTGATCGTGGCTTGATCAGACTCAAGCTTCCACTTTGCAAGAAGACCTGACATATTGCAGTCATGGAAACAAAAATGCAGATTCCTCACTGGAGAGAAAATTACTTGTTCCCATGTGCATTTTCCGGGATATCAGCATCCCTGTTTATACCTCTTTTGTATTTGAAAAGACCAGGCATTTGGTTTCATCCCTTGTTCCCTCCCTTGTGCAGAAGATGGGCTGGGATCGATGGAGGGGACATTCAGGCACATTCTCCCACTGAGGAGAGGTCATGAGGCACTGTAGGCTAGAAGTCTGTTCTCAGCCTCCTGCCACAGCCGTGCTTCACTGCCCTAACCTCTGTCCCCTGTCCCTAGAGTCCACAAGCAGCAGTCTAGACTGGTGTCAGAGTCTCAGGCCGCTCGGTTTCATGACTGCCCATTCCTTGTTTTCTCCTTGTCCCTCCTTGTCCTCAGATTGTCAGGTACCTAAGAAAAGACATAACAAAGCTTTGGAAAATTTGGTGAAACTTTATAAAAGGGCAGTCTGCCCTCCTCTGCTGCTGTCAAGTTAGGTCGCCTGCTGTGGCCTTTCGGCAGAGGCCTGGGCTGCAGAAAGCTTTACATAGCACTAGCTCAGCCTCTGAGGAGCTGGTAACATGTACGCGCGCGCACACATACATACACACACACACACACACACACACACACACACACACACACCAGCAGAATGTGTGAGTGCTGTATGCAGGGCCTGGGCTGAGCACTTTCTATGCATCATATATTTTGACTTCAGTGTAACCTTCACAGGGTCGGCAGCTTCCACCTCAAGTTTCACAAGTGATCAGAGTGAGACTGAGAAAAGAAGTAAAGTTAAGTTTTCTAAGCTGAAGCTTGAACCTACACCATTCTTGCTTAAGCCTGACCTGCTAACTGGAAAATGCGGGGGGGTGGGGTGGGGGGGAAGCATTTGTGAATTGTGGAGGCCATGTTTGAAAGAAAAGATTTCTTCATACCTCCCCAGTTGAGTGTGGGCTATTAGGATGCTCTTAAATAAAATGGCATCTGGTTATGTGATCCCTTCTCCTTAACTTTAATGCACAGTCCCCACTATGTCTTCAGTATAGATCCTGGAGTCTGTGGCACAGTGTGCCCCACCTTTTGTTGTCTCCTTATGGGCCATGAGAGCCTTGTCCGTCAATCTGAAGCACCATGAGTTTCTGGCATGTTCCAGGACTGCCCACCTGCTTCCAGTCTTTGGCTCCTTGTCTCCCTATTCTGCTCCATCCTCTCTGATCCTAGTTTTACCACCCCAGTTCTAAGAAAGGGAGCCTGACCTCCTCTGGGAAATCTACTATAGCTTCAGGCAGCCTTTGTTCAGGCTTCACATAGGCACAAACTGAGGTGCATACTCTACTGTGCAGTCACTTCTTTGCTTTCTCCTATCGAGCTGACAGGACTGAATCTCATCCTTGATGTGTTAATGCCTGATACAGGGAAATTGCTCAATAAAGAGTGAAAAAAAAAAAAAAACCAGGCATTTAACTGCTTTCTGATTTAAGTACTGGGTCATGATAGAAATATACCCTTCCATATCTCCATCTGGTTTGTTTATAGGTTCCATAAAAATGAATAGCTAAAATGAAATATCAGCTGGGCTTTAAACAGACACTTATTACTTAATCTGACTTATTTTGGGAGGTTTAAGGCTTTTTTTTTTAAAGGAAGTTCTCTTGTAGCCCAGGCTGGCCTTGCATTCTTAATGTCCCCAAGGGTGACCTCGAACATCTGATCCTTCTGCCTCTACTTCCTGAGTTCTGGGATTTTAGACATGAGCCACCATGCCCAGTTTTATGGTTTTCTGTAGTGGTAGGGCCTGAACCCAGGCCCTTGTACCTGTGAGGTAAACATTCTCTCAACTGAGCCGCATGCCTCTCCAGTCCAGGATTTCTTCTGTGCCATAATGACGTAGGTCAGAGTTGTTGGCTCTTGAAATACTCTCTTATGACTTGGCTCAATGCCAACCCTGTCTCAATAGCACGATATTAAAGAGGCTGAACATCAGGAGATACCAGGGGATGGGAAGATATCCAAGCAGGGTCTTTATATTCTTTAGAGTGAGTAAAACTAGCCCAAAAATGCTACCCATGTTATCTTTGTTTGGGATGCTCAGGGAACCCAATGCTCTAGAAATTTCATGTAGCATCCGGAAGCCCATTGCTAATTGGAGTGTGATCCAACCATATGTTATTTTAAAACTGTCATATGTCTAAACAGAATGTGTGTGCCCCTAAACCATTGAACTCTGTTTTAGAAGACACTTGTTTTCAGTAGAAAAACCACATTACCTTCAGTGCATTGCTTATGGAACCATTTGGTCCAAAAAGTGGGGCAGAGAGTGCCTGCTCCATCAACATTAAATCAGAGTCTACAGACATACTGAGTGAGTCAACTTCTCCATCCACACTATCGTCATTACTAATGTCATTAGCTCTGTGTCTCTGCTATGCATGCTAATATGCTAATAAGAAAATAAATTTATAAAGAATGTTGTACTGCTTGGGGAAAAAATCCTATTTTCTTTATTAACATCTGACTTTCTAAGTCAAGGCTCTGCCAAAACTCATCTCCTCTGGGTTGAGAAGGCCTGAAAGTGCCCAGTCCTAGGAGGCGCTACTGAGAAAGGACACCATCAGATGATTGACAGATGTTTCAAATGTTAAAGGCATCATCGTGGTGTTCTTCTGAGGATGGTGGAAAGAAGCAACATGGACACAGGAGGTGGGGTACCTTCTCTTGCCTCACTTTGGGTTGAATGTGGCCATCAGCCACCGCACAGTAGGTAGGATCAAAGGAGAAACAGAGCTCTAAGGTCTCTTTTGGCTATCAGGGGGTGTTTTTAGGGGAAGTGTCATGTTCCCTGGCACTTTCCTTCCATAGGCTCAGCCCTACCATTTGTGGGGCTCTGGGCAAGCATGTCACATTTCCATACAGAAAATGCTGATGTAAAATGTCCCAGTGTTAGAAACGAAGATGTCTCTGTGGCCAGCCTGCATTTCCTCCTTTAGGGACTCCTAAAGAATCCCTAAATAAATGGAATTTAGATGTTCTGAGATAATACCTGGGATAGAGCCTGACTTGCATGTAGTGCCCAGGCAGCCTTTGTAGGCAGTATCTTTTTTTTTTTTTTTTTGCATACCTCACGTTTCTGGCATCTCCCAGACATTCCTAAGCAGAGGGCAAGAAGAACTTGTAGGCACCACTTCAGGGCCTTTAGTAGAGACAGGGTTCCTGGAACTGAGCCTGGGATTTTCTGTATGTACTCTCATCTTGTGCTGGCTTGGGCTTACAAGCTAAGTCCAGCTCTCTGACCATCTCCTGTTAATGGATTAAAAAGAAGGTTTTTGTTTTGTTTTGTTTTGGTCTCTGTGTGTATATAATGCAAAGTTCTCTCTCCTGGCTAAGGGTTGGCCCAGTGTTTCTTTCACACCTCCAATGGGCTCAAACCACAAACAAGCCATTTCCTGTTCCTGTGGGCCTGCAAACAATCAGCACAGAAGCTATCAAGGCCCATAAATAACATTGTCCTGCCTCAAGAGTGAACCTTTCTTCAGAGGCAACCTGTCAGGTGTGCACTGTCCTCAATGCCTGGGCCTACCAGAAGCAGTTATGTCACTGTTTGCATAGCCAAAAAGCACCTGAGCTCTTCCAGCTTGTGGGAACTTCCCTTATGTCCTCTCATCATAGACTCCCTCGAGAGAGTCCCTATCCCACTTTGTGCTCTTTAGACTCACTTTGATTGCCTTTGAGCATCATACCAATGGAGTCATGCTGTGGGCAAACTTTTATGCTTGAATGCATTCATGCCCAGTGAGACTCAGCTGTGCTATTAGTGTGCTCTCTTAGCTAGGCAGCAGCACACCTTGTGTTCGGCCCTGAGAAAACTATCTTCATGCCTCTTGCTCTTGCAAGGACCATGCTGTACAGCTGTGTGCAATGGTTCAAACTCTAAGCCAAGCCCCTTCTTTGCTGTCACGGTGTAAAACTGTCTTACTCCTCCCATCTTTGCATTACAAACTAGCGACGCCACCAGCTCTTGTAGCCAAAGTCAGGATTAAACTGATACTTCATGGGCGGTAGACACCTCTGCTTGGCTAATCCAACAGCTAGTCTCAATCCCCTTATCGCCTGTCTTCCCAAAGATGATAATGCCCATTGCCTCCCTAGTCTCCTGAACTGCTAATGGTTATCATTGCATTCCAGTGCTGGTCAATGGAACAGAGGCTAAGGGACTGTCAGAAAATTCCTGCCTCCTTGTGGGAGGAATATGCAAGAAGGGGCAATGATCTCAGCTACTATTACTTTTTCTCCACTCTTGCCTTTAACACAGATGCAGTATCTGACACAGTGGTAGACATCTTGTGAAGGTCAAGGGTTAAAGTCAACCCACTAAGAGCTATGTAAGTGAAGAAAAGGGATTTTCTCCTTGATGATATTACTGAGCCGCCAAGCCAGGCCTGGGATGGCTGTCTCTAGACTTCCTGTTAATTAAAAAATACACAGCTTAGACTTCCTGTTCAAGAAAGATACAGAGCTTGAGGATGACGGCTCTGTTGGTCAGAGTTTCTGTTGTGTGTACTGAAACCAGCAGATCATTATAAAATGTTTTTCACAGTACCTGGCATCAAACAATAGCTCTATAAACATTAAGCTATTATGTTGACATCTCTGCCTGCAGCCTGGGTCCGAATGCTTCCACTTTTTTAATCTGGCAGTGATTTCCAAGAGCTGCCTTTCAGAACTAGCTGAGGGAGCTGTCTCTTCCCTGTGGCCTTAGCTAGAAGCCTCGGGGTGATGTGCTCCCTGTGCCCTTCAACAAAGCAATGGATGGCTGCTCGTCCACAAGTCCAGGAGGTGCTCTCTGGGCAGAAGCCTCATGGAGTGCAAACTGTCCCCACATATCCAAAACAACATATCAGAAAAAGAGAAGGGAAGGAAAGACGGAAGAAAGGAAAGGTGTAGAGAAAAAGAGAGGGAAGGAAAAAAAGTTAAATGTGACCTGTGTCTTTTTGCCTTATTAAAACATTGGGAAACTTAAAAGGCACTTTTCAAAGAGTCTTGATACATACATCAGGCCAGGAAATAGCGCTCCCCAGCAGCCCAGGGCCCCACACCTTGTTATTTTTAGGCTGTCTTTATCAATGCAATGAGGTGCACGCTAGAACACACTTGGTGGATTGGCATTTCTGTTTGCCAGTTGTTGTCACAGGGACCAAATACCTGACAAGAAGCAATGTGAGAAGGGAGCTGTTTGATTTGGCTCAGGGTGAGGAAATATGGCCCATCACTGCCAAGACACAGACAAGGCACAGAGGCAGCTGGATCTGTGGTGGCTGAAGCAAGGGACAATTCTTGCTTACATCTGGGCAGATCAGGATGCAGAGAGATGCGTCTTGGTACTTAGTTCAGTTTTTCCTTCTTCTTTTATTCCATCCGGGATCCCAGCCCATGATATGATGCTATCCACATCTTCTGCCCTCAACTAATCCTCTCTAGAGATGCTCTCTCATTCCCCAAAAAGGTGTGCCTCACCCACGTCCTTGTCATTTCTTAAGCCAATCAAATTGGCAATTAAAATTCACCATCATCTTGGCATCTGTTGCCAATTGTGAGCTTCATTTAGCAGATTACTTTTGGCTTGTCTAATTCAGAAATGGTTTTGGGGGTGCCTGCTATTAGCAGGGCAACCAGGTATCAAAACAATATGGAGGAGGAGACTGAGGGGAAGGGGAACGCCTCACATCCAAGAAGCCTTTCCAGGGACTGCTACAATCCAGCTTTTTTTTTCCCCTCCTGTATGCAGATGGTTAATGTCTCCTCTTGGCCTTGCTGTGCCCAAACCTCTCTGCTATTGGGACAGCCAGCTTTGCTTCATATGAAGTACCTATTTGCCAATATGTTGTAGCCTGTGGTAGGCAAGCAGGCCAAATCATTTAGAGAAGGGACAAGTAAAATGCTGAGACAAGATACTTATCATCATCATCATCATCATCATCATCATCATCATCATCATCATCATCTAGATAGAGTCTCACTATGTAGCCCTGGCTTGGCCTGAAACAACATAGACCAAGCTAGCCTCGAACTCACAAAAATCTGCCTGCCTCTAGCTCTCCAGAGCATTAAGATATCATCCTTTAGTTTTCCCTCCTGCCTCGGAAACTGTCTCCTAAGCTCCAGGCTTTAAGAGAGCATCAGTCTGCTGTGCTTAGAACCAGAAGAGCCACACTCTCTAAAGACATCTACATGACAACCAGCCTTGTTCCTGGCTTGTGTGTTCCAGGCTGAAGTAATGAAGCAGCATTTGGAGATCAGAGGAACTTGCCTGTGTGAACCTCAAGGCCAGGCTCCTGCATAAGGCGAAGCTCCTCACTGAGACTCAGCTCCCCTCAATACTAACCTTCTCTCTGACCAGGGATCCTCAGCCTTGCACCTGTGATGACAGCCAGTGTTTTCCAAAGTAGGCGATGGGAGGTGGGAGGTTGTGGACTGAACCACAGTATATAGCGCAACTCGGCTTGTCACCAGGGGTCCAGGAGAGGCCTTGTGTTTTATCCCCACACCCCGCTCTCCCCCAGCACCACCACAAAAACTTTTTATGTCCCTACAGGTTGTCACAGATATGCAGGCCACCCAAAGGAAGCAGGAGCCATGCTACTGTTCCGTCCCTGGATAAAGAATAGAAACCCAGTCATGGCAAGGCTACGAAAACACGTGCATGCTTACAGCTAGTCACCCAAAGTTGTGACTAGCAGAAAACCGAAGGGTAGACAACTCTTACTTCCAGCTGTGCTATGCTTTCACTGTGCCTCCTAAAGCCCATGCGCTAGGGAATTAATCTGTGCTGCAGCAGGATTGGGAGGTGGGATCTTTGATGTTGCTATTTTGGGGGGGATGGGTTAGCGGTGGTAGGAGTGGGTTTCGGATGAGTAAATGAGTTTGGCTCTAGTCCCATCGTGACCCCTCTAGCATGCACCTGCACACACATGCAGATGTGTCCATTCTCTATCACCCCGTCCCCCTCCATCACGGGGGAGACCCTCCCTCAGATGCCAGCCCTTTCGCTGTGGCCTCTCCAGCCTCCTGAGCAAAGCCTCAGCTCTTTATAAATGACCCCAGGCTGTGGTCCTGCTGAAGTGGCACAAAGCAGATGACGATAAGGTAGCCTATTAATATCGTAGGGGTGAGGAACATTGCCCATGATGAAGTAAATCAGCTGCGATCAATAGGCAAGATCACGCTTTATGCAAGAGACGCTGCGGGTAATGAATTTTCATCAAATACTTGAGGTGACGAGGGAAATGGGCTGCTTGAAGAAACTCTGTGACAAATTCTCATTTAATGTGGTTAATTACCTCCCAATTTGTTACCTGTGGCAGAAGTGTTCAGATTTTTAATTTCCTTCAAACCCCTGCCTCTCTTCTTCCTTTGTTACTGAACACGCTCGTGGTTCCAGAAAGAAAACAGCTCCTTCCTCAGAGTTTGCTTGTTGGCTTAAAATAACTTGAGTCACTACTTGGGCACACACAACTATACACACCACATCTTGTGTGCTCCACCTGTGTGTGCATGTGCATGTGAGTGTACACATGTGTGGGGAATATGCTAGAAGTCAACATAAAGTATCATTATCCAGGAGATAAACTAGTATGATTTTTTTGAGACAAGGTCACCCAGTGACTATGGGACTTGCCTATTAGCCAACGCTACCTGGCCAGTAAGCCCCAGATATTCACTGGTTTCTGCCTCCTGAACTCTGGAGTTACAGGCACATACCACTGCAGCCCGCATTTTCACGTAGGTTCTAGGTACTGAACGGAAGTCTTCATGGTTCTTACAGACTTTACCTTGTGAGCAATCACCTCAGCCCCTCCCCTACACCCCACTTGTTAACTAGCCTCCAACTGCTCCCACCCTCAGTGTCTCTCAAGCGCCTGTAGCAGGGCCCCCTCTGCTAATGAGAACCTTAGCACTGCCAGCTGGGAGGTGTCACGGCGCTGCTGTTGGAGCACAGCGTACTCTGACGAAAATCCTCTGGCCCCCGTCACTGTGTTTCTCTGCATCCGTGCCTGACACATGCTATTAGACACATCAGTCTGCAAGTACAGATTCTGGCAATATGAGCTAAGTTGGGAAAATTGCGGAAAGCTGTATAAAAATTGGCTCTGTCCATATCGCAATCCAAAGAATAATTTTGCTTTGGGTATACTTAGAATTTCTAAGTACTGCAGCTTAGGGGAAAAAATAACCCACAAAAACAAAACAAAACAAAAATGCTAAAATAAAACCAACTGCCTATATTTGTTTGGCCTTCTGCACCACGTCGCTGCATGTATTTTCATACTCCCCCTGGCACTGTTAGGATTGGAGGGGGGACACCCCAACCTGTGTGCAATCTGAGGCAGAGTCTCACATGAATCTGAGGTGGCTTTATGTGGGAAGTAATTCCAAGCTTAAGTCCCCAGCTTGCATTCCCTGCCTTCCAGGGTTCTGTGTGGACACTGAACCCAGATTCCCTGAGCTCCCCTTTATTTCAGGCATTATCTTTATTCAAGTTCTAATCCAAAGTCAAATAGTTTGCCAGAGGCAAAGCTGGGGTTTGTATCCAGAGGTATATGACGTCTTCAAGTCTTTAATAAAGAGGATTCTCTTTCTATTGATAGGGAGTTATTAACACGTTCGGAGGCTGTTTCAGTACAACAGATCCACATCTCGTGCTAAAAGTACTTCCCGATCCTCAGTCAGGCCTGTGCAGGCTGAGGCCGGAGCGCTGTGCCTGGGCACAGTTGAGGCTGTTATCCCAGTCACAGATCTTCATCCAGAAAAATCTACCTTTTCCCAAGTCCTTATCAAATAATGATGTATAGAAGAGCCAAAATTATTCTTTGCAAGATCAGAAATAGCATTTCTATTTGCTGTGTAATTGAATCAAGAGCACTTCAGTTTTGGCTCCTATCTCTTAAACCCACTCTCTGCCTCTCTACCCAAGCGAGAAATAGCAAAGTACATAAGACAGGAACAAATTTTCTTAAGGATACAGAGGAGATCGGTTCTCCCTTGATGCGCTTGGTATTAATTTGGCTTTTGTTTCACTGTAATAAAGCAATACTCAGCCTAGGAGAAGACGACTAAGCAAGGTGATGAACAGAGAATTCTCTAAAAGGATAATGGGTAAGGCCAGCCCTCCAGCCTCATCCCCAAGTGAGCCCAGGTCTTGCCACGCCAGCTGCAAGGAGGACATTTCTTTTTGGATGGCATTTTATCACCAAATTCAACACATAAACCGAGTACATCCCTGCTAATCATCTCTAAAAACAAGTTCCCTAAATGCCCCCTGATTCTGCCAACAGCACCAGCCAGGTCTACGTTGTTTTCTATATTCTGTGAAACCCAACAGTCACGTACATTTCAACTGGAAGAATCCACCCAGGCCCCTCACATTGTGTTGTGTTGAGTGGCTACTTGCTAAGCTTGAGTGTAGAATGCAGCGCAATTGATGGTGGCACTGTGGAGGCGACTTGTGGTGTCCACATGCATTGGAGGGAGCTTGCAGCAAATGGTGGTCAGAGTACAGCATATTTCCTTGAATAGGTGTCCTTGCTGAAGTGAGTTTTGGGAACGGGGGAGGGGGGGGGGACCGGTCAGACAGAGGGAAAAGAACATTCCCAACAGAAAGAGCACTGTAGCCGCAGGAATGTGAGAGCATGGAGCCTTATGTCGGGAGCATAAAACGCAAAAGAGCTATGAGACACGGTTGGAGGGGCCAGGCCATGGAGGGCTTTGAGTGAAGGGCTATGCGGTCCTGCTTCTGAAAGCACTCTGGTGAGGGGAGAGATGCGCCTGAGGAACTGAATGACGTGGGAGGAGGTAGCATCCCTGGAAATTATCCTGGGCAATAGCACCGACAGCAGAGAGAAGTGAACACTCTCAGTATTCACTTGGGCTTGGCTCCTTTAGGGACATCCCCAGACAGAACATGACATGGTTCTGTCAAGCAAGTGTTGGCGGGCAGCGGAGATCTATGGGCGTCTGCAGCCACACTGACCCATTGGAACCTCAACTCGGTACTTCACCAGCTCTTGAGGCCAAAGTCATATTGACTCTCTTGCTTCCTCTGTTTCCTCAGACATGAGCCATGGATAGCAATGCTGCAGATTCTGTAATAAATATGATAGCTAATATGCATTATGGTAGGGACATGAGAAGCACCCCGTGTGTATGGCATATTGCCTATTTGTATTAGATGTGCTGGGAATTGTATTGGCATCCTTTTGTTCGGCCCCATGATGACATCTTGAATAGGCTTCCCATGTCATCCATCCTTTGCACACGGCTTCTTGGTTACTCAAGACATCTCGCACAAGGTCACTCTACGTTTCTAGATCTAGTAAGTTTCCCGATTAACTTCAAGCCCCAAACCTATCACTCGAATGTCTCCCCTAACTGCCCTCGCTTACTTTCCCGTTAGCTCACCTCCCAAATGGCCTTTTGGATTTCAAGAATTTAGCTTTTCAATTTTTCATGCGCTGTCTGTGTTGGTGTGTGACGTGGCTTATTCCTTTCTTCAGGGGCTGCCTGGGATTGTGTGTATTTTCTTGGGAGCTATGTTGAGCAGACTGTCCATTAGAGACTTTTTGTGCCCCTTCCCAATCTCACCCTGCATGCCCAGCCTATCCCCAGGAAACCGCTGCTCTATCTTCAGGAAACAATTGGCCTTGTGAGGTCATCTTCCCAGGGCTGCATTTCTGCCTTGCAAGTGGCTATCTATGCATTAGGTGCATTGCTTTTTAAAAATGGAGTTATTTCCTATTGGCAGAGAGTCAGGGCTAAAGTGGCTTAAGTACATGGTACTCAGTTGTCACGAACAAACTAAACTAACACATTCAATCTTGTTGCAGAATAATTAGTGCAGAAAATTGGCCTGGAAGGACACACCACGATGACTACATGATGGGTGTTGTCTACTGACACGATACTGTCCAAAAGCGATCCGGTGTTCTTTTGGCATCAGTGGTTTAATTCTGGCTTTGAGGATACACTGGCATCTCTTGAACTGAGCAGTGATGATGTTTTAGGAATTTGCTTCATCAGGGTTTCAAGAAGAAAAACCCCATGAAGATGGAGGAAGCCTGTTTTCTCTGCGCTGAGCTTCCTAGCACTCTGGACTTCCGCCCAAGTACTTCCCTGTGTGTCTCCTGCCACGTGAGCAAGGACTGACTCCCAGTCCTCTTGATGTCTTTGAAAGTTCTCTCCTTTAAGATTCTGTGTCTATTCTTTGTACTTCTATCTTTCTTACGTGTGTGAGCACGTGTGCTGGTGTGCATGGATATATGTGGTGTGGCACATGTGCTTGTGGATGTCAGGGGTCTGCCTTAGGTGTCTTTCCTCAGGAGCTATCTTTCTTATTTTTTTAAGTAGGCTCTCTCACTGACCTGGGGCTTACTGATTTAGCTGGGTTGGCAGCCAGAGACTCCATCAGTCTATACCTCACTAGTACTGGGACTACAAGTGTATGCTACCACACCTTTCATTTCATAATGGTACTAGGGATTAAACCCAGGTCCTCAAAGCCTACATGATGATGTGTAATTGCACATGTGTAGGTGTGTGTAGGTGTGTGTGATGTGTTTGGTATGTATATGTAATGTGTGTGTGTGTGTGTGTGTGTGTGTGTGTGTGTGAGAGAGAGAGAGAGAGAGAGAGAGAGAGAGAGAGAGAGAGAGAGAGAGAGAGAGAGAGAGAGAGAGATATTCAGGTGTGTGTTAAAAGTGGAAACCTGACATATTAAATTTAATAACCTGCAATAGTTCAATAATATTTCATCTAGCCCCTATGTGCATGAAACATACCTCTGGATGTGCATATATGTATATGTATTCATATATATGGTATATGGTATATATATGGTATTTCAGAAAAGTTGGCTATGAAGCCTGTTCCTGTGGCTTCTGAAATAGTGCATCTGATTGGGCTGTTATCTCTGTAGCTCCTGGAGCAACTCCACAACACAGGGGTTCCATTTGCTTTGTCACCTGATCTAATGGCCCCAGCTGTTTGTCAAGTACTAGTGGCCACCTGACAATACGAGAGGGTCTTCAACTGTCATTTATAGGCCAAGCACTTCAAAAAGTGAATTCAGGTGAAAATTTCTGCCATGTAGATAAATTAGCTTGATTGCTTAATTATAGTAGCAAGCTTGGTTGGCAGTCGTGGCTTTGTCCTCCCTCCTCCCCCACTTCTGACCTTAGCCTTCCATTCTCTGCTGGGATCATCTGTGTCTCTAACGTGGCCAGTGCTGACGTGCAAGTTTTCAAGACTTTGCCTAGATGACTTCAATTCATGACTCTTGGATCATAGACAGACACTAGAGTTCCCCTCCCCCGCCCCCACTGTCTCTGAGATTGCCCCAGAACATCTGAATTTCATGTCTGGTCAGATCTGTGTTGTGTTGAGACCAAAGGCATTCTGAAGAAAGTCATAATCCCTATTCATACCTCAGCTGCAAAACTCTTCGTCTTTCCAACTGGAAAAACTGGTCCTATAGAGGAAGATATTAAAGGAATTATCACACAGGAGAGAGCCTGCTGTCTGGACACATTGCAGCGGCTCCTGGGTCCTGTTTGCTTAAATGGGAAGTCCCATCAGGTGGGCTTCCTGCACATTTTGGCAGTAAGCTCTGTGTGCACTTCAAGGCCAGCATGTCCAAAATGTGTTTTTCCTTTGATCTTTCTCCTGTGGTTGATTTTCATTAGGGACAGTTGCCAGTTGGTTGGTACCTTCAATCTCCTAAGTGGTAAAATTGGAATTCGGAAGCCATCTTTGATATCTTGGTTTTCTAGTGTTTGCATATAGTGTGTTTCTAACAGACACCTTCCACTGCTGTCCTGTAATGGCTGCGTGTGCTCAAGGTCTCTTGCTTGCTACAAATTCTAATCCTCTAATATCCTTCCGACTCCTCCTTTTTCTGAGTGTTCCCATTATCACTCGATTGCTACCAAGGCTCTGTCCTCGATGCCATTGCTTCTAGCGTCACTGATCCATCCATTACTAGGTAAGAGCCCTGTGACATTAGGAAAAGTACAGCTGGTCTTTTCTGGATTACAGTGTCTAAACCTCGGGCAATCTCCAAAGTCATGTGATCATCTTTCTAACATTAGTGAAGTGATTGCTGGTTGGACACCGCAAATAGCTAAAGGGTGAGCATTGGCACCAGAAAGTGGTTAGGGTGGTGGGACCTCCAGCCATGTTAGCTGACCTTTAACCTGAGCCAAACAAGTTGACTACCAGTGGGAGGTGATTTAATTGATCATGCTCACAGAATGAAGCCCTCACCAAAAGGGTAGGTGTGCCTAAAGAGTTCTGGGGGGCTCTGTGCCCCTTCTTCAATGCCTTGTTCCACGAATCTGTTCCGTCGTCTATTTGTATTCTTTGTAATAACCCTTAAAGCAAACTAGTAAATGTATTTCCAAGTCTCGTAAGAAGTGCTAACAAGTTAACCAGATCTGAGGAGGTGGCTGTGGAGACCCCAACTTGGAGCAGTTTGTCAGAGCGTGACAACCTATGTTTACAGCCGGCACCTGAAATAGAAGGCAGTCTTGTGTGACTGAGCTCTTGGGACTTGTGGAACCCGGAACGTCTTCCAAGTCGATGGTGTCAGAACTGAACCGGATTGAATTGAGAGGATGCCCAGCTAGTATCAGCCAGCTCCTGAGGAAGACTAGTTAGTTGCTGGTGGGGTGGGCTGGAGAAATACCCACAGATCCTTGCAAGCATTAAACTGAGCAATAAAGGAGAAAGAAAAACACTTTGTTCTCTGCTCTATACCTTCCAAAAAGCAACCTGTTAATAGGACATCAAAAGTTTTAACACCTTCTCACTGTCTCCAAAGCCAAGTGTGGTGGTTTGGGTTGGAATGGCCCCCATAGGCTCCTGTATTTGAACATTTGCTTCCTAGTTGGTGGAAATGCTTGGGAAGGATTAGAAGGCGTGGCATTGTTGGAGGAAGTGTATCACTGGGCATGGGCTCTGAGGTTTCAAAAGCCTACACCAGGCCCAGTCTGTCTCTCTCTGTCTGCTCCCTGCAGATTAGGATGTATGTTCTTAGCTACTGATCGAGCGCCATGCTTGCCTGCCTGCTGCCACACTGCCTACCATGATAGTCATGAACTAAGGCCCTAAAACTGTAAGCAAGCCCCCAATTAAATGCTTTCCTTTATAAGTTGCCTTGGGTCGTGGTTTCTCATCATAGCAAAAGAACTAAGACACCGAGCCCACGCCAGTCCTCCGGCATTGAAGACCCTTTTCTTGGTGACTTTAGATTAGTCTGCATTTACCAGTTTACCTCTCATTCTTCCTTGCATACCAAACTGAGCTTTTAGCTTCTCTTGAAGTCCCTTCAAACTCAAGTTAGCCTGCTTACAGCCAGAAACCTCAACCCTGAGAAGCAGCACATAGGCCATCTCGTCCATGCTATTTTGTTTTTTCAAATCAGAAGTCCCCACCATATGGTTTTGTTTAGAACAGATGCTGGTATAAACAGTAGGCCCACAGGAAGTATTTCACTAGTGATCAAACGACTTTTGTTCTTATATATTTTTGTAGGATTTAATATTTGTCAGATAGAATTTGGTACACTTTTACTGTCCTGCTTAAATGCACCATTAGTTCATTAGTTCAACAGGAGCTGAGCAACGTGCAAGAGTCTACGTGTTTGAGTTAATAGACTCCTCCATGGCTCACACCCCGAGCCATTGATCCTACCGTGCTGTTCATGTATCCGTGCCTGCCTGGCCGGCTGCCCATAGTTGTTCTGCACTGCGTGTGTGCGTATCTCTTCCACAGTCATTCAAGTGTATCTGTTGTATACTTGTACACGTCTTCCACAGTTGTGTTAGTATCCTCACTATAAGCGGTTTTGCCTAAACTTGAACATGACCATCGTTCGCACAGTCATCTCTCCCATGGTCATGTCAATGTGTACGTGGCCAGCTCACCCACACTAGAATGTGTCCTGTATACTATATACGTAAGCATTTGTCCCACGGCATAAACACATATACTATGCTCTTGTCATCTGTTTCGCCACTGGGTAAACACATCTGGTATATCCACAGCTATCTCTCCTATGATGAAGTCTTTCAAGGGACCAACCACATCTCATCCCTGCTAAGTTCACTCACAGGTCTATCCCACAGCCTCAGGAGGCAAGCAGTAAATGGAGAGTTGAACAAAAGTGGGGTTCTCCTCTGATTTACGGACGCAGCACAATCAAACGAGACGCGAAGGGCATTCCAAACGCATGCTTCTGTTTTCATAATTGAAAGGAAGACTAATAATGTTAGTTATTGCCCCCACGAGGGGCTGGCTCATTTCTCTGGACTGTAATCCTTTTCAAAACAGAAAGCAAAGCTGTCCTGCATGAGCAGCCATCAGAAAGCACCTCAGAATACACCAAGGTTAGTTTCTTCAAGAGCTAATCGAAGAGGCAGAGTAGCAAACTTTGCAGCCTCTCAGTTAATCCTATCCCTGGACATCAACACAACTTGTACTAGATGATAATAACTTCAAAGGTTTCCATTGTATGAGAAAACAAATATCCAGTGTATCTGCTATTTCAAATTAAACAGGAGTCTTTCAAATGACTTTACTTTATGAACTTATTGTGTGCCACTTACAACAGAGCTTGGCTTACACTCTCTTTCTTTAAAGTAAGTACCATTTATAGCAAGAAGTACTTCAGTGTAACTTATTTTCAATTATTGATGTTTATAATTATTTCCAAAGTGTTATGATAGTACTGTACCTCTTTCCTAAAATCTCACACCCTCAACCTACAAAGGACTGGGCCTTGTGGCCATACCCAGATGCAGAGCTCCTCCTACTCGTTGATCACAGCAGGTGAACAGGGTAGACCTTACTCAAGTTGGGCCAATTAGATTTCTCCTTTTTAAGTAACTGTGCTGGGGATTGAAACTCTGGAGAGCCTGTCAGAATTAATATTTGAATTCTGAGGAAAGAACAAAGGAAAATTAACTTGTGGATGGAAAAGAGTCAAGCAGACAAGAAAGGAAGCCCACCTGGGCATGTGATGAGCAGAGGGCTCTTTTTCATGCAGGACTCAACAATCCCAAGCATTTATAGTCAGGGAAATGGAAGTAAGTGATGAGAGCTGTCTCACACCACAGCCCCACTGTTTCTGTTTGTAGATATTAGGGCAGGGATCAAGAGCTTTCACCAAGTTTCTCTCCCTCTGCTTAACACCTTCAGAGGTCTTAGTTACCCACAATCTCAAGTCACCTGCAACTGTTCTGACCCTTTCACCTCAGGCTGTATGTGTGCATCCACACACACAAGCACAAATAGCCATTGACATTGGCCTTTGTGTGCAGATATACACTTACATCCCCCCTTTTAGCATCTTCCGCTCCTGTTTCTGCCAGTCTCCCACACACATGTACAGCACATCTTGCACCTGCAGGTTCCATGCAAATGAGCTACTTGTTTGTGAAAATGTAGCGCTGATAAGGGTTTAGGGAAAGATGATCAGGACTTTATTTAATTGGTGAGCCTGGTTAAATTATGAGGAAATGTTTTATTGTGCAGCACTGTTCATAATTTCTACAATTAATGCTTTTAGTGCAATTAGGCAGTTAGAACGTTATCTAGAAAAAGATAATTAAATCTGCATTTTGTCTTTCAAACTGCAAAAGAAACTTTCAAAACCATTGGGAAAGGTGCAAGCTTGCCAAATCCATTTATTTATTTTTAAACCAGGAAAGTATTTTTGGCAGGCTTTGCTGGCATCCAAACACACATAAATCTTAAAATGGGTTATTATGCGTTGCAGGTCCTATGTATTGTAAAAATGCCATGTTTCAAGCATTATTGTTATTAAAAAAAAAGAAACAAAAAACAAAAGAGGGTTTTCTTGGGTTTATTCTCTGTGGCTTTGGCTCCTGCTGAACTATAGGAGATGACATGCAGTGCTGCATTTAGACAGAGGGGGGTAAAATGCCCATGCTGGTTCTGAGCCTCAGGAGCATTGCTTTTGACCTTGGGTAAAGTCACTTTGCTTTTCTCTTCCACAGCCTTAGCCTCCTCAGCTGTAAGATGGGATAACAACAGTACCTCCATCACAGGGTTGTGCAGAGGATGAAAAAGACAACTCATTGTTGGCAATGGGGGTCGATCATGGACCAAGTGTCTTTGTGCACCTTTGCTGGGTGTGCCCCACTGTCTTCTGAAGCTTAGCCATTTCTGTAGCTACTCACAGAAGTACTCACATAGCCAATGAAGCCCGTCACAGCGACACAAGAAGATGACCATAGGCCTACTCACTCCGCAGGGGAAGGAGGCTGGATGGCTCATGGTTGCCACTGAGGAGCAAGCCTGCCTCTACTCTATAGTAAAGATGATCTAGGTTCAATCCCATTTATGATTAAATCTCTGTTTCTCAAGGGTTGGTCTAGGCCCTACCCTGTAACCTTAACTACAAATGGTTCTGTAGTGCACGTTCCAAAAATAGCAATCATGACATTTTTTTAAAGTTGTTTATAAGCATCTTGCAGCCCTATCTTTGTTACAAAGGGGTCTAAGACCACTGATGACTTCCATCTTCTTCCCATCCTGCAACAGTGTATTTGTTTCAGGAGCTACTAACTTGCTATGCTTATGTCCTGTTCCTGGAACTCTTGCCTGTTTTGCCTGCCAAATCCCCCATTTGCAAACCTCTTGCCCCTGAGCTCTATAAATGCCTTGTCTTTCTCACATCCAGGGATGACCTCTTGAACCCTTTCCTTAGGGGGAGGCAGCTCAGATACATGAATAAAAAAGCTTTCCCAAATTAATTGCTTGCTTGCTTTAATTAATTTAGCCATGACGATTTGGGCCAGTGGTCTTTCTCCTCCCATCTTTGGGATTAGCATTTGGAGGTCCCAGTGAGACCTAGACCCCAACCCAAAGTCATAGATTCAGAACCTGGATCCTTCCCTTTGGCCCTGTGGGACTGAGAAGCCTAGGCGGTGCACACCTTGGAAACAGTCTAAGGCCCAGAAACATGCCTTCAGTTTGTTCATTAACTGAGCAAAAGTTAAACCATTAAACTAGATGCCCAGAATCTTCACCTTGTAGACAGCCTGGATTTTCTTCCTCGTACTTTCATGGCTGTCCTGAATTCTGTACTATCACCAGACAGTAAAGGAGGGTGTAGGTTGTCTAGATCCTTGGGGACAGGACTTCTTGCTCATCTTGTACTTTTTTTAAAGGCAAGGATATAGTTGAAGAAGCAGACTCTGTCAGAATCCTCAACTTTACCCCTGGGCTCTTTATTCTTCTCCCGCCCCTCCCCCTCTGTCTCTCTCCCTACCTCCCTCTCTCTGTCTCTGTCACTCTGTCTGTCTCTCTAAGTCTGTGTCTCTTTCTCACTCCTCTCTCTGTGGCCCTTGGTTGTTTTCAAGATGCTGGGCCCTTTATGGAGGAAATATATTTATGGAGGAAATAAATTGAAAGGTTGTTCATATTTAGTAGGGGGAAATGTGACTTTCTTCAGCATGTTCTTCCGCATTAAGCAGGTGAGGTAGTTTGAAAGAAAATGGCCCCCATAAGCCCATAGGGCGTGTCACTATGAGGAGGTTGGAGGTATGGCCTTGGAGTACGTGTGGCTCTGTTGGAGGAGGTTTGTGAGTAGGGGTGGGCTTAGCTCAAGCCAGTTCCTTTCCTGCTGCCTGCAGATTCAGATGTAAAACTCTCAGCTCTTTGTCCACCACCATGTCTGCCTGCACACTGCCACACTTCCTTCCCACCATGACAATATGGACTAAATCTCTGAAACTGTAAGCCAGCCCCAATGGAATGTTTTCCTTTAAAAGAGTTTCTGTGGTCATGGTGTCTCTTTGCAGCAATAAAACCCTAAAACAAAAAGTTTAATTTTTTTTAAAAAAAAGCTTAAGTTTCTGATCCATACAATGTAGGTTTGTGAAACTAATCACTGATTAAAAGCAAACATTGAAATAAAAAAAAAAGAAAAATGTTAAACAAGGTTTAAAAAGCAACATGGAAATAGGAAGTGATGATTTTAAATACCTAAAATGTGATGTAATTATAGAGTATACATTCTTTCACTGTCTTGCTTAATATTCAGAATAACACTGTGCAGTACTGCTGTATAGAAACTGCCTCTGAATTGCAATACTCTCTCTTAGAGGGAAGAGAGAGGCTTTTCCCAATTCAGGAAATACAGAAATCTTACAAGGCTCAGGAACAACCCCAAATATCAGGAAGCGACTGAAATATAACACATCCCCAAGGCTCCTCTCCAAGGTTATGCAAGCAGTATCAACTTCTGGCAGGAGACCCTCTGACCTTTCCAGCTGTCTACAAATCATGGGGGTTGGGGGGTGGAGGAGGACAGGCAGTTCAGGGAGGCAGCTCTGATGAGCATCACTCAGGCTGGGCTGGACTTTTCAGTGCTACAGCTGACTTTGACTCACCACTGCTCCTGTAAATATCTGCAAGTGGCCCCACACCCCTGTAAGCAAACCCAATAAACCAATTGGCTCATCAAGTTGGACTTAGTTTCTTTGGTCGGTTGTCAGGGCCCTATGTGGGGTGAGTCATAGTCACCTGAGTTTCTCCTCTGGAAAAGTCACAGAACAGGTGTGATGCCCTTATGATCTGCAAGTGAGGAAAATATGGTCCCAAGAACTAATACACTCATATGGCAGACGCTATGCAGCAGCATCAATAATTTCAACTGCCATTCTGTTGAAGCTCCTGCTTGTAGCCACTGAGCCACCTTCTAGCTGTCCTTGAGGCCTTGTCCCTAAAATTGTTGGTCTTCATTTTGTCACCCTGTCTGGACTCAGGAGAGAGTCATCCAGATTACACTGTCAAAGACTTCACATTCAAGTCAAAGGAAGCAGAGATTGTACTTATTCTTAGGTGGAGCCTTTGCTGCTTTCTTGGGGCTCTGCAGATCAAGGGAAGGAGGCAGGGGAGTGCCACACTGTACATTAGCTGGAAAACTTTTTACAAAGGTGTGAAATAAATGACAGGCCTCCCAAAGATAACTCTGGATTCCGAGAGGCTCCTTACAGAATGCCGAGGATTACAGTGTGACTGGGGGCAGACTTTCTGAGAACACATAGGTGCATCAGTGAATGTGTGAAAGGCAAAGCGGTTGGAAATGCTTAAACATAGACTTGTGGTTCCTTCTGAAGTTACCTTCTTGCTACGCCACATACAGATACACATCTCCATGGTAAACAGAGAAATGATGGGGGCAACTCAAAGAAGCTTCTAAATCAAGCGAATGAATATGGTTGACTGGGAAAATGCTGTCACTGATTAGTTGTTTTTGTTTTTCTGTTTTTTTGTTTTGTTTTGTTTTGTTTTGTTTTGTATAACAGTGTTAAAAGCAAAATTAAATCCATCCACTGCTTAATGCAAAAAAGGCATAACAAGGTCTTGTAGATGCTTGAGTGACTGCTCTCTCTGCCTCTGGTAGTCCACAAGGAACCATCAGCACTGCCCCACCAGGCATGACTCAGAGATGCCTGTTTTCACCTCTGCCCCGCTCAGAGATAGGATACTCATTCCATATTCTTGCTCATCCTTACGCAACCGACAGAGACACCATCACTATTAGGACTGTGACCTCAAGGGACTCTGGGAATAGAAAAATACCAGTGATATAACATCATCATGCTGTGGCTGGACAAGGTGTCCTATGGCTCTGGGAGGGCGGACACCATCCAGTGAACGTGTTGTAACAGCTAAGACTCCTCAGGAACCTGGAGGATTATCTCCTAAATAGAAGAGTCTAGGCTAGGCTGGGTGAAGAGCAGGATCAGAGAGGCAAGTGTACTCGGAGGTCAATCCAGTTCCTCATTTACCCCACCACAGAGGATGGTATGGCATAGACTATCCCACAAAACAGAACTCAGAACCTCTGAGAAGGAAGCATGAGAACTGGCCTAGCTGGCTTGGGATGTTTTCCAGTAAGATCTCCCAGTCTAGGAACCAAATCTAGAAAACACAGGTCTCAGATGAGAGACAACATCAAGGAAATGTGTGTCTGTAACAGATGGAGACCATTACAGAAAACTGCAACCAATCAAAATGCAGAGGTGTGAAGCCCGGTCCTGACTGATGACGCATCTACAACATAAGTCCTACACCCAAGGCTCAGAGATCATTCCAGAAGAGGGGATGGAAAGATTGTGAGAGCCAGAGGAACTGGAGGTTGGCTCTGAGACTATGTCTCCTAAAAATGTCAGAGAAGCTACACCCCTAAGTCTCACCAAGAAGACCAATAAGGACACCGACAGACCATGCTGATATGGAACGGGGAGTGCTCAGGAGACGGCAACCCATACAAAGGACAGGCAATTAAAGAATGCTCAGAGCGTGAGAAATAGTCTACTCCATGGAAGAGCACGGAATTGGTTATCTAATACCAAATGATCAGCCCTAAAGATATACATGCAAGTGACATCATTCAGATGAGCAAGTTGTATTTATGTGCTTAAGATATATGTGTATACACATGCACGCATTACAACAATGAAAGAAAAAGAGACCATCCATCTGAAAGGGCCATAAGTCAGAAGGTTTGGATAGGAGAAAAAGAAGGGGGTGATATATTGTAATTAAAATATAATAAAAAAGGAGAGACAAAAAGTTGATGAGAAAATATGATATGTTAACCGAGACGCATCCTTCATATGTGGTAAATGTGAAAACAAAGATTAAAGAAGTTTTGAAAGACTATTTTAGAATTGATAAACATAATCAACTTGTCCCCAAAATGCCCGGGACTCAATTCTGAGATCTCTCTATCCCACTGTTCACTGCAGATGCAAAACCTCAAATCCAGCGGTTGAGCGACCTACTCCAGTCACAGAGCGAAGGATTGAAAACAGAGGGAGGCTAGTAACAGGGTCCTGGTCCCCGAACACTACCTCCTAAGGCTTCCTTTGGCCTCTCACTCCAAGGCTTTATCTCTGGCTCTGGGAAATAGAAGCGAATTATGAGGCAGAGCATTTGGCTCCTGATCAGGTTTTACTTACGATAACCCAGAAATTCAATTACTGTCCTGATACCTGCGGGCGGGCTGGAAGCAGCACAGCTAGACATCTGCCCATGGGTGAGAGAGTATCTCCAGAATGAAAACGCTCTGTGAATCTCCATAGTGGTAAGTCCACCGGCCAGGCAACTGAATAATAGCTCCATCACGGTTAGACTGGGTGCCTACTGGATCTTAACCTCCTGGAATCAGGGGCAGGGGTGAGACTTGTTCTTTTTCCTGGTCTTGCTCCACTGCTCAGTGGGAACACTGGGATGCTTTTATAGCAGTTGTGCTCTGCTTAGAAAGCAGGGCTGCCACAGCAGAATCTACCTTCTCTAGTGACTCACATGTGAAGCTCTGTCCCCTAGCACCCAGAAGCTCCGAACGACTCGGTAAGAGAGGCAGGGCCACAGTCGGATGGCTCCTTAGTAGTGTATCCAGGCATGAGTAGGGTTTGGAAAAGGATCTTCTGGGATGTCTAGTATGGTTGAGGCCTCAGAAACCGCCTCAGATGGAGAGCAGCTTCCTTTGGCTTGAACTCTACAACCCAGACAGGGGCTGGGCTACAGGAGAGTGAAGATATTCCAATCATTATCCCTGGACCCAGGCTGGGCATCTGGCTATGAACTGTCTTGCTTTTCTGAGTGAGCCAAAGACTTTGACGGTATCCGAAGGCACACCCAGGCTCCCTGGGCCCCTGGGAGGCCCAGAAGCTCGGCTGACAGATCTTAAGATGAAAGCACAAGTAAAGGATCAATTTCTATGATCTCACAGAAAACAGTGGGAAACAAAGCTCTGGCTGCTGGCTAGGCACTACACTTCATTGTTGCCTGGGGGATGATAGCAAGATAGAAGAGTAGGTGAAAGAGGTGTCAGGTACCCCACTCTCCCAAGGGTTCTGTCACACCAAGCTCAGTCTGCTGCCCTTTCCTTTCTTTGCTTTTACTGCCAGGAACAAGAAGGAACGGCCAAAGCTGTGCCTTCTGGCCAAGTGCTTTCAACACACCCTATTCCTTTGAAGGCACGGTTGTTTTTTTTTTTTTACAGCCAGATGGACACTTTAACTATTGTGATGAAATATGAGACCCTGTGCACTGTCACTGCTTTCCTCTGGCTGCTCAGGGGCCGCTGTGTGGATCCTGGAGGAAAGATACATATGCCATGCTAAATAAAACAGTGGTAGTAATTGCACTCAGCCTGAGCAATATGGCATTCTGGGAGTGGCTCTAGGCTCCCCGGCACTGGAGCCCTGGTACAGCTGCTAAAGTTTGTAAATGCTTCAGAAGCTAAAGTTTAGATTGTCTGTGATGGTTAAGATGAGCTGTCAAGTTGATTGTGTTGAGCAGTGCCTGTATGATTAAAATAGCCACACCTCTGGGTGTGTCTGTGATGGGTCTCTAAGAAGCTTTTATTCCCCCTGGGACCTGAGCTAATGAATGGATCCCCGCCCCCATTAGTTGATAACACTATAGTAATTTATAGGGAGTTGCACTGAGGCAGGAGGTGGGCCAGCTTGGAGGAAGTAGGTCACTGAAGATGTGTCCCTGGCTTCTTTCTGTATTTATTCTCTCTACTTTCTACTTCCTATCGGCTATGAACTGAGCAGCTAGCTTCTGCCACCAGCTCCTGCTGTCACACTCATGTGAACCAAGGTTAAAAACTGTCTTTCTTTTAATTTGCTTCTGTCAAATATTTGGTTATACCAACGATAAAAGTAACAGATTGTACTACAATGTAGCCAGGAAAGGGGTTAGATTCCCCCAATATACCTGTGTGGTAGTTTGAATAAAAATCTTGTATATGTGAATACTTAGTTCCTGGTTGGTGAAGGATTAGGATTAGGAGGTGTGGCCTTGCTGAAGAAACTATATCACTGGGCGTGGTCTTCTAGGTTTCAAAATCCCAAGGCATTCCCAGCTCATTCTACCGCACCTTGCCCTCCCCCCCCTCCCCGCCACTTTTGGATCAGAGGAAAGCTCTTAGCTACAGCTTCAGTGCCATGTGTTTCTGCCTGGTGCCATGTCCCCTGCCATCCCAGTCATTGACTCACTCTCTAAAACTAAGCCAGTCCCAATTAAATGCTTTCTTCACAAGCCGCCTTGGTCATGGTGTCTCTTCACAGCAATAGAAAAGTAACTAAGGCAGATTGCCAAAGTTCTGCGAGCCAGGAACTTTCTGGAATTGGGAGGGAAGAGGGAACATCAGGAAGAGCTCAGTAGTTCTTACCTACCCTCTCCTCAACTTCAGGAGAAGCCCTAGGTGTGCACCGTGGCCACCTTCCCAATAGCCACTAGGAAGGTGTGACTGACAGCCCAAACCTGGCTTCCTACCTGCTTCTCTTAAGTACAGTTTGATGGTTTCTCTGTCAAACATTTTAAATTTTGATCATAAGTAGCAGCTCACAATTTACTTTCGTCTCTTGAAAAATTTCATTATGGGAAAAAACCACTACTCTCAAAATGACCAGAAACCAAAGAGCCTAGAGATTTTATTATTTCTAAAGATACCATATTATGTACTTCGGAACTTTGGGGGAAAAGGGAAATAGAAGTAATTATGAAAAGAAAAAGTTCCTTCCTGTGGATGGATGGATGGATGTAAGGATGGATGGATGGATGGATGGATGTAAGGATGGATGGATGTAAGGATGGATGGATGTAAGGATGGATGGAAAGATGGATGGATGGATGGAAGGATGGATGGATGGATGGAAGATGGATAGATGGATAGAAGGAAGAATGGATGATGGATATAAGGATGGATGGATGGATGATGGATGGATGGATGTAAAAATGGATGGATGGATGGATGCATGGAAGGATGCATGGAAGGATGGATGATGGATGGAAGGATGGAAGGATGGATGATGGATGGAAGGATGGATGGATGATGTGATGGATGGATGGATGATGGATGGATAGAAGGATGGATGGAAGGATGAATGGATGGATGATAGAAGAATGGATGGATGGATGAAAGGATGGATGGATGGAAGCATGGATGGATGGAAGGATGGATGGATGGATGGATGATAGAAGAATGGATGGATGGATGGAAGGATGGATGGATGATAGAAGAATGGATGGATGGATGAAAGGATGGATGCAGGGAAGGATGGATGCATGGAAGGATGGATGGATGGAAGGATGGAGGGATGGATGGGTGACGCACAGAAAGATGATTAATGTAAAATAATGCACAATATACAGTGGAGTCACTTTGTCTCTCTCTGCAGTCAACAGGACTGAGGCTAACTGTGCTTAGTTTCTGTTTCAATTAATGAGGGTTCCAGTGTTATTTTCTCCCTTCTTCCTCCTTCTGTGCACAGTAACAAACAATCAGGCTGAGAAATGTAAAAGTTTTTACATCTTATTTGGAGACACAGTATAGAATCCAGGAAGGGGAAAAAGGCTTATCATGGAATACATTAGCTACAGAAAGTTAATAGGGCTCAAAACCAGAATAAATCAACTTCTGTATTTCCTGACCTGTACAAACATCATTATCTAGACCTGATGTTTTTGTAATCTGATTTTCAGATGATACAATGTTCTTTTCTCTTAATTTTGTCTTGAGACAAATGCTTTAATTTTACGTGTGGCAGCTGGGGGAAAGTAAAGTTCAACGTCTAATTTCTTTGATATATTTACAGTTCTTTCCCTCTGCTTTCCAGGAGAGGAAATAGAGGAGCAGAAACAGGATCAAACTCAATAAATAAATTATGGTTGGCCTGCTCTTAAATATCATAAACTGCTGAAAGAAATGAAGTCATAGCATACATTAATTTTATTGTGAATTTTGGCTAGGAGATGGTGTTAAAATTAAAGGGCTTTGTAAGGATCAAAAATGAAAGGAGGGAGAAAACCTTCAATATTTCAGAAATAATGAAACACATATTGTGATTTCTGGGCAGACAACAGAGTTCTGTGCTTGCAGCCTCATCAAGTAACCCATCTAAGCACGGGGTGTTGGCTGACAATCTGTCTGCTCTCTATTTGTGGATAATGGCTGCATTCTGCTCAAGATGCTAGCCACGGTTTTACCTCCTCCATATATCAAAATATTCCCCAGGGAAAAGTCACAAGCTAAATGACTACAGAACAGGAAGACCGTACAGGTAGACATGTGTTTGGTTAGGGTTTAAGACCCTTTTCATGTCTCTTCAGGATATTTATGAAATTGGGAGAGTCAGGATATGCTAGCCTATGGGAAAAAACATTGGAACCTAAGCCATTAAAAAAAAACCCAGAAAGCTTTGAACTTGAGTTTTTAACAGCTCAGCCTTCATGCCAATGTCAACTTCTGCTGGCCTCCTCATGACAAGCCCTCCTTATTGACACTCGCCATGATACAATCTGTGCCCCTGCAGACAGAATTCTAAGATGTCTCCACGGACAATACCTGGAGAAATGGGGGGCTATTGTGCAGATCATTTTAGGCCAGAATTTGGCCCAAACTCGCTCTATCTAAAGTTTATCTCATTACATGAGATGGCTTTGCGTGGCAGGCATCACTCCAGAAATAACCCAAATGACAAACACATGTGACATTTTGCACCAAGAGTAGAGACTGGGCTTGTTGGCTTTGTGAAACACTCCACACCGGGGCATATTAATGCTGTATTAGAATGTACATGGATATAAAACTTTATTATTGTTAATCTTCTTGACCTCCATTGGCAAGCTCATGGAATTCATGTTTTCCTCCGTCCATCTGTGTAACTTTTTTTTTTTTTTTGGCTAGAAAGATGCTTTCAAGGCCTTTGAGTGAGAAAGAACTGCCTGGTGGATTCTAGGTACCAGGTTATTTGCAGAATCACATGCAAAATGGCAAAGTTTGCTGTCTGCAGACCCACATGCCAACCAGTTGAAACTGGCCGATGCTCGCAATGCCAAGACGAAGATCCAGAAGCTGGACATGAAATCACAGGTGGATCCTTGCCCAGGCTGCTCCCTGCCAACTCAACAGACACAACTGAAACCACCCAGAGAGGAGGCAAGCCACTAGACAAGCGCTGGCACTGCAGGAAGCCGCTCAGATTGGAATCGAATGACATTACAGTGCCTGGGGATGGCACACTTTCTCTCTCCCACCAATCTTCCATGAGGCTCCTCTGAGCCATGCTCTCAAACATGCCCTCACTTTGTCCCGTGTCTTATCTTTGGACTGCTTGGTCCAGTCTTTAGAACCTTCCTACATCAGGTTAGTGAGAACCCTGCCATGTATAGCAGATCACAGACCTCGTCCCCCACCTTGGCTGGGCCAGTCCTTGGCTAGCCTTGAAGGAAAATCCTGTTAAAATGATTTGGCAGGGATCCCCCCATGTTTGATGTGTCTCCCCAGTGGTTTCCTTCCCACTACCCACCCCCTACTGGTTCCCCTCCCCTCCGTATACTGGTCCACCCCTTCCCCACACACACTGGTTGTAAATCCCTTGTACACTGGTCCCCCCTCCCCCCGCACTGGTTCCATTCCCCTCCATACACCGGTCCACCCCTCCCCCAACACACTGGTTCCGCTCCCCTCCACACACTGGTCCATCCCCTCCCCACACACACTGGTTGTAAATCCCTGCTCTTTCATGCTGCCCTACCTGGGGTTGACTCTGACTGTCAGTTTTTGATTATCTTAAGAAATACCTTGGGTGCTAAGGAAGCACCCCTTTGGGGGTGTCTAAGGAGGTGCTTGCAGAGAGGGATAACTGAGAGGGAAAGACCCACTCTAAATGTGGGTGTCTCTATCCCATGGGTGGGGGTTCAATTGAATAAAAGGGGGAAAGAGAAGGTCAGTTGCGCATTGGCACCCCCTCAACCCTTGCTTTCAGGTCAGTTTGAACTGTTTAAACCCTTCCTCTATTTATTTCCCTCCCTTAACCTAATGAGGATCCCAACGAAGCTTTGAGGGTACCCATCAGTTATCTATGTGTTTTGCAGTAATTTTAGGTTTGCAGAAACTTTGTAGCAATAACACAAAATTGCCATCCACTTTTCACCATTGTGCCCCATTGTTGACCTCGCCGACAGCCCTCTTTTCAGCATCAGTACTACTCACTGAATTCCAGGTTGTGTTTGGATTTCATCTGTTTTTCCTGTTAACGTCCTCGCTCTGATCGAGGATTTGATCTAGGCATCACAGGGCCTTCCGTCGCCATCTATTATCAGTCCTCTCAGGTTTGTGTCAGTCAGCCTTCCTAGTCAGCTCTCTGCAGAAGATTGCCCGGGCAAATTGCTATGTTCATGGTTTAGCACGGGAAAGAGCGGACCGGCAACACCTCGGGACTGCCTTTTGTGCCTAGTTTGGGTTGTTCCACTTGTTTCCAGCGTGGCTGCCCTGCTCACTAGTATCGCAGCTAGCCCTTTTAGGTCTCAGCCATCCCTTCAAGCTCTGTCACCACCCAAAGCACAGCTGACTCCTCCTCCAAAGCATTAGAGATTTGACCAAAGATTTCAAGGTGGAAAGTCGGGGATCGGAAAGGAGGAGAGAGGCACATTGTTTATAATAGAGCACAGTTCCGTTTTATATTTAGTTCCCTTTTCATAAAGGATAAAGGGGTTTTCATAAAGGGGTTTCTCAAGCTTCCATTGCTGCAACCCTTTAATATAGCTCCTCATGCTGTGGTGACCCCCCCAACCATCAAACTATTTCATTGCTGTTTCATAATAGTAGTTTTGCTACGGGTTACGAATTGTAATGTAATATAAGTGTTTTCAGTGGTTTAGAGGACCCCTGTGAAAACATCATTTGACCCCCCCCAGAGGGGTCACAACCCACAGGTTGAGAACCACTGTCATAAAGAACCAGCTACCCATATCTTTCACTTGCCCAGACAGCTTCCAGAAGCCTCTAGTTCCAATCCATCTGCACCCAGAACTGCCCCCATAACCTTCCTCTTATGTATCTATACAGACGTCAGCTGATTCAGCAATGGCCCTTCTGAGATCACCTGCACAGAGAGCACAGAGGGACAGTGAATAATATATATGTATATATATATATATATATATATATATATATATATATATATATATATATATATCACAAATAATTTGTTTTCTTTTACACAAAATGGATTAGAGTTTTTCTACTCACCACAATGAGCCGGGGACCTGAGACGACCTACTTTGCTCCTGGCTTCTGGAGTATGGGGTGGTAAGAGCTTACATGGGCCAAATTTCCCTGACCTTCACCAGGACTCACACGTGCACCAGTCACTTCCCTTGAGCTGTCTGCCCCTCACTCTGCCTCTCTGTGTCTTAGGTTGTCTTTAGCGAAGACTGTCAGTAAGTCTAGCTCTTCCGAAGTGCTCCAGAGAAGAAAAACTTGGCCTGGAGTTCTTCGAGGTGACTCGTTCATCTACTCATCAACATCCGTCTATCATCAACAAGCTGAACAGCTAGCCATTTCCCACTACTATACTCTTCGTGGTTTAATTCAGTAAGTATTTATAAAGCTCCTCTTTTTTTTTTTTTTTTAAAGTCAATAAATTTTTATTTAAGGAATGAGTCCTCTCTTTTACTGTCCATCCAGGTCACATGTGTTTAGGATTTTTGAAAACAGCCCTCAAGAATGGTCCAGTGTGCTTCCCCCGCACCCCCCCCCCAGCCCTTTATTTATTCCCGGTTTAAAGATAGCCGTGACAACAACTTCAAGGTTCTCAGCCGGAAGATTTCTGTAGTTTAAGAACCATTTTAGAGTAGGCTTCACTTGTTGACACCAACGCTTCTGAAGAGTCTGCTCATATTCATTTCTCAAGAACAGTAGGGAAGACTTGAAAAAGTGTGATAGCATTTCCAGTTATAAAGCTCTTCCTCAGCACATGGACTGGAAGGAAAGGAAGGACCAATCTCTAGTGATACAATAGTAAATTAAATAGTATCAATCTCTACTTATAAAAAAAAAAAGCAGTAGTTATCTGGGTGTGGTGGCGCATGCTTTTAATCCCAACACTTGGGAGGCAGAGGCAGGTGGATTGCTGCGAGTTCGAAGTCAGCCTGGACTACAAAAGTGAGTCTAGGACAGCCAAGGCCACGTAGAGAAACCTTGTCTCAAAAAACAAAAACAAACAAACAAACCAAAAAAAAAAAAAAGGTCAGTAGTCTAAAGAGAATATAGCCGCCCGGCATGGTGGCGCACGCCTTTAATCCCAGCACTCGGGAGGCAGAGGTAGGCGGATCGTTGTGAGTTCGAGGCCAGCCTGGTCTACAAAGTGAGTCCAGGACAGCCAAGGCTACACAGAGAAACCCTGTCTCAAAAACAAACAAACAAACAAACAAAAACAAATAAAGAGAATATAGCCATAATGTGTCCGTGAGTGGGGTTGGAGGAGGAGGAGGAGTGGCTTGATTTACAAATGAAGAGCCAGGCAACACTTCTCTGGGGATGTTTGCCAAGGACCTGAAGAGTAACAGTTGGTCTATGGAGCCAAGAGGCAAAGTGCAGATCTGACTTAAAAGTGGAGTCTGCTGGAATATGCTGTGAGCTGCAGACGACAGTGGTTTGGGAGTGGCGGGACCGATGTGACCGTAAGATCAAGCTCCCGGATGTGAGTGCTGTCTTCTATGCAGGGGACCCAGGGGTAGACTTCAGGAGACTGAGAGGTAAGACCTTTAATGTTACAGAACTATTTCTACTAAGAACACAGTGTTGACTCAGCATCTCTCTCCTTAAATATGAATCCTTGGTCCGTCTCTCTGCACATCAGTGTCTCCGGAAGTAGGAGAGTGAAGTAGAAACACAGTGTCTGCTCCCAACACCACCTGCCATTTTCTGACTAGATTTTGTTTTTGTTATTTTGTTTTTCAAGACAGGCTTTCTCTGTGTAGCCTTGGCTGTCCTGGACTCACTTGTAGACCAGGCTGGCCTCGAACTCACAGTGATCTACTTGCCTCTGCCTGCCAAGTGCTGGGATTACAGGTGTGCATCACCAGGCATGGCTGGAATTTTTTTTTTTAAAGGAGAGGCTGGAATTTCTCCTGTGTGGCTCAGATATTGTAACACTGACATAACCCACCGCCTTTTAACTCAAAGATAACCAACTAAGCTGGATGCTGAACACTTGTGTCAGCCTCTGACTCTCCCACCTACCTTCTTCGTATCCTTTCCTCCTTCCCCTTCCCTCTCCTACTTTTCAATCCCATGAAAAGATATCTAATATATGTTTGGAGGGACGATAAATACACACAGTGTAAAACTTGTCATACCATTTTCAGTCTATAATTCCGTGACATTACTTGCATTCATGGTATTGTTAAACTATCCTCTCTGTTTCAAAAACTTTTCTATTACTCCAAAAGAAAACTCTGAACCCAGTGAGCAATCCTTCCCATGATTTCTGGCCCCCACACCCGCTGCCAGATGGACTGACTGTGTCTATGGGGGGGGGTTCATCTACTCTGGGTATTTCAGATGAACAGAATTATATAATATGGAATCTTTCATATTAGAGCTTCCTTCACTCTGCACACATTTTTTAGAAGCACATTTGGGTTGTAGCATGCATCTGAGCTTCATTCCATTTATGGCTAGATAATCTCCCATTGCGTGGATAAACGACATTGGCTCATCATCCTGTCAGTGGACACTTGGGTTGTTCTCTATCGTCTGACTAGAGTGAGTAGTGCTTCTAAGAATGCTGGCTGGCATAAAAGTTGCATGTACAATTATGTATGAGCTAATGAGCATTTTTAAAAACCTGAAACGTGCATGGGTGTGCATAGACCATGGAATCTATCACCTTAATTGTTTTAAAGTGAACAGCTCAGTGGCTAAACATGTTCATAGTGTTAAAATCATCAACACCATCCACTTCCAGATCTGTTTTCACCTTGCAAAACCTGAACTCGTTACTCATCAGTGAAGAACTAACTTCTTGCTTCCTAACTTCCAGTGCCCTTCAGTCTTTCTGCCTCTATGAATCTGACTCGTCCATATATTGCATATAGGTGGAGAATTCTGCATTTCCTGGTGACCATTTTTTATTCTTTTTTTTATCTTTTCACTTTCAACCTAGTGGAATTTCTTATAGTCCGCACATAATTGAATCCATTCCTCCAAATTTTGCATTGTGGTTGAAAGGCTTAGTGCATTTACATTAAAAATAAATAGTGGTAAGGAGGGGCTGCATCATTTTGCTTTTTCTTTTCTCTGTGCCTCAAATGTCTTTGTCTTTTATTTCCTACTGTGATGTCTTCTTTTGTACCTACTTGATTTTTTTTTTCCAGGATGTTTTAAGCCCTTCTATGAATTTGTATACTCTAGAAGTTTTTTTCTTTTTTATTATTATGGGGACTATACTTAATATGTTAATGTTATACTCCAATTTGAATGCATACTTATAAGCAAAAAATCTGGAATGTTCTAAGACTTTATTCCTATAGAGCTCCATCCCCACCTTTTTGGTTACCGATATTGTAAAATTGTACGTCCAAAGTGGGGAGGTGAACAGTTTAACATCAATCTGCATAATGCCAGACAAAATCTAGAGCTGCAAACCAAAAGTACAACAGTACTAGCTACTGTTATTTTAGCTTTTTAACACTGTCCTAAGGACAATGTGTTGGAAGGCTGGCCTTCAAGACAGCACTGCTCACTGTCTTTAAAGGGCAAGGCCTCTGAGAGCTCCTTAAGCAATTAGAGGTTTGATCTGTAATGGCTAATCTTAGTTGTCAACTTGACTGGATCTGGGATCAAATAAAATGGGAGCTACTGGACACTTCTGTGAGGGACTCTTTGAATGGATTATCTGAAGCAGGAAGAGCCACACTACACACAAGGCAGGGCCTTCTGGTAGCAGCCTGGGTAAAGGGGGCACGGAGGAAGGGCATTTTGCCTCCTGGTTGCTTGCCTCCACTCTTGCTGGCCAGTTCATGTGTCCTGTTTCTGGAGTGTTCTGTAGCTGTTATTAGAGTCAGCTTCTTTAGATTGAAACTGTGGACTTGGGGCCATCAGATCTCCAGGAATCCTCCAGTCCTTCAGCAACAGACTGGGATGGCTAAGACATGCAGCCTTGTGGACCAAGCAGTTACTGGATTCCTGATTTTTCCAGTGTGAGGCAGCCATTGTGGGATTACCTGGACTACATCCTGTAAGCATTCTAATAAATCTCCTTTTAACATACATAGTCATTGATCAGCTCTCCTTCTCTGGACAACCTGGACCACTACATCCCTCAAGGGATTGCAGGATGCTGTCTCTTTCTCTTTTTCTCTGTGCAGTAGCTTGTGAAATAAGTGGTTTGTGCTTGTGAGGGGCCCCAAACAAAGACACACTGGATGTTGGGTTTCAACCTTTAGAACCATGATCCAAAGTAAGCCTTATATTTTATAAGTCAGGGGCCTCTACTATGTCATAGATCAGTAGAAAGCTTACACATGATATTTCTCTCTCCTCTATTACCCTAGATTCCCCTGAGGGCCCATTCTCAACCAATGATCTGATCAAATAGTTCGACAGCCTCAACTTTCCAAGGATGAAGTTTCTGATCTCATATTTTGTAAACACCTAAGAATTTCCTGATATGAGTTTTGCACTCGGAAAAGGTCTAGTTGTAAGAACAAAGATGCTGAGAGCCTTGAAAGAGACCAGCTGTTAGGATACAGTATATTACAATGAGTTACTGTCAAAAGAAACGAGTAAATACTTTTTAGTGAGATATTGATGACTCAAGACTAGAAGGGGTCAGGAAATGAGAGGGACACTGGAGTTCACGATGCTCGAGCAGCAGGCACTTTCTGAGGTGGAAAAGATAATCCAACTTGATTTCAGAACCACATGACTCTCTCTCAGGACCCAGAAATACTGGGTTCGAGTACCAGCTTTGTCCTTGAGTCCTTTACTTACTATGTGACCTTGGTCAAGTTGATTTCCCACTGAGTTTCTCAGCCACATCTATAAAATGTTTACAGTAAAATGAAGGCTTTAACTAAAGTATTTCCTCCTCCTTCTCCTCTTCCTCCTCTTCCTCTTCCTTCTCTTCCCCCCCTCTCTCTCTCCCACATACACTAAGGAATCCCACAAAAACACTAAGCTAGAAGCTATAATATATATGCAGAGGGCCTGGTGCAGACCTGTGCTAGGGTTTTTCAAGAGAGGGTTTCTCTGCGTAGCCTTGGTTGACCAGGATGACCTTGGACTCGCAGAGATCTGCCTGCCTCTGCTTCCCAAATTTTGGGATGAAAGGTGCGTGCTACCACTGCCCCAGCTGGAGTCTCTTAGAAGTGAAAGAAACGTCTTATGATTTCATGATGCCAGATCTCTATTGTCTGATATTAAAGTGACCTGTCGTGTATAGCTAGGTAAATTGGATAAGATGAGAATTTAGTGTTTTTCACTTGCACTGGCTGCATTTCAAATGCTCAGTTGTCAGGTGCAGCCCACAGCTTACCGAGAAGGACCACATAGTGAGGAAAGATTTCCAACAGCACAGGCCACAGTTTTATTGGCCAGACCTGCTGTAGACCTTTCCTTTAAAAGAAACCTTGGGAAGGTTCGTGTGGATCCTGCTTGTGTATGTACTGCTGTGGATTTCATGCAAAGGTAACTCTTGCTGGACTGAAAGCTCCCGAGAGATGACGTTTTGTGGGTGCGACTGCATATTAGAATGGGTTAAAGGTGGCTTTACTTTCATCCTCACATCCCTTTGAGGTAGAATCTCTCTCTCTCTCTCTCTCTCTCTCTCTCTCTCTCTCTCTCTCTCTCTGTTTTTTGAGACAGGGTTTCTCTGTGTAACCTTGGCTGCCCTAGACTCACTTTGTAGACCAGGCTGGCCTCGAACTCACAGAGATCTGTCTGCCTCTGCCTGCCAAGTGATGGGATTAAAGGTGTGCGCCACCACACCCGGCTTATTTCTCATTTTATGAAACGTTTTCCCACCACTCCAGCTCATCAGCATGCTTGCTGCTGTTCTTATACCATGTGGCCTAGATAGCCCTCGCTATCTCTGAATTATGCAGCAAGACCAACAACCAAAGAGTTTTTTCTATGCTTTTTTGAAAGTAGTTTGCCACTTAAAGCAATAAAATACTGTCATCGCCTACCAATTCTGATGACATTCTATCTATAGTATCTACCAGGCCCCAGGCTTGGACAGTACTCTGGGCTTCCTGCTTACAACGAGGCCCTTGGAAGCCCTACAGGCCCATTTGCTGTTGTCTTACTTCCGTTTCCTCCAAAGCAGTGGACTGCGGCTGCTTAAAGAAGGGACATTAAAGTTGCTCACCACACTTTGGAATGCAGTCCAAAGCACACCTGGTATCCGTACTCATTCTCTCGGGGAGAGATCAGTGCCACTCCATTCCCCTGAGCCGTAGCTCTCTGCAGAGCCTCACTCGAGACAAACAAGTGAACGACAAAGTTATCCTATCCGTCCCTGTCCTCACACTCATACTGGAACTTCTGCATTTTAGAAAGAGAGCTGAGTGGACTCACATATTAAAAAGAAAAGAAAAAGCCTCCTAACCCATCAACCTAGGGGGCAAGTTAGGTGGCAGAATTGTGCTACCACCAACGTAGAGTGTAGAAAGAGTAAGCAGGCTACCAAGATGAGACTTGATGGCCTATGACCATATAGTGGGGGAGGAGGTCCCCCTCGGTCTTAGACCTAGGGGAGGGGAATAGGGTGAAAGAGGGAGGGAGGGAGGAACGGGAGGGTACAAGTGATGGGATAACAATTGAGTTGCAATCTGAATAAATTAAAGAAAAAAGAAAAAAAAAAAGAAAGAAAGAAAGAGGCACCAGGACTTTTTTATGGAAGTGCCACTGCATATACCAAGATTGCTTTGGGTAAATTAATCTTCCATCATCTAACAGTTCATATGGAAAAATAGGGAAAGCATGGGCTTGACGGCGGAGAGACGAGTTTAAACATGGTAACCACTAGCCTGGTGGCTTCGTCAGCTTTTGACCGAACGTTCCTATGCTTGCATATGGGAGCTAGGGGAGGGTGTCTTTCATTCTTTGTTTTGTTTCATATAAGACTTACAGAGAAAAGCACAAGAAATGACCCCCAAATCACTGATGCGCATTTGTGCATGATCTAAAGTATGGTCGTTATAGCTTTATATTAATGCTAAGTCTCTGCCCAGAGGACCGTTGTTTATGAAGAGTCGTACTCGTAAACTGGGCATGTTCAGAAATGTTTCCATCTTTGGGGTCATGATGAACCTTTTTCATGTGACTCAGCATGACCCTTGTGTTCCCCGCCCCCCCCCCCATCCCCTCTCTCACACAACCCCTTTTTCTTCCTTCAGTTTCCTTCCTTCTTTGCTCACTTTCTAGCCTAGGCTGGCCTAGAACCCGTCAGTGTTAATGCAGAAACACAGGCCTTGTACCTCAAACACTGTAAGATTTTTTTTTTAATTCTAGAAGTAAATATGAGTGGTCATGGTCTTGGAACATACATTCAGGTACTGAAAATACCATTTTTCTAACATGGTAGTAGTTTCATAAAATTTCTATAGTTACAAAACAAGAGAAAGTCATCACCTAATACATTAAAAAAAAACCCATTGGTAGAAACATTAGGCCTACAGAAAAGTGGAATAGGTTTCAAATGCTATCTGACAACAGTCTTAGCTTGGGGGTTGGTGGACACTAGTGGTCTGTTAGCACCGAAAGGTTTCATATGCTTTTCACACTGATGTCAGGTCAGACAGTGATAGGCAATGAATGGCCCCTATCCAGGGGCTAAAGACAGCATGGTAATTTGCTCTCTATCTGCACCATTCCCACTCACCTCAGCCACAGAGGTTCTAACTGGTTAGTTAGCCTTGTAGAACGTATAACATAGGTATCTGTCCTCTGCCGAGAGTTCCAATTCACACCAGGGGAAACCCGGGTGACCGTCCCGCCTCTCAGTCTCCCCAGAACTGGGTTTGCAGGCATGCACCATGACACCAGCCCTTTGCTTTCTTTTGTTTGAGAAGAATAAACTTTGCTTTAGAAATTATCACCTCGCTGGCATTCCCTGTAAAATGTCTCATTTTTCTTCATTTCCTGCTTGTGCTTACCGAGTCTGCACTAACCGAAGGCTGAATCCCCTGTGCTTGGTTGCAGCTGTGGGCAGATTGTTGGGCCTTATGTAGTCCATTTTCTCATCTGGAAACAGAGACCCGTGGTGCCAACCTCACATATGAAAACGTGTGCAATGTGCCCAACACAACAAGTGGTACTTTGTTAGGTTTAATAAGTGTCCGTGACAAAGAAGAGCTGGAATTCAAAGCCGAGCCACAGCTCTCAAGCCCACGTCCTTTGGACATCCGTAACAGGACCTTGCCTGAGAGCTTCCTCTGTCACTGGAGCTCCCAGTCAGAATGATGACTTGAACAATTCTTTTGTGTCAGCAGACTATTCTATATCACATTATGTGCTCTCTCCCGGATGTAAATCTCTCAGGTGTCAAAACTGAGACACACAGACCAGGTATTTCCCAGGGAATTTTAAGATGTGAAGCTTCAGTAGAGCCCAGTTGTAAAAATATCTCTTCGACAAGCGAGCTTCAAAAGGAGGGAAGTAGCCAACAGCTGGTTGGCTTCCCAGTCCTCCCCTCTTGATGAACTGGTCTTAGGTCCAACCAGAGAGCTGTTGGTTACTGCCAAAGTACGATTGCCACTACTGCAGTGTACTTTATCCATTAAAAAGCCTAGCCTATTCTTTTTTTCTTTTGCCCTCTTAGTGCTCTTGGTGTAGTTTAGTTAACCAACTATGATGTCTGTGTACCACAACAGCCACTAGTATGGCATGAGGACATTAAATGTGTAATAATGGTGCTCGTACTTTAACGATTACCACCAGCCTCTAGTTGGTCTTAAGACCCCTTCAACAAGAGGGAAGTCATACCTAGCCTGGTCACCCAGGGCTAGTGAAGTCATGGATACTGGAGGAGAATGTACAATTAAAACTTTACTAAACCTGCATAATCCTTAGCCATTTCTAAATATTTATCTTCAGTGTAGTCTTCCATCATCATCAAAGAAACTTCTTTTTGCAACAGGCAAGGACTATTACAAAAAAAAAAAACCCATTACAAAACAAAATGCAGATCTGTGGTGCCCAGTCCCAAGGGATGCACCTACACTACAGCTCCCTTACCTAAAGCTCAGGGGTCATTACAAAAGAGGGGGGAGAAAGATTTCTAGAGCAAAAGGGGCAGGGAGTTTGCTGTGAGACCATTTCTCCTAGGATTAGAAGCCACACCCATAAAGTTTCCACCAACATGACTGGCTAACCCTGAGCTCAACAAGAACAAGAAGAAACACTATAAAGTGCGTGGGGGTTGGAGAGGGGGAAAAGTGTAAGTCCTTGACCATAAGCAAATAACTACAGACAGAGTGGAAGGGATGGTCCTCCCCAGGGAGGAGTGCACTAACTGGTTACCCAATACCAATGGTCAGCATTGAGTTCATACATACAGGTATTGTTATACAAATCAAGGTTATATTTAGAAATATATATGTATATATAAAAATCATGTAACAAATATTAATGAAAAAAGAGGCTATGAATTTGAAATAAGGGAGAGTTTGGAGGGAGGAAAGGGAAGGGGTAAAGAATGTAATTATAACCTCAAAAAAATAAAAGAATAACTTTTAAAAGCAATTAAATACTACATTATATACATGAATGAACATGTCATAATGAAACCAATTATTATGGACAACTAATGTTTGCTAATAAAAACAATGTGAGAGAACCAAATAGTTGTTTTTAAGATAAAAATAAGATAAATATATGAATAGAAACAGCATTAAAAATCATACTAGGCATGTTGGTACATATCTTTTAGGCCAAGCACTCAGGAAGCAGAGGCAGGCAGATCACGGATCATTGTAAATTAGAGGTCGGTTTGATTTACATAGAGGGATCTAGGACAGCCAGGATTACACAGAGAAACCTTGTCTCAAAAAAAAAAAAAAAAAAAAAAACAAAAAACAAAAAATAAACAATTAAATTTAAAAAAAAAGAAAAAAGAAAATGTCTTCCATTTACTTACTTGCAAAGCTCCATCTAAGAAAAAGTTTTACTATTAGAAATAATAGTAATAAATACTGTGCTACAATTACTATGGGATTTTGCAAAATGCCAATGAGAACACAGGGATACCTTTTCCACACTGTATCTGTCTTGCTGTCCTTTCTTTTTCTTTTTCTTTTTTTTTTAAGTTGAACATGTAAGCACTCACACCCTCCCCCTTCTCCTTGTCTCATAAAAGTCAAGGCCGCACTTCCAAGAAGAGAAGATGTTATACTCAGGAGCTCAGGACTTTTCTTGCTGTCATAGGTCTGGTTTGCCTCTGTTTGTTTGGTGTGGAGAAACAGTCTGTACTCTTGGAAAAAAATCCTTCTAATCTAGATTCTTGGGAATGGCCTGTTTACCTTAGCTTGGAATTTCTTTTGTCAACAGCTCCCTCTCCAACACAGGTCTGTAAAAATGGTCCCATGGGATAAAGGCCACCTGTGTACTCTACCTTACCTCAGTCTGATGCCCTCAGAGCACCAGGAGGACAGCTGTCCCGCAGTGAGCAGGGACAAGCTAGGGTCATAAGATCAACATGGAGTCCTTGGCCAAGCCTTGCAGCCGTTGTACATGTCGCTCCAGTCCTATGTCTCATGTCTGTAACGGGAGCACTTAGTACATAGGCAGAATCTTGTGACCGACTGGTACATTGTACCCAAATGCTCAGAGTGTTTTATGATTTTTTTTTTCCTTATTAGAATTTAGAGAGCAAGAGCCTGAAGAACGCCATCTGTTGAGAAGCACTTCCTAATTATAAACACATAATTCATGCTTTCCACTAGTCTGACTTCTTTCATTTTAAGGCACCATGAAAAGGCAGGGGACAGTAAGAGGCATGGGAAGGGCAAGGACCAGAGTCTGGTTGAAGTCTTTTTCTAGTCGGGAGTCAGGCTTACCAGCAGAGCTAAGAGATTCTGTGAAGATACCTAGAGAGAATACTCCCTCTAAGACAAGAGACTTCAAATAGTGTCATTAAAACATCAAGGAGGCTGCTGAAGGCATGGGCATAGATGAGCTTCGAGTAGGATCTTACTCCTGGTTTCAGATATGAGCCTGAAATTTCACAGGCATCCCATAAATGACACTACGAACTTAGTTTATAGTAACAAGGTGCCATTGCATCCTTGTGCAAATCTTGTGACCTGCAGTTTTTCTTTACCAGCTGTTACCTCACCCACTGCACTGTAGGAGCCACCTGTGATCTCATCCACATTTGTAAGCAACCCTGGGAGATACAACTCCAGAAGCCACCAAAATGGTATGTGTGACAATCGTAAAGACAAGAAAGGATGCCTCACTCTTGAGACACTGACACTCATGATCTTGGGTGTACACTTTGCTTTTCCTAGGCACCTGTTTGTTGGGTAGGTTTCTTTTTGTTGTTTGTTTTTGTTTTTGCTTTTTGTCAAACTGACATACATTTGAGTCTTCTGAGAAAGGAGAACCTAAGTTGAGAAAATGCTCCTCACCAAATTGGCCTGAAGGGCAGGCTGTGGAGCCTTTTTTTGATTGATGATTGATGAGGAATCGCCCAGCCCATTGCAGGCAGTGCTATCCTTGGACAGTTGGCCCTGGGGTGAGCAGTATTGCTTCATGGTCTTTGCCTGAGTTCTTGCCCTGACTTTCTTGACGATGGCTTCTAACTTCTATGCCAAAGAGATCCTTTTCTCCCCAAGTTGGCTTAGGTCAGTGTTTTTGTCGTAGCAGTAAAAAACCAGACAACCTATGTTAAGGAATCCTTTTAATATACTCCAACTTTGATTCATACTGACTTGTTCTGAAATTCTTTTCTGCAGTGAAATCAGGAATCTTGGCTTGACCTGAGTAGAAATGAACTCTGAAAAGAGGTCCAGAGGCTGCTGTCGGAGGCAGTGTACAGCCATGTGTGTCTGGCTTATGTCCCCCTGACACTGCCTGAAAATCTTTATCATCGAAGTGGTTTCTAAACTGCTGAGCTTTGTGTATTAAAGAGGAGGGGGTTTTTGTTGTTTGTTTGTTTTTGAGTTGAGGAATGAACTCTCTATACCCTTTAAATGAGTCTTTTGTGATTCTCTTTATATTGGACTCAGGTGAAAGGCACAAGACCAACCAAGAAGTCAAAACAACCATGACTGATTTCTGGGCACAATGACATGTTTCTGAGCCATTTTGCTGTCTCCTAAATTTCTTGATCCACAACTTGAAAGGTCACCCTCTCTGCCTTTGAGGGTGATCTGTGGACAAAATGAGTGGATATGGTGGAAGGTGAAGCCCAAGCAGACTTGAGTAATTACTAAAACATTCTGAAGAGGTTTGTGAGTTTTTTTGGGGGGGGGTTTGTTGTTGTTGTTGTTGTTGTTGTTGTTTTGTTTTTAAGAAGTGGAAACCACTTAACGGTCAAATTTGATCACAGAATGAATATCAGATATTCTTAACTTCATTGGAAGAACAGAATCTAGGTATTGGATAGCATCTATAGGTTTTCTCTCAAGGAAAACCGTGTCCATCAGAATACACTGCATGCTCGATATGATTCACATAATTCCTGGACTTCCAGGTGCTCAGGCATGATCCAACTGAGTCTGGGAAAGCCTCGGGTTAAGAAGCCATTTTCTATCACGAACAACGTATGTCAAAAATGACCACTTAATCCTTCTATTTACTGGGACAATGGAGGCATGGTTCTTCTCAGTGACTAGGAAATATTTTCTGAAATAAGGCTTTTCTTCTCACTTCTCAAAACCTGAAACATATATAAGTAAGTTCATTTGTTGGACTTTACTTCAGTTATCAGAACATGTCATTTTATAATCTGTTAAATCAAACCTATGCAGATATTAATCTTTTTTCCATAGTATAAGCTGAATTTTTATTTCAAAATGATGCCATATAAGGAGAAAGCCCTGACTGAGTTAACCCAATATTCTTTTGAAAGCCACATGGCCTAACACTTAGAAGGTAACTTTAGACTTCAGCCTAAATTTCTGTGATGGAATTTGATCTATTAAGCAGGTTACCCAGCTCACAGCTAACTTCCTGTGTTCTGCAGAGTTCCTTATCACACAAAACAAAACAAAACAGAGAGCCCAAAGCATTACTTAGGTGTAATTTTTTTTAAAAAATTCATTTTTATAAAAATAAAATCAAGAAAACAAAACAAAACAGAAAGCCCAAAGCACTACTTAGGTGTAATGTCTTTTAAAATTCATTTTATAAAAATAAAATCAAGAAAATACATAAACAGTGTAATCTGTGCATTCAGGAACACAATGAGTGCCAACATTTCTTTGCAGATGGGAGCCAGGACCTTTCCTTTCCTCTGTGATGACAGCTAGAGGCAACTGCTCTCTTGCAGGAGCAGCAGGGATGGTATGTGCTTTCCAGACAAGGTCACCTGCATCAGAAGTATTAAGAAAACAGGCAGATAGGACAACTCAGTGTATAACAGGGGCAGAGCTTTGCATTGCTCTTGTAGTTCCAAGGCAGGAGCTGCATTTGGGAGGAGGCATCATGCAGTCCAACACAGGTCGGATTAGGGTTGTGACAAACCTTGACGTTGGGGTGAGGGTGTAGCTGACTCAGGGGAGAGCATGATTAGAACGCACAAAGCTCTGGGTTGGACCCCAGCACCATGTAACCGGGACATGGTGACATGACACACACCTATCACCCCAATAACACTCAGAAGGTAGAGTCAAGAAGATCAGAAGTTCAAAGTTATCCTTGGCTACATGGCCAGTTTGAGGCCAGTCTGTGATACACTGGTTACAGAGCAAAGAATATAGGCACACTCCCAATCCCAAGCTGCTGCTGTTGGTAAAGCTTGACCAGCATTGATAACAGATCAAAACAAAGACCCCATGAAATATCAATACTCTTCCTAGTAAATGGCACATGCCAGTGAACCTTAGCTCATCAGTTCAAGCTTTCTACAACTTCTCAGAAGCCCCAAAACCCAAGCCTCGTTGTCAAGGGGTCCTTAGTCTTTTCCCCCTGAACCCCAACCATGTCAGAAGGCTCTTGGTTCTTGCGTAGCTCTTGTTTGAACAGGGGATGTGTCTTTCTCAGTAATTTCCAGGGGGATTTTTTTGTGGCTGTTGAGCCTGGAGCTTTGTATTTAGGACCCACCCTCAGAAGTTTCAAGTCATGCCTCATCTTGTAATGGCCACCTCTGGAAAGGTAGCCAGCCCAAACATGGGGGGACTGGTAAACTCAAAGTCAGCCTGGTTTGCAAAGAGACAGCAGCCTCCCTGTCTAGATGTGACCCACTTTCAGCCTCCTCAGGCCCTCCAGGGTTGAAGGGCCCCAGTCGCCTTGGCTCCCTCGGTCACATGTCTATGGAGAGGCCAGGGTGTTCTCAGATGTCAGTAGTAGAAAAGCTCACTTTCCAACTTTAAAGTTTCTTGTCGTTTCTTCTCTTCTTTGAGAGTTATCACCCAGTACAATCTCCCATGGAAAAGTTTGGTCGCCCCAAATATGTGCCCCAAACCAGATATATGAGACATCTGACCTGATCACCTCTTATATAACCACAGATCTCCTGATTAACTCTTTTCATCTTAGTTGCTTCAGGAAAAAAAAAAACACACGGAAAGCTTCTAAAACTCTTGACTCCTGGTCCCTCAGGCACCATCCAGTCCTGGAGACCAGGCCCTTAACATGTTGTTTTGGCAGCTCAATGACTCCCTCCAAGATATTAGAAATATAATGATAAAGATTCTCTTGCTTTGCAATTTCTCATCTCAGCACGAACCTGGTTCTCATCAAAGAGATGTGTTTACAGACTCAGAGCTTGACCCCCTCTCTTCTTGCACCTACATAAGGCAAACAGCTTAAGTCACTACGTCTCCTGTAGATGAAATTATATTCTTTCCAGAGAAAGGAGTTTCAACTGATAATTCATTCTGAATAGCTCTAATTTAAAAAGGTTCTGAAGTGTGGCAGTTCAGAGCCAAAGAAATGCTTCTGTTTGTGGGATAACAGCTTAGTTGTTACTCAGAAGAGAGGGACATGATTATGGGTCTTACAGTACAGAATATTTTACTTGTCTATGGGAGGGAAAGTAAATTTTAGATTCTCTAGAAATAAATGGATCCTTTGAATATTAATTTTCTCTAATGAGACATCTTATGTTACTAGAGAGCCTTTAGAAAATTCCAATTATTTTAGTAAGGAGGGAGACGAAAAGAAACACATGACATCATCTCTCTCTCTCTCTCTCTCTCTCTCTCTCTTTCTCTCTCCCTCCCTCCCTCCCTCCCTCACATACACACACACACACACACACACACACACACACACACACACACACACAAATTCACACACAAGGACACACCTATACACACAAGCATACATACACACGCATATGTGCACATGCATATATACATACACTCACAGGTGAACCTACATACCCCAAACCATACACATACAGGCATGCCCGCACATTCACATGTATGCACACACACACACACACACACACACACACACTTCACAGTGACAAACAGCTATCAGCTCTCCTAAAATATAACAACTTATGCATTTTCCAGAAAGGACGCTCACATCCTCTTATGTTCCCACATCTCATATTACACTATGAAGAACTGAGAAAGGCATGTTTTTAGAAGTAGATCCTGTCCCACACAGAGTGCAGGCACCATTTTGTACACAGCAATGAGCTATACCGAGAAGGAGCAGAAGGCTAATCTCATCTCCTGCAGCCCCTTTCTCAGCTTTAGATGGCAATGCGATATTAAAAGCCACAGAGAAGTAGTGAATTGGTGCTCAAAATTTCCCATAGCCACCCAAAATAGCGCACATGCTATGGCTATAGACTTGTCTAAATCAGACAGTTCCAGAACTACCTGACAACCTCTCACACGTGGCAGGCTGGCCAGCCAATCAGAGCTGCTGTTGTTACACGTGACAGGCTGGCCAGCCAATGAGAGCTGCCGTTGATTAGCACACTCCATTCTGTGTGGAGCTGTTATGAGAGCTTTGAAACCTGATTAATTTAGACTGCTGGTTTTCATATTTTAGAAGTGTATAATGGAATTTCCTTCCTTGTTTCTTTCTGGTTCTTCCTAATTTTTCTCTTGTCCATCATAATGCACAGTGTATTACTACTGTTATTTAACGGTCAGGAACTAGGTAGGGTGTCTCCGTGTAGTAAAGAAATATCTTCTTTTAAAAAAAGAAAGAAATATCTTCTTCCTGTTCCTACAGAACTGAGACTGAGAAACATCTGATTTAAACAGACTAGGTCTTTTCCCATCAAGGAGAATAAATAAATAAGCATAAAAAAATTTACTACCTTTTGATTATAACAACAAAACAGAACAACAAACAGACAAACAAACAAACAAACAAACCCATCCAAGGGAAAGCTATTCTGCAACCCAAACTCCTAGGATGGTGAATGGGAGGGAGCCTGCTTCGAAACACGGTCTCTGCAGATGCCGTCAAGTGAGAATGAAGTTACGCTGAATGACGCTTGTCCAGTAGGACCCACTGGCCAACGTCCTTATCAGAGAGAATGCACACAGGCAGCATTGAAGAGAGAGAAAGGTCACGAGACTGATGGGAAAGGTCACGTGACGTCAGAGGCCAGGATTAAAGCAGTGCTGCCACGGACCACAGAATTCCCGGGGCTAACCAGAAAGAAGCTGCAGGAGAAAAGAAAGCGAGCTCCTTGGGAGGTTCCAAGAGAGCAGAAGCCTTGATTCCAGGCGTTCAGTTTTCAGACCTGTGAGAGAACAAATGGCTGTTGTTTTAAGCTGTATAGTTTTTGTGGTCATTTATTATGGAGCCTTAGGAAAGTGAGACAATAGCTAATCTATATTTACCCCAAGCTTGGCAGGTTGGCATGGTTAGGGAGGACGAGAAGCTCCCAGCCGTTCGCAGGGAGTAATGTTTAGGGATGAGGAGGGCTTTTGGCAACCTCTGCCGCTGGATAACGAAGAGAATAGGAAAATGTGTCCCAAGAGGGCGCACTTCCTTCTGAATCTTTCCAGGATAGATCTCGGGTGTCCCAAAGGAAGGAAGTGTCTTTCTAATGACATTAAAAACCCAGAAAGGAAACAAAACAAAACACACACACACACACACACACACACACACACACACACCACAAAAACCAAAACAAACCAACAAACCAACAACCACAACCCAGAAAGCAAAGCTGATATCTCTCTCTCTCTCTCTCTATATATATATATATATAGATATCTATCTATCTATCTATATATTTTTCTTTGGTTTTTCGAGACAGGGTCTCTGCGTAGCCTTGGCTGTCCTGGACTCACTTTGTAGACCAGGCTGGCCTCGAACTCACAGCAATCCACCAGCCTCTGCTTCCCAAGTGCTGGGATTAAAGGCATGAGCCACCACGCCTGGCTAATATATATCTTTTATATTACAGATAAAGGTGAAGCCGGCAAGAATGGAGTCAGCCGTAGACCATCACTAGGTTTGACATCTATCTTTCTCGGAAAGGTATTTGCTATCAAAAGTTATCTTTTGCTCATCACTCTAGGTTCTGGGAGTTTTATTTTTAGCTTTTGAAGTTTCCTTTATACTTATCTTGGAGAAATGTACATGACTGTGTCTCTTAAAACAATCTCATCAACTGACTTTTGTCTGTCTGTTATGTTTTATTTTCTTTTGAGACAGAGTCTCATGATCCCCAGGCTGGTCTTGAACTCACTGTGTAGCTAAGGAGCCTTGCACACCTGTCCCTCCTGACTCACCTCCTGTGTGCTGGAATGTCATGCTGTGTTTATAGGCTGCTTTGACGACACGTTTCAAAGGTTAAGCTGGTGTTTAAACAAGAACACACACCTCTACAAAGACACAACCTATACCTGATTTCCTTTTCCCCCACAAAGGTATTTTTCAGAGGCTCTTCTTGGACTGCCTCCTTTCTCTAAAAAATCCCCAGAAAGATTAGCACTAGCTCTACTCATGGAAGTCTCTAGAAAACAGTCCTTGCTGTATTCACATGAATAGACAGAGTGGAATTTTCTTTCATAACAATGTGCTGGTGGTGTGACTGCTCAAACATAACAAGCTTCTTTGGAAAGCAATTATAATTCCTTTCTAAATCTCATTTGCTCCTCTGTCATAGACGGAGCAGGCCACTGGGCTCTGCCAAGTGTCTCCTTCCTCCTCTGTGCTGCCTATAGGTCCTACAGAACCCATTTCTGTTCATCTTCCAATTCACAGGATGTTGTACGTCCTGGGGCTGTTTCCCTCCATGGTCTATGACTTTGCCAAAAGTCCGTCCTGTGGTGCTCTGTGGTCATCCACACTCCGGTGAGTAGCAGTGGATGATGCCTTTCTGTCATTCTGTGTTAATATGTCACTTCTCTAACTGACTTAGACGCCTTCGTGTCTTAACTCTAAAGGAGAAAAGGGCAAGGTAGATAGGGCTTTGGATTCCCTGAAGTCAGGGAACTTAATGTTTACATGAAAACACGAGTCTGCTGTGAGACTTTGGACTCCACATCCCTAAGTGTCAATTTCTTTAGTTCAGTTTAACAAGCTCTGAGCATTTGCCCCACGGGATCAGGCATAGGCTGGAGGGAATAAACCTAAGACTTGCCCCCTGCTCTCGAGAGCCTCGCACACTGCAAAACTCAAAGAAATCTGAGCTAGCAAGCTGGAGAAGTCTGGTCAGTAGGAGACAGTGGAGAGTGCTGTGCAGAGTGAGGAAGTGGCTCTGACAAAGGCAAAGGGTCCTGGAGGGTCTTCTTGAGCCTCATTCACCAAGGCTGTGCCTCTTAACCTCTTATGCCATTATTACCCATACTGCTTTGTCCTCTAGCAGGACCCCAAAGCACTTGTTAAAAAAGGGTGAGGGCTTATCTCTCTACCCAACAATGCATTTCTAAAAGCTTTTTAAAAAATAATTTTAATTTTTAGTTGAAAATAGATTTTTCCATATAATATAATCTGATCACTCCCACACACACACTTGACCAGTCCAAGTTCCTCTCCTCTCTGTCTGTCTGTCTGTCTGTCTGTCTGTCTGTCTCTCTCCCTCCCTCATTAGAAAGCAAACAGGCAACTAGAACAGACAAGCCAGAATAAGACAAAACAAACAGAAAAAAAAAAAGAAAGAAAAAACACAATTAACATATACACACAATTTTACACTTAGAAATCTCATAAGCCGGACATGGTGGCATACGCCTTTAATTCTAGCACTCGGGAGGCAGAGGCAGGTGGATCTCTGTGAGTTCGAGACCAGCCTGGTCTACAAAGTGAGTCTAGGACAGCCAAGGCTACATAGAGAGACCAAAAAAAAAAAAAAAAAAAAAAAAAAAAAACCCAAACCCCAAAAACAAACAAACAAAAAACCCCACAAAACTGGAAGCCATAATATATATGTAAAAGAGTTACAAGTTAAAAAAAATCTCCAAAAATACCACTGAGCTCTTTTTGTGTTGTCCACCTACTGCTGGTTATGGGGACTGTCCCTCACTGTGGACTGTACCCAGTGAAACTCCATTGGAAGAAACTAACTTTCCCTTTGTGAGTGATTGTCAACGGGAGACAGGCTCTGAGTAAGGATGTAGTTTCTTTCTCAAAACTTTTTGTAACAAAAATTTAACCATCCACTAAATGGAAAAGTGTAAGGAACCTCTCCATTTCCTTTACTCAATTTCAACCGTTACTGATTGACAACCATTTCTTCATATAGTATCTCAACCTATCCTCCTGCTCCCATATTATTTTGAAGCAAATCTTAGGGACAATAGCATTTCTTCTGTAACTACAATGATAAGGTTGTTGGAAAATATGGTGTATATCATTGTCATGGTGAGAATAAACAAAACATCAGACTCGTTGAAGAGCAGGTCAATGTTCTCTTTCACAGTTGTGTCCTAAACGCCATCACTTAATTGAGTTTTGAGTTGGTTCAGAATCTGCATAAATTGTATAATTGGTATTGGTTGCTCTGTCCTTCAGTTTCCATTCAATTTACAGATCCCCCTTCCCCTGCACAGCTTTCTCTCAACCCCTTTCTTGTGTTCTTTATAATCTATTTACTGAAGACACTGGGCTGTTGGTCCTACCAAGTCTCCTGCTTTCTGACTTTACTCCCGTGGTATTCACTATCACCTTTCCCAGTTGGCTGAAGAAGCTTCATGGGATGCAGCTTCCCTTTGAGTTGGCAGGACTATGTCAAAGGGGATGGCACGGGAGGGGCAGTACATGGCTGTGCCACACTTCAAGATGGAGGCAGGCACTGATTACCAAAAGCCACCAACTCACGAGGCTATGCATTAAGGTAACTGTTTCTATGGCATCTTCTAGACTTCTCAGCTTCCAATACTTCTAAAAAGAGAGAGCCTATCACCTCATCATCAAATGTCTTTCATACAGGGGTATGCGCACTCACAAAATAAAGGCAGACTGAAGTCTGGGATTCAATCAATATACAATACTTGATTCTCTGTAGTTATATAATATTTTTCAAAATATTTTTCTGGTTTTTATTAGCATCCTCTAGTGAAGATCAATAATTGGTGTATTAGCTCATTGTTCCAATTTCAAGATAATTTTGTACTCATGAGCAAACACACTTAGTAAGTCTCAGTCTATTCCAATTATTATTCCTAGTGATGATCAAATTGCACCATCCTTGCTCAGTTAGGTCCATTAAGCATCTTCGAGTCCTTCTGATAAATCTTGATCTTTACTTCCTGATCTAACAAAACACTGAAGTCATCTAGTCAGAGCTGCTTAGAATTAGCTACTTCCATAAATAGCTGCCATTCTGTTAGTGAAAATGGAACCTAGACTCCATCATACGAACACCTGGGAGAGTCTTAAGCCTATTTGAATCTATTCTCCTTTCTTAGTAGGGGAATAGTCAATCCTGCCTGGCCTAAATGGGTCCTCAAAAACTGATGATCTTAGGAAGAGATGATGCAAAACAGGTTTTCAACTGAGGCTGTAACTGTGGGCATCAAAATTGGGAACATGAAGTGACTTAGCAGCTATCTTGGCATTTCAAGGTAGTAAGAAGAAAGATGGGTAAAGATGAAAGTTGTAGGTTCAAATCCGAGCTTATCAACTTCATGTGAATAGTTTATCACCTAACCTTTGAAGCTCCATGCCCTCAACATTGCATCCTTCCTAAGGCTGTTGGAGGCTCAGATGATGCCATAGTGAAAACAAACACAGAGTGCTAGATGGTACCCAGTAACATTAAAGACGTAACAAGCTGGTCCCAGCAATGTACAGTCTTGCCAAAACTGAAGGAGTTGTCTAGAATCAGGCCTCAGCTTCCTCTTGTCCTACTCAGTGTCCCCAACATACCCACGTGAGTCTCTGAAAATGCTGCAGAGGACTAATAATGGCTTCTCCAGAGCCTTCTTAAACCGCATTCTATTGATTACTTTGTTGAAAAGATGATATCATAGATTGAATGTTGCCAAAGGAAATAAATAAATAATATATTCCTCCGAGGGCTATTTTCTTATTTGATATCTGAGTTGACAACTTTCATTTTGAGAAACTTAGGGTGTTTTTTGAAAAAGCAGATCCCATAGTAACAAATGTTGAAGGGATTTTAGTTTTTAGATAAAGGAGACTCATCACACCCCAAGCACTGATCTGATAGCTCAGAGCCCTAGCAATGCCTGAACAATGCCTCATATAGCATTTGCGTCTTAGAAAATGCAACATTATTATGTTAAGTCATCCCTCCTTCCCCCAGGACCCTCCCTGACCATTACATCAGTGCTGCCCTGTAAACTTTGTTTCTCTAGGATTTTATTTTTGAGGCTCTGTCAGAATGACTTTTAAGCCAATATGCTGAGAATTGCCACAGCCATCCAGCAGTTACTATAGCCACATGAAGTATAGCAAAAAATGGACTTGAAATATTCACAATATGTTATTGAAAAATTCAGAGAAGGTGGGGGCATGGAAAGAGAGACTGTCTCCTTCCAGCCCCTTTTAATGCAGCCATACACTTATTCTATAGCTTTCTTTGTCCATACATTGGTAGCCATGTTTATACAGTAGCATGGCCATGCCACTCCTCATTAATTAATTAATTAATTTTTACATTATGCCCTGATTGGAGCTTCCTCTCCTTCTCCCCTCCCCTTCCTCCATCTCCCTTCCCTTTCTCCACAGAGCAGGGGAGACCTCCCATGGATATCAACCTGCCTTGGCATATCTAGTTGCAGTAGGACTAGGTGCATTTTCTCCTGTAGTGGTTAGACAAGGCAGCCCAGCTGGGGGAAAGGGATCCAGAGGCAGGCAACAGAGTCAGAGTCAGACCCTGCTCCTGCTGTTAGGAGTCCCACATGAGGACCGAGCTGCACGACTGTTACATTTGTGTAGGGGGTCTAGGTCTGTCACACGGCCGGCCGTGCCATTCTTTAAATCAGTTACTAATGCTACTGGGATGATTGGTGAATGCAAGGGCGGTGGGGGTGGGGGTGGGGAGGGGACTTTGTTGACCAGCTCTGTCCTCAGCATGACAGAACTTTGCTCCATCAGCTGCTACAGTTGATTTTGAGTGCCACAACCATCTCTTGTTGCTGTGTGCTCTTCTTCCTTCCAGAAGATATTTAGCCCGTCTTCTCATCATACTTATTTCACCTGCTTCTCACATCATTGCTCTTGGAACAGGCGGGTGGGAAGGCAGGTGAGTGGATCACCTGAACAGCAATGCCACACTCTCAACTCTACACACATTCTCTGCAAGCCCTACAGTGCAAGCCTGGGGTCACTTGGGTTTGATACCTCTCTCTTCGCAGGCAAGGCTGCTGAACTTGGATGGTGTCAAGTTTGCCCTTCTCAAGAACGGACAAAGGAACTCACGAAACAAACAAGTCACATGTTTTAAATGAAGCATTATCTTTCCCTCACTTCCCACTGGCTTCTCCAAGTTGATATCATCAAGATCAGTATGCTCTTTATGTTATTTTTAACCTTTATTTTATTTTTTATATAATGTATTTTATTAATTTACTCATATTACATCTAAATTGTTATCCCATCCCTTGTATCCTGCCCAGATCATGTTCTTCCTGGAAGCTACTACATAAACAAACATCCACTATTTTTAAAACGCAAGAAAACACCAGAATTTTTCTTTAGCATGGTAAGAATGAGGCCTGAGCCTCGCAGGGTAACTTAACAGCAACAGTATCAAGAGGTGTTATCTACCTGCAGGATAAATAACAAGTCCCCTCCCATCCTTCCTCTCTACTCCAGGATGCAGGGTTGATTTTAGCTGCAACGTCAGCATCGTTTCTAGCTATTGCATGGACTGGAGCATAGCTCATATTTCATACTCATTACGAAATCTGTAATGCAGAGTCTCAGGCCAAGAAAGTACTCATTATATCCTTGAGCAAGTTAGTGACTGACTTACATTTTCAACACTCAGGGTCTTAATTTACTTAACTTTTTTCAAGCTTTACTGGGAAATTGCCAGTTGTCTTTCCTTTAGACCCAAGTCACTTTTCATCACCAAGCTATTTTTAGCTACTGAGAAAATTCTCAAAATGGTTCAAATTGTGGCACTGTCTTGTAACTTTATCCTTTGTCCTTCCTAGCTGAGCTCAAAGGTGACATTGTCTTAATTGGCCAAAGAGTTAGGTAGTTTCAACTATTCTAAAATAATGCCCATAGTGGGGGGCGGGGAGAAACCCTACAGTTTAGAAGAAGAATTTCATATGTGTATATCCATAAAATTGCTGGTTTTAAAACTTAGGTGGATTTTTTTTTTGTTTCTTTTCTGTAAATTGAGGACCAATGGCCTGACTACTATTATAAGATGCTATGTGCAAGCACTAGTAAACATAAGTACCTGATAGTCAGTAAATTTACAATGTCTCATATTTGGATGCCTTATGGAAAGTTTTGAATTAGGTATTTTTCCAATATTATATTTTTGAGCACCTACTGTGTGCCACAAAGTATTCTTTCCCCTGAGGACTGCCAAGACAAGCAAGAGAGACAAAAATCCCTGCCTTCTTGAAACTGTATTGTAGTAAGAGGCAGTGGAGAGGGACGGAAGGAGACAGACAGGGAAGGAGACACAGGCCAGAGTCAGGATAACACTTGGCATGGAGACTGTGCCACAATATAAATATGTCGGCCAGGGTACAGCTTATATAGAAGGTGACAGTCAGGCAAATGTGCTACCTTTTGCCTCTGCAGTGTCCCTCAATGGTTCTTTTCTTAGAGTTTTGGTCCCCAGTTCCTTGCTGGTGAGTGTTGGTGGAACCTGTAAGATGTGACCCTAGTGAGAGCTTCTAGACCACTTGAAGAACATCCCCCAAGGGGATTGTGGGACAGTGTTCTCTTCCTCTCATTCTCCTATGTCCAGGAGAACAAGTTTCTGGCACCTTTTGCTCTTACCATGAAGTACTCTCCCAACACAGGCCCAAAGCAGCCAAGCGACTGTTTGGGAATTGAAACCTGCCAAACTGAGTCACAAGGAATCAAGCCTTCCCTTTCCTGCTTATCTTGAGTGTTTGGGACAGTTTTGAAAAGGTGATCAACAGTGACAGTCAAGAGGAGGTTAGGAAATTGTCTATGTGAACACTTGAAGAAAGTCTGCTCCAGATAGGGACATCAACCACAGCATGCTGTCAGAAAGGTGGGGGGTGGTGTGTGTGGGGGATGTCAAAGTGAGCATGTGGACTCCTAAGAAGACAACAAGACTAAAGAGCAAATGGACCAGCTGTTGATTGTCTCTTTAAGGACTTGACCTTCAGTCCAGCGCAATGGGAGGCCTTTAGGACTTAACCCAGAGCAGTGATACTCAACCCCCATGCATTTCCAACAGACCCAATGTCATGTCCCTCTGCGAAGCAGATCTCAGGGGGAGAAGTCTGAGAAATAAGGAATCTGGGAGGTCACTGTAGTAGTCCAGGAAAAAAAGATGGCAGTGGCGCTGCTGGGGACCAGAGCAACGGAAGTGCTAGAGTGTGTTTGGACTTGGCATAATACTTAAAGGGAAGTGATGCACATTGCCTTGAAGGACCAAATGAAGGATGCTGAGAAGGAGAAAGCCTTAGTAGCCTTACGTTTACATTATCTACTCCTTTCATTCAAACGTCTGAAAAATCTTCCCATTTCCCTTCAACTCTGTGTCCCTTGCTGTACCCAAGTCATCGAGTGCAAGTCTGACTAGCTCTTCCCATCTTCTTAGCCTGTGTCCATTTGTAATTTAACGTCACACTTCCCTCCGAAACATTTCCTAGAATATAAATGATAAATGATCATTTGTTCTTGGAAGTTGACCTTCTGTCCCTGCTTAGATATGCTTGATCAGCACTTCAAAGAAGAATTTTTGGGGCTTTCCTCTAAATGTCTCCTCCATAAACATAGCAGTCTTTATAGCAATGCACCCAGGACTCCTTGTCACCTGGCGTGCTTTGTTGCTGACTCTCACGTGCACACAGACACAAGAACACCCACGACACCTGTGTCTAAACCACCCAGACCTTGCCTCTGCACCAGGCCAAGAAAGAGGTCCTCAGTTTCCCAGACTTTGTAAAGATTCTTGGATTCTCAGGCAAGCCAGTGGCAGCGGGGTGCCTTCTTGCTCTCTGTCTTAGCCCTTGTCTCTGTTACAGATCTGTGTCTCTGTACCCAGGGACCAAGAATCCTAAGTCCTCCCACTTGCATGGCAAAGATCTAACCTACTGACCTATCTCCCGGGTCCTTTAGTCCACCCAATTTATGTGTTAAAAACTTAACTCCCAACATGTTAGTATGAAGCAGAGGCTGATCATGATGGAGAGGCCATCATGCCCAGTGACTTGTAAAAGAGTCCCAGGAGCTGCCTTGAGTCCTCTGCCGTGTAGCTAAAAAAAAAAAAAAAAAAAAAAAAAAAAAAAAAAGGCACTGTGTACTAATGAGAAAGTACTCTCTCTCTCCCCAGAAGCCGAACCCACTAGCACCTTGATCGTAAACTCAACAACCTCTAGAGTTTCTGAGAACTAAAGGCTTGTTGTTCATAAGTTGCCCAATTTGTGGACCTGGCTATTAAGACAGAGTGAGTGGATGAAGATCTCCTGAGTTTTTCTAAACATCTCCTAACAGGTGAACACACCCTTAGACGTTTTCCATCAAGGATACAATGATAGGTAAATAAACTCAGTAATGAGGTTGTTACACTTTGGGACTATACACATCAGGTAAGAATATCACAAAAGTGAAACACAACATTATTTTACTAATCATATATCAGGAAATACAATGTGATCTAAGCAAAGGCAGCCCCAAATTTACAGCCACGGGCAAAACCAACAACAACAACAACAACAACAAAAACAAACAAACAAACAAACAAAAATTCCCTAGCCCACCTAATCCTTTCATGTTCAACACCCATATTGAACATCATGTTCAATGTTCCCATGTTCCTTTTCTTGCTTACACAAAAGGAAACCAGAACCGGGAATGTAGGTAGAAGTTGTATTCCGTTATTTACCATTCATATCAAATAGACATGCTTTCCAAATATCGCACCTGGTGGTTCTCCATGGTTTCCCTGACTTTAACAATTAGCTATTCACAGATTTTTTTTCCCCCTGGAGACTAAAAAGTGCAAATGTCTTCCAAAGTTAAAGAGCTTAAAAATATTTTTTTTCAATATCTGCCTTAAAGTTCTACCCAATGTGTTGCCCTGGGGTCCAAATAGCCACAGCTTTTTTAAGTGACACCAGTAAACCTGTCCAGCTGGAATTAAACAAAACTTATATAATTAATATTGGTAAGATGTCTTAAGCTCTTGGCAAGAAAATGAGTGCTGAAATCCAAAGCTATTCTATAACTTTCTCTTTAAATCAGCTGCCAGCTATATTCCAGACATCAATTTCCAGCTCTAAGCAAAACTATTGCTACTATTAGAAACCTACTGTTTCTTTTTAAAAAGGAAGGGTCAGAAAGATTCATTAGGATGGGTCAAAGGAGCCACAGAAATGGCACCAGCCGGCCAGAGGCACAAAACCATACCGAGTCGACGAATCAACATAACTCACTGGAGTGCAAACTACCCTTGCACCCTAATCCATACAGCTGTTAACCAGAGAGCCGCTGCTAAATCTCTGTGGTTTTCCTCACAATCAGACTTTTGCTGAAATGCTGCTGGTCAGCTAATGCCCCATGAAACAAAGTTCAAACTGCAGGCCATCCCACAACAGGCCCATTGCATCGGTGGTCTGAAGACGAAACGCCAGAGTACTTGAATTCAGTGAACTTGAATATCACACGAGCTGTATTTAGAATCCCTACTTATTTGAACTTCAGGTATGACTTGGACAGCTCCGGTTTTTATCTGCTAAAGGTGGCAATACCGGGCAAAGGAACAGTAAGATAGTGCACTTTGCAGGGACATTATACCCACATCTAGTGCAGATGTCTATGGACCGCATGCTAAGCTTCTGTACCTCACTTAATGGTCCTTATTGCTTACAAAAATGAGAAAGCTTTCACAGCCTGTAAACAGTGTTAAGAACATATAAGTGAAAGAAATGGGCTGTGCTGAGTAAAGGATTAGGACAAATATTTAAAGGTACATACGCCAGAAAAATGTTACATCAGTCCCTGTCATTTAAATAATGCAAGAGGTAATAACCTGCATATACAGCGGGTGTCTGGCTTTGTAGTCAGCGGTTTGCGCATTAACTGACTGATATCCTATTAACCCCGCATTTCCAATGAGAACACAACCACCGACTGCTTCTTCTTAGAGCTGTCATTGTCTTCCTCTGGAAACATTAACCTCACACTTGCTAGCTCATGAGCAAGGCAAATAGTTGTCTCCTCAGCTGATTTAGAGACGGATGCTTTTAAAAGGAGGCACAGAGCTCTAACTGCTCTGCGAAGAAGCTTTCATTTGCCACGGGGTTTCCCTGAGGTGATAAGCAGTTTTGAAAATGCCACTCTGCGTTTCTTGTAAGGGTTGTGCGCGCTCCTCTCCCAATCGCCGAGTGAAAATTACTGTTTTAGAAAGTTGTCGTAGACATCATGAATACTTGACCAGTGTTTTCTTCATAAAAACGCAATTAGACCAGGCCCAAGTGCTGAGGTTCAATTAGAGATCTGGCCATTACTGAAGGCTCTGGGTTCTGGAGGAGGGGTCACTGGGAGCCATCAGATAAAATGACCCATTTAATCCGAATTATCCCCAAATGTGTTGCTCTGGGGAATCCGACCTTTAAGATTTAGCTGACTTGGGCTTTCTAAATACACCATTTGCAAAAGTCCTTGCTGAGGACTTTGTTTTCCTCTGTCACTGAGCCTCGCCCCTCCCCCATCACTGTGCTGTGTCTGAACTACCGCATTCTTAACCTTTCCAATTAGGCAGTCAGTGGCTCAGCTGCCCATCTTCCAAATTTGCACTCAGAGTTTGCAGGAACAGTCAGCCTCTCGGCATGTCAGCTGCAGTCTGTGGTCTGGTCTGCGTACTTCAAACACAAACACACATTGCTCTGGGTTTGTGTCCAGGAAGGGTGACCTGTATATTCGGTGCTGAATATTAAGGTTAATGGCAGTGCAAGATGGCATTACTGAGCATTCCCAGGTCCCCAGCACAGTCTATTTGTAAGTATGCTCATTCAGTTAGCATTTTCCCCACCTTATGAGGTGACCCCCCCTTACTCCCCCAATTCTAAATATAACAAAATGCAGGGTGGTTAAGGGCCTTGCCCTGAACCAGGGTAGGCACTGTAAGTAGTCAGGCAGCAGCAGAATCTACCTGCTTCCCATAGATGCTTTGGCTCCCTGAATGCACCAGCAGACAACATAGAGGCCTTGCCTTTGTACAAAGGAAGATGCTGTGCCTTTCGCTGTAACCACAGATTTCACGTGAAAGGAACGCAGGCAACTCTCGCTTGTTGCTCCAATAAGCCTTCCTGGAAAAGGTGGCTAGTTTTCAATGTATTTGTGATCCAGCTACTGAACTGACACATATGACAACTTGTGTGGGCAAAGAGCAGTGTCTGGTGTTAGGTTTCCAGAGAAGAGAGAGAAGATGGATCCAGAACACACACACACACACACACACACACACACACACACACACACACACACACACATCCTCTACCTTACTAGTGGGCAGACTGCAATTCTAGCTCTTTTGGTCTTCCTTACCAGAGGACCAATGAATGGTACACGGTGCCTGTGGAGGGTGTCCTGCTGTAATGCTGTCTCTGGCCCAGTCAAGTATCACTTTAAGGGTTTTGCTCAACTTTTTCTGAAGCCTTTAACACTGAAGGGAAAATAAAATGGGGGGAAGGGAGGGAGCTATCCTTTGGTAGCTAGCTTGCCAGGGAAGCGCCAAGACAAACTGCAGGAACATGCCTGCCATTATCTAGAACCTTCTAGAAAACTATGTCAATCTGAAAATGCTCTACTTTGGAATGCGGAGACCCCCATGAGGTATTTATGATCATTTATGACATTATTTGCCTGCTTATTTATGGTAAGCAGCTTTATTAACAAACTGTCCATGGAAAGATTCATTCAGATTTACAAACTCCAGAGAAAGCCGCCCTCAGCCCCTTGGCTTCCCGGAGGAGGGGACAGCAACATGAAGAAACAAGTAAGAGAAAGAGTCATGATGTCTACCTGGGCCTGAGGAGCCTCTAACCCTGATGGCTCTGATCCCAGGTAGAAGCCTGGAGGGGCATAGAGCTGATGCTGTTTAGCTGGTCTCTGAACCAGCGCCCACCTGGCTCTGGGAGCTGGGGAGGGCAATGGGCAATGTTTTTCTCTCAGCAGAGCACAGCTGTAAGTAAGACTAGCAAAATCAACCAGTCATCAAATCAACCAGTAAACCTTATTTGAGCTCCTTGTTGGGATCCGTTTTTTGTTTTTGTTTTTGTTTTTGCCCGCTGCAAGAGCTGTTTAAAAATATCAAGCACATAGAAAGATAAAAAATAAATAAATATGCAAAATCAATTTAGCCAACAGAATCTCTCCTTTAGCCCACTGCAGGTTTCCTACATTTCCTGAATGGGTTCCCTTCCTTTAGTAAACATCTCTCCTTTGAGGACCCGGGAATTACCTTTGGAGGCAATCCAGCTGGGAAGGCTAATACATTTTCATATCTAAGCGCTACTCTCCCAAGAGGGCTGCGCCACGGAAACCGCCTGACTGTTCCGGAAAGATCTGCAGGCAGGTCTCTAGACCTTGCAGCTACTGGAGCAGAAAGGCTCTCCCAGACCTTAGCATGTAGGCAAAATACGATGCTATTGACTCAAGCAGGGAAACTTTCCCCTAAAAATATATTATCCTCGGAGAGCCACAGGGAAGCTTCCGGGCTTCTTCTCAAGTAGTTGTGACTTCTTTTGGTTTGCGGGGGTGGGGGGGGGTGGGGGTGGGGGGGGGTGGAGGATGGTGGGGGTTGGGGAGGCACATTTACAGGAACCCAAGCGATAAGAGGGGGAACACATGAACTTGAATCTCGAATTGGCTTATACTACGTGGCTTTGGATTGTTCTTAAACAGACCAAGGACTGCTGCTCTCTTGGGTTACTCTCCACCGCCCACCCTCCAGACCCTGTCTTGTCCCTTATCCATGGTCCTTTATTGGGCTGCAGTTTCTCTGGACAAAAACCTGGGTCCCAAACTCCAGACGATGGTGTCTGATTTGTTGTTGTTGTTGTTGTTGTTGTTGTTTTCTTTGCAGTTTGCGGGCTGGCTTGGGTTGTCTGCCCAAGGTCGCAGCTGCAAATAGTCCTTAGACCATCTGGGCATGCACAGAGGTAGCTTAGAGCAAGAGGTAAGATAAATGGGGATGAGGATGGGGAGAAGGGTGTGTGTGTGTGTCCTACTTTTAGCCAATTTACTAGTTTCATACGGGGTTACGGGGTTGGTGGGTTGCCACAAGTTTGTAAGGCTCTTGGCCACAGTAGGTAGACCTGCAATCCTCCAACAATGATCTTAAGCTTGACCCCAACCTGGGCTACCGCCCCTGAGACTGTGCCGCATCATCCCTAAGCCTAAGCAGAGGGGGACGCGGGAGTTTCTGAAACCTCGTAAGTCCTGAGCATTAACTAGCCCGCTTGAGCGCACTCAGTGCCGAAGCCCTCCTAGCAGCGGCTTTATCGAACCACTCCCCGGCCTCTGCATCCCATGGCAGGACAAACCACAGCATGAAGTGATGTCTGGGACTGTGGCAGGTGCGCCCTTGAGACCCCAGCAAAGGAGAGAAGCGGCGAAGAGCTTCTCGGTGCGGGGTTCGGTGTTAGAACGCGCAAGCTAGCCGGCCACCTGTTTCACAGAGACCTAATTTGAGGGGGGCTTCCACAGCAAAGACCCAGTCGTCCCTCCCCTCCAGCACCGCCAAAACCGCACGTCTCAAATCTGAGGCCGCACACCCCTATAGACCCACCACCACCCTCCAGTTTGGATTTATTTCCCGTCAGCCGGAGGGAGCCTGGGTCCGGCTTCCCCATCCCCGGCTCTTCGAAAGACCGCGCCAAGTACCTGCGGTGAAGATGCAGAGAGCGATGAGCGCCTTGCAAACCATGTTACTCCAATGCTCAACACCGGAGCTGGATACGGCTAGGGAAGTTTCCTGGGGTTGACCAAGTGCTTCTGACACCAGCAGCTCCTCTTCCGCCTGGTGGGCTGCGGGAGGAGCGGAGAGGTGCTGATGGCCCGGAGTGATCAGCCCAGGCAGTTTCTGTGGCAGCTTTGGTGTCTGACGGCGCAAAGCGAAGCGGAGGTGGTGCGCAGAGTCAGCTGTGTGCCCTGCGGCGCCAGGCGCACTTCTGCTCCATCCCAGCTGCGGGAGCCCAGGGCCCGCCTGCGCGGTCGCCAAACCCCGCCCACGCAGCCCTCCCGCGAGGACAGGGCCACCCCCCTGGACTTCCCTCTCCCCGTGCACAGGTCCCAGGAGTCCCGGCCCAGGGCGGCCTCTGCTGGACAGTAGGCGCTAGGTCCGAGAGAGCTTTCAGTAAATTCAGCTGCAGCAAAGCCCAGGTGTTAATAGGTTCCTGCCCTCAGGAATCCAACTCAGTTTCGCTTACGAAAACTCACTACCTTTAGCGAGGTGACCAAGAAGTCAATCCAGAGATTCAACACAGTTCTTGCCAAATATGGGATGAAGACCTTTCCCTCCATTTCTGCGAACAACCTTCTGTGTACATTAACCTTTCACCAGCACTGAACTCCCACGGCATTTCCTGGTCCCTATTAAACTTCATACCAGAAGAAATACCACTGTCAGGTGACACGATCGCTAGATAATTGAACCAGGTTTGACTAATTACTGTGCTGAAGTTCCTTCTAGTAACCCAGGGCCATAAAACTTACTATTATTTCATCGGTAGGAAGCTGACGGCGTGAAAAAATTAAGGAATGTGCTATGTTCATATAGCTTGTAAGAATGGTTTATACACCAGACCCATAGTAACAATACAACAACAACAACAACAACAACAGTTGCTATTTCCTGAGAAATGGCAATACACTATACTCTGGGCAATGTACATTCACACACTACCCAGGTCATTTACTTCCTATACCATCATCCCAGGTGCGTACATTGCATCCTCATTTTCTGGGTAGGAAATCAGATTAAGTGGGTCTCCAGGCCTGGCAGTTAGATGCCTCCCTGGCTTCATTCTCTGTACTTGAACGCCTCTCCAAAGATGAGAGCTTCTCCAACGTGGGGTCAAAACTGACCTTTCACCTAATTCTTTTCGCGCCCTGTGCATTAGACTTGTCTAGTTCTCGTGCCTGCTACATGCCCCATCCTCCTCGGATTGGTGCGGTCTGAGCCTGGCGGTCCCCTAGTCAGTAGCTAGAGCTGCGGGTTGTAAGAAGAGCACAGGGTCCTTCCTAAGGAGCTGAAGAGCTGGTGTGCTCGGCACCACGGCTTTTCCGTTGTTTGTTTGTTTTGTCCTTTCCTCATATGCAGGGACTCCTCTCTTTCTCAGTCAAGGTTGTCACTTCAGCTGCGGCCAGGTCAGTTCTGTGCCTCACCTCAGCCATCGCCGCGTGCAGATCTTGGTAGGACCTCCACAGTGGGATACACCGCGCTCATCACTGTCGCTTTTCTTCATAAGGGTATTGATCCCTGTTGGACTATGAAGCAAAAGATACTACAACCCCCTTTCCTGCCTCCCTGGCAAGAAAAACTGGCTAATTTGTGTGGTCTTGACCATGTTCCTGAAAGCCTTCTGGTCTGAAGTCCTCCCGGTGCCCGCCTAACTGGTGTGATTGTGAAGCGCTCTGATTGGCGCGGAGTCTGCAACCACACCGGGATGGAGCCTCGCCGTGGTACTCGTTAAAGGCACTGGCTGGTGCCGTTTCCTTTATACAGGCTGATTTAAGAAGGTGACTCTAGGCAGATATAAAGGTTTTTGAAGATTGTGTCAGGGGAAAAAACAACTTTCCCGTTTGAAATCCAACGGAACTTCCCTCTACTGTGCAAGGCGTGTGCCACTCCAACTTTGCTACTGATGGTGCTTATGCAGATCCTCACACACCAACCAACCGGTTAAGATCGCCAAGGCTTCTCGTTGTATGTGAGACTGAGTGGAAAGCCTTCCTTTTATTGACATCATTCATTGCAGTTGCTGACTTACACTTTGAAGTTGATCAGTTTAGCCACAGCACGTTTACTCTTCACTAGACCTTAAGGTCGGCCATGGAAGTAGATTGTTTACAGTATCCTGGGTAGGCCAAGTTATATTTCTGTTTTATGTCAGCCCCAGGACCAACCCTTAGGCAGTGACAGGTAATTTATCGTCCAAGACCCTACTCTGTGCCAGGACTGTGAGGGACCTGGTGTTGTAGCTCAATATAGTTATCTGCTCCCATAATTAGTAAGATAAGGGAAGAGAGAAATCTAAGTATTAGGTGCGCCATTTAAACCATCTACTCAGAAGTGGCACTATATTAATTTATCTAGAGTAGGGCTCCAAACTGTTTTATTCTGCCAGAGAAAAGTTTATGTGGTCCCAGATATATAGACATGTGAAGTAAATCAAACATTTTGCTGATCACAATTCATGAGTACATTTATTAAAAACAATTTTTTTGCTAAAATCTATAGTTCCACCATTTGTTAAAAGTGAAAGCAAGGTTACATAAAAATGACATAGATGTGTTTGCTTATTTTTTTCTGTTAAGAATCAAGCCATGACTGAACTTTGGTTGCTACTGGTTACAGAGCATTTCTAGTAGTTCAGAGACAACCAGTGTCTTTTAACTCATTTATTCTCTGATGGTTTCAAACATATATGCAATGGATTTTAGTCCTTTTTGCTCCCTATTTCCCTGGCTCACCCCCTCCTTCTCCTTCTGAAACTCTTGTTTCAAAGGTAAAAACGTCCTAAACATAAACACACAGCACAAAATGGCAGAAGCCTGCATAGGGTCTTTTGAAACATTGTTGGAGACTTGTCATTCAGAGGAAGCACTCGGAGGATGGCCCGTGCACTAGACAAGGCCCGGGGGTCTCACAGGGAGGGGAAAATGAGTATTCCATTGGGTGTTACAGTTAGCTCTTTTAAATGAGACTGCCTGTATCAGATGGCAGTGGAAACTCCGGGGCCTGTGAAACATCCAAAGGCCTGTGATGATGCCGCAGTGTTACAGCCCTTTGGTTAGGCTGCTATATTTATGGCAGGGGTGCAGGTAAAAGCCAGATTCTGGTTGGCTCCCAGCTGAAACAAAGGTCTGTTGAGACTCAGGCCTGGCAGGGTAGAAGGCAGGTCGGTGCTTCCCCGGTGGTCAGCACTGAGCTCGAGGTGGTCCGGCAGGCTCCAGCAGGTGACTGAGGCAGCTATGATGGCCTGGCCGGCAGCCAAGTATCAGGAGTTCAGTGGCAAATTTTCAGGGAAGAGGAAAGCCCTTTCTTCTCCAGAATAAATGACATTTCTCAGATAGTTCTGGTGAAAAGCTGATGGTAACACATAGCATGCTTTTTTTTTTCCCCCAGGTGAAATCAGGGACTTGTAAACTTTGGGCAGTGGAAGGGGTTTAGAGGGTGAGTGTGTTTGATTTGCTGGGACTAGGGGTACCAGGGATATTTGATTTACATGTAACAGCACATCCCTATCATAAGAGGGGGAAAGCAGTACCTATTTATCCTCTAGGTGGAGGAAGAAATCCAGGTAAGGTTAAAGGTCATTTGCTGAAAGCTAAGCCATCAAGATATCTCAGCATACAGTGGATGTTTCCCAGGAATCTCCAGGTGCACACTGAATGAGGGTTTCTTACTAGGAATGGATTGGGCTTGTAATCTTCCTGAGGGCTATGTGACTTCCCTAAGAGTATCTGGGGCTCCCTAGAGCAGGTGGAGAGGAGACCAAGCTGAGAAAGGGAGAGCATCATCTTACACTGAGCTCAGAGGCTATCCAGAAATGCCAGACTTTGACCTTAATAGCAGGGTCCCACGGAGATTCTGTCCTAACTCCAAGTCAAAATTCATTTAATATATATTTTTAATGAAACTATCCAGCAACTCAAAATGCAACAACAACAACAACAAAAAAAAACCCCCCAGACATTTGAATACAATAGAAGCCAAAGATATACAATTTGCTGCTTGCATATTGAGGAATTAGCAGTAGGAAAGTATTGAAAGTCTTTGTTTTCTGTAATTAAACCATTGTTGCTGTAAGAGGAGAAAACTTTTTGTGTACATTAAAAAAAACCCTAAAATTCTTGATGCACAATAGTCTTGAGTATGAGCTGAGGTGTTTCAGGCAGTGTGGGCTGGCTTTAGGTGGTATGACGGCATGCCCAGTGCTAAATGCGCATGCTCTGTGTTCAGAACCAAGGTTGCAGTGATGTCTTTAGATGTAACACAGTCAAGTCCCAAGCACCTTGTATCCACTTTTGGCTTTGACTTAATTAACTCTTTAAATATGTTTACAACTCCATCTCCAGTTACACAACTAGCTGTAATTAGTTGGGGGTTAAAGCAAATCGACGGCCATGCCCAACTTCAAGAAAGCAATGAAGCTTAGTCTATCATGAGACAGAGAGGAGAAAGTCTAGTGGGGGAAGAGTTATGCTATATGTCACAGTAGTTTGTTGCCTCTGCCACCAGCGGGCTTCTACTCATGTGATGGTGAGTCAAAAGACGTGCAATAATAAAGGCTTCTAGGTTAAATGTTATAAATAATAGCTAATGTTTATTGACATCTTCTGTGTGTTAGGAAAGTTTCTAAGGTATGTGTGTATCTCTCTGTGTGTGTATCTGTTAAGTAGATGCATCTGTTTGCACTTTATGAAGTAGGTACTATAGGAGACCAGAATATGCCACCCCAAAATACACCTCTTTGGCATAAATAATTACTTTACGAAACAGGAGAAGCTTTGAGAATACAGTAGAAATTACTGTTCTGTAGAAAGGAATTTACAAATGCAACATCTCTTTGTATGGATGTCTCTATCTCAGTGCTAAGAGAGATAAAGGGATAACTAAATTACTAGGCATATAAATCAGTGTGGAGAGCAGTGGGTTAAGTCTGTATAACAAACCTAATACTGCTTTTCAAAGCTTTTTGCTGGTTACTTCTCCCAACGCCTGTTAACATTAACTGTTGTTGCGATTATGATTATGATTTTCTTATTCAGTTGAAGATGCCTGCTAAGCCTAACTTCATGCTTCCTCTTTGAGAGTTACTCCTTCCATAAGCATCTCCCTTGTATAGATTGTCTATGCATGTTCTTAAACTTTTTTTCTCTCTTGTTAATCTGCCTTTCATTACAAGGGATCCAAGCTAAGATTTTCTGTATGATATAATCAAAACTACTTTCCCTCTTCTATGATACTACTATCCTAAATTTCAAAATAAAGTAACTAATATACTTGTCATTGAAGGAACCTGAAGGATGTTATGATATATAATATAGAAGAAAGCATGTCCTCCTCAGTGGGGTCAGAGATAAAACTTGCGTGTAACTGTTTATGTATGCCTTTATATTGAGAGCTGCTCTTCAGACATTTCTCTTGGTCCTTTTGTAGTGTTCCAGTGGGTAAAATCTGAGGAAAGTCTGCCTTTTACTGACTTTGTTCCTTTTTGATCACTGTTAAAATGAATTTCTAGTGTTATGGACTTTCAACATTTTACGAAAGCATTGCCCTTGACTGGCTTAGTTCCTGACATCCTGAATGTCTTGTACTTCATGGACAGTGATAGGTGAGAGATGTCGTAGCTCACAGAAATATTATTTCTAGGCCTTTAGTCACATGACTGGTGAAAGAGAACAGCTTGGATGATAGAGCTGTGTTAGGTGATGTAACAGTGACTAGAGGTGTGGTCCTCATCTCTCTACTGAAAAAGGCCTTCACTCCCTTGACACCTGTTGGATTCTGCATTAGTGTTCTAAGGCTGCTACAATAATACTCTAGGCACAGAATGTCTTAAGGAGCAGAAGTGTTTTCTTCCTTCCTTCCTTCTTTTATTTTCTTTTTAAAAGTTTATTCATTTTTTCTTTTATCATTTCCAGTGTTGTAAGGTAATTCCAGCAGAGAACACATGGACACTCTGAAAGTGGAATAAAACTATATCTTGCCGGCTGACGATTGCATGGGGGACTTCCCTAAGTCACGCAGCCCCGAGCCTCACCTTTTATGTACAAAAACCACATCCTGGTCGACACACTTTGGTCAGCAGGAGCAGTTAGGGAGTGGCAAGACTTCAGAAGCCAAGAAGCAAGCTTAGTACATTTAGGGACTTTCCCAGATCCTGGAGCTATGGACTAGGTTTTCCATAGCTTAGGTCTTTGTTCTTATTTTGGCAGGTGTTGGGCCTACGTGCTCTGAAGTCACAATGAAGCCTCTAACATGACATCAGTTGTGCTAAGGTCTTGGTCCCCCCCCACACCAACCGCGGCCCCCCCCCCCCCCCCCCCCCGTTACACCAGTACCAGAGGGCTGAGGATTGAACCCGGGGCTTCGAATATCAACTGCTCTCCCACTGAGCTACATCCACAGCCCTCTTTTAACTTTCTGTTTTAAGACAGGGTCATGCTAAGTTGCTCAGGCTGAGATTAAACTTATCTGAAGCCTACTGTGGCCTTGAACTTGTCATCCTCCCACCTCAGCTTTCTGAGTAGCTGGGATTACAGACCTGCACCATCAGGTCCAACAGAATTTAATTTTCAAAGGTCCAGAGGTTGACTGCAGGGTTAGTTCGTGGTCAGTGATGGTTGGACAATGCCGGGTCTCTGGATACAGTGTCATATGACTTTTTAATGTGTGGTGCCCATTCATGGACTTTATAATGGCACCAGCCCTATTGGATTGGGGTGCCACTCTTATGATCCAATTTATCTTTAATTACCTTCTCTAAAGTGCTGTCTTCAAATATTGGAAGTCATAGCTTCAACATATGGATCTGAAATGTGTGTGGAGCATTAACTGAGTCCATAAATTCCATCTTCTGGATCCCAAAATTCCTTTTCTCTTACATGCAAAATACATTTACCCCACATCCCGACAGATCCAAGAGCCCTAACCTATTGCAGCACCAGTCCTACACCAAAATTCTCATCTGTCATCTAAATCAGGTGTGGGTAAGACCCAAGATATGAGTCATTCTGAATCTGATTTCTCCATTATCGAGAAACCAAAATACAGTACGGGAAAGTCTGTGGGAGAGTTTCCTCTCAGCCTCATCCCGAGGTGATATACGTAGGAGACTTGACACAATCTAAGGGCCAATAAAGTCCAGGGAAGGAAATTTGGAGTATATCCGGGGAGCCAATGGACAGCAGGACACACTGCTACCTGCTGCAGCTGTTCTTGGCACATACAGCTGCGTGACGGGGGTGGGGGTGGGGAGCGGGAGGGACAATTGTTGCTATGGCAATGAGCAGCATGGGAAACTGCGTTGCCTCTTACAGCCCCTTCCTGCCCCCATGCTCTTCCAAGGCAGGAACGCAGCAGCCTCAAGACCTTGATATATATATATATATTTTAATCTCTGCTTCATTTACTCTTCACAGGCTGAGTTGCAAACACATTTCTTTTGGGTCCACATCACTCATCACCGTAGCTTTGCTTTTTCTCTTTTGAACTCTAATTCTTTGACATTTAATACTAATGACAAAGCAGATGAAAAGCAATTACACCAAACCGTGTGGAAGTGTGAATTTAGAACTTAGCTGAGAAATACGTGCTTGGACTGGGCAGTTTTGAGAGGGCATGACGAAGCAAGACTGTTTACCTGATTTAAGCAGCAGTGTTTGAAGCTGCAGGAGCACTCTGAGAACAGTTAAGTCACGTGTCAGTAACTTTTAATTAAGGATTAAAACTCTTTAAATAGCTGGAGAAGGAAGGAGCTGGCATCATGGAGACGATGCACACAATGGAACCACTTATTCAAACCAGTGAAAACTTAATTGAGTTAATGCCTCTAGACTCTTGTGTGCTGCCCAATAAAAATAAAACACTGGCCACATACACAACTTACACGTTTTGTGTGGCTTCATTTAATATTCTCCCTCTCTCTCTCTCTCTCTCTCTCTCTCTCTCTCTCTCTCTCTCTCTCAGCCTCTATACCTCTGAGCTTCAGCACCCTCCCACATCACACTTCTGAAAAGGAAAGAAACAACTGGCATATTTTTTTGAAGAATATATTTTACATAGTCCAATGTATCTTAGTTATCATAACAACAGGTATCAAACATAAAACTATCGAGCTAGCTCACATTTTTTTCTTTTAATCCTTTGAATCTCGCTGTAGATTTCCATGAAGGTCATTTTAGTTGATTCGCTGCTTTTCAGTAAATAAGGCCAGCAGGTGCCATCATGGGCAGTGCAGCCGCAGAACAGCTGAGGAGTGAGAAATGCTGTGAACAACACTGAAGGATGCATGGCCAACGGGCAGGGCTTTATCTTCTGAACCCTTGGTTAGCATGATCCTGTCTTAAAACAGAAAGTAAAAAGAGGGCTGTGGGTGTAGCTCAGTGGGAAAGCAGTTGATATCTGAAGCCCCGGGTTCAATCCTCAGCCCTCTGGTACTGGTGTAATGGGGGGGGGCACCCAAGACCTTAGCACAACTGATGTCATGTTAGAAGCTTCGTTGTGATGTCAGAGCAAGGCACGTAGGCTCCAACACCTGCCAAAATGATTCCAAAGACCTACTTCAGATGGCTGCTGTAAGTGTATAGAAAGTGTTTGTTATTAAGCCTAGACAAAGAATTTCAGCAAATGCTGCTTGTTTGGGGGTAAAACTGATGATGATTATGGTGGCGGTAGTGTGGTGGTGATGGTGATAATGATTACCATGATAACGGTAGTGGTCGTAACGATGATAACGATGATTACAATGATAATGATGGTGATGGCAATGGTGGTTTTGATGATCATGGTGGTGGTGGTGGTGGTGATAAAGAAAAAGTACAATTAATAGTAAAATTATAACAAACATCACTGCAATGGTTAGATAGATTAGATTCACTACTCAGAGCCACTGACAGTATTTTGGCACCGTTAGTCATATGCTCAGTTTACAGCAGTATTTCTCAAAAGGGGTTATGTCTCAGGACTCCTCTGCATGGCTGTAGCTTATTAAGAACCCTGAAATGGCTGGGTGTGGTGATGCACGCCTGTAATCCCAATACTCTGGGAGGCAGAGGCAGGCGGATAGCTGTGAGTTCGAAGTCAGCCTGGTCTACAAAGCGAATCCAGGACAGCCAAGGCTACACAGAGAAACCCTGTTGTGAAAAACAAAGAAAAACAACAAAACAAACAAAGAAACAAACAAACCGAAGGAACCCTGAAATGTTTTGTAATTGCAGAATTTCTTCTTCTTCTTCTTCTTCTTCTTCTTCTTCTTCTTCTTCTTCTTCTTCTTCTTCTTCTTCTTCTCCTCTTCCTCCTCCTCCTCCTCTCCTTCTTGCAGAGTTTCTTCTTTTATACTGCATCCACGTTCAACAAAGAATGGTTTCTTAAAAGTCAGCCACAATGTGGAATCTGAAAGCATGTTAATGTAACTTTCATATTGTGTCACATTAAAATCCACTAGACTGTTCTATACTTTGAATCTGCTTTTAATCCACACAGGATTTTTTTTTATATATAATATTAAATTTTGGCCACGCGAAAAGCATTGGCTCACCAAATTTTACAAATTATCCAAAAAATTAAAGCATTTTATTATATAACATCAAAAACAACACATTTGAAAATTATAATGTGTTTGTAAAATTTTAACTCACATTATCAAAAAATCCTTCAAGTATAAGAAAGCTAGAAAGCTGCTAGTAAAGGAAAATTGCCTTTTAAAGTTTTAATTTCCCCCTGAAATACTCTTACCAGTGCCACCAAATACTACCAACTCTTTTTCCTGATGTGACAAGCTAAGTTCACAAGGAAGTGTCCAACAGATCATAGTAATCATAGTTTATCTATAACCTTTTCTTCCAGTAAAACCAATATATTTCATGAAAAAAAAAAAACAACAAAACACCACCCAGTGATTACTATAACTTGAAGGTCCTCACACGAAGGTATTTCCTAAATGACTATTTTATTTTGATATCTCAGAAGCATACTTTATATTCATATTTCTCCATTTTTAACACAGAGTATCAAAAAATCATATATTCAATATGTAATAAAAATCAGTGGCCTGTATCTCTGAACTGAGGTCATTAATGCATGGAACGTGCCATTTTTCCCTTTAAACTGGGTACACTATGTGGCTAGGAAGCCTGTGATAGCTAGGATAGCGTCATTTCATTGCTTTCATTTGTCCTAAGGCACTGGAGATTGGAAAAACATGTATACAAATATTAAGTACCATCTTAGCATTAATGTAAAAATCATTTTGATTTTACAAGTCAGGAATGATCTGGGTGCATGTGAAAGTCAGAGGACCCCTCTCAGGGTTTGGCCCTCTCCTCTCACCTGACGGAATCCAGGGAAAGAATTTCGGTCCTGGACCATTCCCCTCTACCTGCTGAGTCAGCTCTCTTGGACACATTCTTTTCATCTTGTTTTTATCTTGTCCTGTTTTGTATATTTTAACCACAAGGTACGCATACATATCTGGGTAAATTCTACTTCAAGCTGTGCAGACTTCAAGTTTTCTCCAGCTTTCCAAGTGCTCTTGACTGTAGTATTAATCAGAAAATGCACAGGGGCCGATTTTTTTCAATCTTTTAAAACATTCAGCATTATGTTCTCAAACAACAATGTGCTGGAGAGTTTTATGTCAACTCGACACAAGCTGAAGTTATGTGAGAGGAGGGAATATCAGCTAAGAAAATGCTCCCACAAGATCTGTTTGCCTCCATAAGGTCTGCCTCCACCAGGGCTATAGGGCATTTATTTTTTATTTGGTGATGGATGAGAACCAGCCTATTGTGGTGGGGCTATCCCTGGGCTGGTGGTCCTAGGTTCTGTAAGATAGCAGGCTGAGTAAGCCGTGGGGAACAAGCCAGTAAGCAGCACCTCTCCATTAACTCTGTATTACTTCTTGCCTCCAGGTTCCTGCCCTATTTGAGTTCCTGTCCTGACTTGTTTGGATGATGAACAGTGATGGGAGAGTGTAAGTAAAATAAGCTCTTTCTTCCCCGGCTTGCTTTTGGTTATGGTGTTTCATCCCAGCAACACTAATCTGAACGAAGACAAACAATAACTAAACAGTATTGGTAATGTCATTGACCTATCAAGAGTCAAAGGAAAGTACTTCCAATTAATTGTATGTGTCTTAATTTCATTGATGTTTCTTTTTTTTTTTCTTTTCTATTTTATTCCTTTTTAATCTTCTTAACTTACTGGGCAACTATTCTTGTAGGGAGACTAATTATCTAAATGACATTTACTTTCTCTGAGCATCCCTGTTTTTTGGACACTGTAATTAGGTAAAATTTAAATTAAGTTGCATATGATAAATAGATTTTCTTATTTGGTTTATTAGTTATTTTTATTTTAAGAATTTATTTATTTAGTTTTGCACTTTACGTCCCAATCATAACCTCCTCCCTTCTCTCCTCCTGGTCCTACCCTCCCTCCCTTTTCCCCCATCCCCTCTCCCCTACTCCTCAGTGAAGGGGAGTCCCCCTCTACTAACCCACCCCAGAACATCCAGTTGCATCAGGACTGAGCACATCCTCTTCCCCAGTGGCCTGGCAAGACAGCTCCATCAGGGGGAAGTGATTGAAAAGCCTGTGACAGAGTCCATGTCAGAGATAGCCGTTGCCTCCCTTAGAGACCTGCATGAGAACCAAGCTGCCCGTCAGGTACATATGCATTGGAGGCCTATGTCCAGTCAATCCATGGTCCTTGGTTAGTGCTTCAGTCTCCACAGGACCCCCCTGGGCCCAAGTTAGTTGTCTCTGCTGGTTTTGTGAAGCTCCTGTCCCTCCAGGTTCTTCTATCCTTTCCCCCATTCTTCCACTATGCTCCCTGCGCTCCGCCTACTGTTTGGCTGTGAGTCTCAGAATCTGGACCAATCCTTTGCTGGACGAAGCCTCTCAGAGGACAGCTATGCTAGACTCCCATCCGCAAGCCTAGCAGAGTGTCGTTAATAATGTCAGGGGTTGGCTCTCTCCCACGGGGTGGGTCTCAAGTTGAGCCAGGCCTTGGTTGGACATTCCCTCAATCTCTGCTCTGTCTTTATCCCTGCATATCTTGTGTGTGTGTGTGGGGGGGGGTGGTAAACTTTGGGTCTAAGTTTTTGTAGGTGGGTTGGTGTTTCCCTCTCTCCACTAGGAGTCCTGTCTAGGTAGTTACTTTTCTTGTTGCTGTAATCAAACACTTGGAAATGAACAGCTTGAGGAAAGAGAGGGCTCTATTCTGGCTCATCCTTTCATAGCCAGGAGGCTTGGCTTCTGGCGTTCTCTCAGTGACGGCAGGAGTTTGCCACATGGCTTGTTAAATGCCACCAGGTCAGCAAGCAACCTGAGCTAGAACCTAAGGCCCCCACTCCCACGGTGCTATATCTGCCAGCTAGGCCCCGTGCCCAAAGAGTTGTGTACTCCTCCTAAGCCTGCCACCGGCTGGTGACCAAGTGTTCAGATAATGAACCTGTGGGGGGCCAGTTCATAGTCAATCACTTGCTTAACAACTTGAACCACTTGAAAAATTAATTTGGCTGAAGCTTCGTCGGGATAAATTATTCCCTCTTGGGATTAAATTTCTAAATTTTATAACTCTTTCAGAACATTATCTATTATGCAGAATGTGACATTTAGTCTTGTTCTGTGAATATCTACTCTATTCTTTTTAACACAGCGGTGATGCCTTAAAGTTTATTTTTTTTAAAAAAAATGCTTTTCAGTTTGGTTGACAGATGATCTATTTTTCCATTCTACCTTAGAAGCATGGTAGTTAAAGTCTAGTTTTGATTAATTTTCTTTGTTGTTTATCCCGGCTTTACATGAACGTACAGTAACACGTGAAATAAGATGCATTGGGATGTGCTATGGTTTTAATGTGCTCCTTAAGGGAGTCTGTTGCAAAGCCAGTTCTCAGTGCATCAATGTTCAGAGGTGAAAGTGGGTGAGATATGATTATGCCATGAGAGCAGAATGAGTGATCAATTCTGTGGCAGCGGGAGTAGGTTCAATTTAGAAAGCCAAACGATGGCACATACCTTTAATCCTAGCACTTGGGAGATAGTGGCAAAAATTGGACCAAGACAATACGGCAAGATAAGTGGCACTCAGGATGCTTCCAAGCTGTGACTTTATCACTGTGATGTGTCGTGCCCCTAGAAGTAATGGGAAGTGTGTTGCCCTGTCACAATGACTTCACATTGATATTTTGTTATCGGGCAAGATCAGCCATAGACACATAAGTGAGTGGATGTTTCAATAAAACTTCAAGCAGAAATACGAATTTCACATCATTTTAATGTGTCGTGAAAAGTGATTCGGCTCTTTTCAGCCACTCTGAGATCACAGAATTTATGCAACAAATTTTGCATAAATTACCATAGATTACCAACCCATTTCTCTAAGGGGACTGCATTAGATTCTGTCTGGATTTGTTCAAACCTGTAACTACAGTGATCAGTCTGGGCTTTCTAAAGTAGGTAATAGCCAATTCCAGCTGCCTTCAGATGAGTGTGGAGTTCGGGCTGGGGTCCTGAGGTTCTGTGAGGAAAGCCTGTTTTCTCTGTCTGTGCTCTTCTGAGGTTTGGATGTAATTTTCCTGGCCTGGTTCAAGTGTTGAAGGTTTGCCTCTCTGTGTGGGGGTGCTCAGGTGGAAAAAAATTGCACAGTGGGGTCCAGTGGGGGATGGCTAGGCTGCTGCTGCTGGTGGGGCTACCCTCAGAAAAGATTAAAATCCCATGAAACTGAGTCATTATAACAGAATGTGCCTGAGTCGGTCTGATTTCCCTGTTTCACTGTGACATCTCTTTCTCACATGTGGGGTCCCACCATGATGCCGTCTCAATCAGGGGCCACTGAACAAATAGCACTGCCCATGCCAGAACTCCTGGCCTTCCAAACTATGACCGCTTAAACCTTCTTTTCTGCATTGCCCAGATTCAGGTTTTTTGTTGCAGCTGATATATTTTGTTTTTCACACGCAGCTGAGGTGAGATTTTTTTACAGATTACTTTGTGTGTCATATTTTACCTAAAGTATGTTTACATGTTTGTAGCCTGCCTTTTCCTTTAAGCTCTCTTAATGCATAGGTCTCAGTGTTAGACAAGGAACCCTCATCCATCACTCCAGTGCACACAAGCCAACTTCATATCTCTTGTTCCCCAAGTGGCCATTACACTCGGGGCGTCAACGGCTTTAACAGCTGCTAACCACGCTAATTAAAGAGCCATTTTCTCCCAGTTCTTTGGACCCATGTGGTTTTTCTTTGCTTTCTTTATACCAGGACTGTATATTCATGAAAAGATTGTAATAGTTTTCCAACATGTTAAGGACAGTTTGTAGCAGCAGGTGGGCTTTCAGAAATTCTGCATTTAAGGAAGTGGATGTCCTCTTTTTCTCTTCCGTTTGCTACTATTTTCTTTACCTTCTCAAACTCACATCTAATTTAAGCTTCCCCTCTTTTTAGACTGGCACAAAACTTTAAGATTTGTCACTGTAAGTTACTTTTATCTTTCTGGATTTTTTTTTTTTTTAATTTAAAGACAATGGTCCCGGGATCTTGTATGATGCTAAACTTTTGAGTGTGAATGAAACCCATTTAACTGTTGAGTCATCTGCTTCTTCTTGAACCAGGTTAGCCCAAAAAATTGGCCATCGTTGGCAACACGAGTCTTCAGATCCAGGGTCTCTCTGCAAAGGTCATGGTGTCAAAATCCTTGCAAAGAGAGTCACTTCCTTACCGAATGGCTTCACCTAGTGAAGGGACCGTGCCTGAGGAGCAGATCCCAGAGCTCCTCTGCATGTAAACCCATAGATGGTCTCTGTTTGTTATTCAACCTACTCTCCTAACCTGGGAATCCTCCTTCCTGGGAAATTATATTCTTCTTATGATTCTGGCACAGATACCCTGTCTACCCCCTTAGTCTTAGGGCTTTAGGGATTAGGGCTTTAGAAACAAAGACCTGGAAGACTGCCAGACATTTTCAGCATTTCCCCTGCTGTATTGCTCTCTTGTTCTTTCTCCTTCAGGCTGCTAATTGAGGGAGAAATGAATCAGGAAGAAACCTAGTAATGTGCCAGTTTGTTTTTTATTTTTAAAGACAAATATCTTTAGTGTATCTTCCTACATGTTTGGAAGGTGATGTTTCCAAAAGGTTGGTAGAGTGTCTGCAGAGCAATGGGCATCAGGCGGGGAGGGAACGGAATGTCAGATACTCTCTGCGAGCAAAATCACCAGGATTGTTAACTGATGACACTGTGTGTCCTCATAGGCTAGAGAAAGTGTCTTCCAGGTTTCTGTTGGTTTGGTTTATTGAGCAGTGACATTCTGTAGAGATAGTGGCTTTGGGAAAACTTTTCACATTCAAGTATTTCCATACTTGAGTATATGGGCTCATGGCTTCCAATGGGTAGAATGTCTACAGGTTGAAGATTATTACCCATTGCTAGTATCTAACACAATCTCCGTTCCTCTGCAAAGCAATTTGACTGAAGTGGACATTGCTTTGGCTTTTTAAAAAAAATTACCTTTACATTTTAAAAATTCGTTATTCACTTTATATCCTGGTCATAGGCTCCCCCGCTCCTCTCCCTCCGCTCCCATCCTCCCTCCCTGTCTCCTCCCTCCCCTTCCACTACTCCCCAGAGAAGGGGACACCCCCACCCCCAGCATATCAAGGCACATCAGAACTGAGGGTATCCCCTTCCCCTGTGGCTCAGTGAGGCATCCCCGCCAGGGGAAAGTGACAAAAGCAGGCAGCAGAGTCCAAGACACAGGCAGCCCCCACTTACTAGGGTACCCATGTACGGCCCATACATCTGTGCAGGTGGCCCAGGTCCAGCTCACGCATGGTCCTGGGCTAGAGCTCCCGTCTCCACAGGCTTCCCTTTTGGACCCTGGTTAGTTGGCTTTGTTGATCTTCCCTTGGAGTTGCTGTCCTCTCTGAGTCCTCCATCCTTCTTCCCCACTCTTCCCCGAGATTCCCTGCACTTCACCCCACGTTTGGCTGTGGGTCTCCACACATGCTTCCATCCCCTGCAGGGTGGAGCCACTCAGAGGGCAGCCATGCTAGGCTTCCATCCACAAACACAGCAGAGTATTGTCAGTAGTGCCAGGGGTTGGCTGTCTCTCATGGGTGGCCTTCAGGTTGGGCCAGGCACCAGCTGGATATTTCCTCACTCTTCGGATCCATCTCCTTTCCTGCATCCCTGCACATCTTGTAAGCAGGGCAAGTCCTGGGTCGAAGTTTCCGAGGGTGGGTTGGTGTTCCCCTCCTTCTAGTAGGCATCCTGTCTAGTTAGAGGGTGTCCCCTTCATTCTCCATGACATCTCCACCCCATCCCCCCTACCCACACCCACCTCTGCTACTAGGAATCTCAGTTAGAGTCATTCCTATACACTCCCTGGAGCCTACCCTGTTAAAGGTCTCCAGCTTGTCACAAATAAGCGCCCGCCCAAAGCTTCTTTTCTCTCCGTTAGACCTCTGTGGTCCGGCTCACACTCACCCCAGGCCTGATATTGACTTTCATTTCTCTCCATGCTCCCTCTCTTTAACTATTTCTACTGTCTGTTCTATTTCCACTTCTGAGTGAGATTTAAGCATCCTTCCTTGGGTCATCCTTGTTACTTATTTTCTTTGGGTCTGTGCATTGTTATATGATTATCCTGTATTCTATGGCTGAAATCCACTTATAAATGAGTGCATACCTTGGGTGTCTGTTGGATCTGGGTTACCTCACTCAGGATAATCTTTTCTAGTTCCATCCACCTGCCTGCAAATTGCAGATGATAGGATAGTGACCCCCAAAATTCCACTGAGGAACTCCCACAGCTGATAAAAACCTTCGACAAAGTGGCTGGATACAAGATTGACTTTAAAAAAATCAGTAACCCTCCTGTATAAAAATGAAAAACAGTCCGAGAAATTAGGGAAGCTACACCCTTTACAATAGCCACAAGTAATATAAAATATCTTGGTGTAATTCTAATGAAGCAAGTCAAAGACATGTATGACAAGAGCTTCAAATCTCTAAAGAAATAAATTGAAGAAGATATCAGAAGACGAAAAGATGTCCCATGTTCATGAATCAGTAGGATTAACATGGGAAAAATGGCCATCTTACCAAAAGCAGTCTACAGATTCAGTGCAATCCCCATCAAAATACTAACACAAACAATTCTTTATAGACCTTGAAAGAACAATTCTAAACTTCACATGGAAAATCAGAAAACCTAGACTACCTAAAGCAACCATATACAATAAAAGAACTTTCTGATTTCAAGCTATATACTGCAGAGCAATAGTAATAAAAACTGCATGGCACTGGCATAGAAATAGACTGGTTGATCAATGGAATTGAATCAAAGACCCAGAAATAAACCAACACATCTATGCACACTTGATTTTTGACAAAGGAGTCAAAACCATACAATGGAAAAAAGAAAGCATCTTCAACCAATGTGCTGGTCTAACTGGATGTCTACATGTAGAAAAATGCAAATGATCCATAATTATCACAAAATTCAAATCCAAGTGGATCAAAGACCTCAACATAAAACCAGAAACACTAACTCTATTAGAAGAGAAAGTGGGAAAGAGCCTTGAACTCATTGGCATAGGAGACAATTTCCTGAACAGAACACCAACAGCTCAGACTCTAAGATCAACAATTCATAAATCAGACCTCATGAAAGTGAAAATTTATTTGTCTTTTAACATGACTTTAAACTTGACTGATCTGCTTTCAGAGTCATGTTTGGCAGAATCGTTTAGCTATTAAAACTGTAAAAGAAATGACATTATTGTATCTTAGAATTCCCATGTCTGGCTGACTATTTGGTCAGAAATTTTAAAGTCTTTTCTTTTGTTAGGTTCTCATGTTTCAAGCCACAGGAACTGATTCTAGTTAATTCAAGCAAAGAAATGGATTCTTCTGGATGATGCAAGTAACTCAAAACTCAAGAGAAGTTAAATATCAGAGTTCCAGTGTAACAGAAACTAAAGGACCATTTCTTTAACATCCCTACAGGATGTCAAAGAGGAATCCTCTCCCTCCATCCATTATTAATTAGGAGGGTCATTAGAATTTAAAAGTTATATAATTAGCTTTGTTTTTAAAAATAATTTTAAAAATTACATTTAGTGTGGTGTGGTGGTGGTGGTGGTGGTGGTGGTGGTGGTGTGTGAGTGTGTGTGTGTGTGTGTGTGTGTGTGTGTGTGTGTGTGTGTGTGTGTGTTCATCCCACAGTGTAAGTGTGGACTAGTCAGTTCTGTCTTTCTACTATCTATGTCCTCGGTTTAAACTTGAGCGGTCAGGCTTGGTGGGAAGTACTTTTACTCACTGAGACTTCTCTCTCTTTCCTTCAACCCAAAGAGAAGCAGCTTGGTGAGTAATAGCTAGATGCCATCAGTGTGGTTCACTCCAACCTCAGGATGCAGCCTCCTTTGAAGTAACAACCATCCAAACAGAACACATGATCTTACATCTCTATAGTCTTTTTAAATTTTTTATTAATATATTTTTTATTAATTCACTCATATTACATCTCAGTTGTTATCCCATCCCTTGTATCCTCCCATTCCTCCCTTCCTCCCACTTATCCCCTACTCCACTCCCTCATGACTGTGACTGGGGGGGGGGACCTTCTCCCTCTGTATATGCTCATAGGGTATCAAGTGTCTTCTTGGTAACCTGCTATCCTTCCTCTGAGTGCCACCAGGTCTCCCCATCCAGGGGACGTACTTCATATGGAATAACAAAGAAAACCCAGAATAGCTAAAACAATCTTACACAATAAAAGATCCTCAGGAGGAATCTCCATTCCTGATCTCAAGCTGTACTATAGAGCAATAGTAATCAAAACAACTTGGTACTGGCACAGCAATAGGGTGGTTGATCAATGGAATCGAATCGAAGACCCAGAAATGAATCCACGCACATATAGTCACTTGATTTTTGACAAAGAGGCCAAATCTATTCAATGCAAAAAGGATAGCATGTTCAACAAATGGTACTGGTCCCAATCGATGTCTACATGTAGAAAAACACAATTAGACCTATCTTTATAGCCATGCACAAAACTAAAATCTATAGTCTTTCTACAGAAAAAAAAATCTACAACACTTTGGCTCTAACTTAGTATTGTGTCATTTATCTGTATGGAATCTAAAGCCATGCAGTTATTGGGTTAGCCCATCTGCCCTGGGCTACCAGCAGCTATTACATGGGACCACGCTGATTGTTCAGGGGAGCAGAAGCATTCGGCAGAGGATCCAGCATCCCAGATCCAGCTGCACCTCACACTCACCAGACCAAAGTGCCTCTCTAAGAATGTAACTCTCATTAAGTAGGAATATTTCCTCTCATGTAACACATCAAAGAAGAGCCCATGATTTTTAATACATTCATTTTAATGGTTATGTACAATTATTTTTCTGTTTTCATTACTTGTCAGTTGGATATACACTTGCTATTATATCGATAGTGTTTTGTTTTTATGAAACATCCAGAGAGATTGGTTAGTGATCCTTGCTTACAGAGGCAATAAGAATTCACTCAAATTAAAGATCTTGAAATTATTTATACTGTTTGATGCTAATAAAAAAGATAGAGATGTCCCTTCATTCTATTTTATTTCTATTTTAAAATATTTTAAGGCTACTTACAGGCATGCATTCATGCTACCTTCTATTACAATGCTGATAATAAGTAAGGGCAGGTTTGGGGTTTAGAAAAGAATGTTGCCAGTCAAGGCAAATATTATACACTATTTAATAATGCCATATGACACATGGGAAATCTATGAAGCTTTCGGGAAGCTAAAAAGAGCTTTGTGAACATTAGTCTTAATAATTCAAACATCCTTATTAGGTCCGTGAGTTCTTAGTTGAAATGAAGCAGAAATCGGTCTAATTAATGAGCCATGTGAGACTGGTACATTTCAGTGGAGGGTTTATTTTGTCTGCATTGGCTTGTTATATGTTGTGGCTAGTTATGGTAGCAGTCTACTAAAAGTCTGGGCTCTTCGTAGTATTTGTGATATTGTCATTTGGGGGGCAGTATCTAGATAAGTATTCCATTTCTCATCACCTTGCTCTTGTTCCTAGTATGCCAAATGTTTCCTTTTAAATGATGTGTAAGAAATTACCTGCATCCCTTCCAGGGTGGTCCTGAGAAGATGCTTGCATCATCTTCTGCCATCCTTTCCCTCCCCATGGTAGAGAAGGCTGGAGTTGAGCTGAGGGTGGAGGAGAGCCCTTCTCCACTGGGAACACCTGAACTAAATTACCATGTGACCAAGCAACCAATGTCTATTGTACTATGCCACTGAAATATCAGATTTTGTTATTGAAGCTAACGGTACTCTGATTAATATAATATCAATATTTCCCGGTTGATTTTTTTTGTCAAACCTGACACAAATTTTGACGTATTTGAGGAAGGGGCCCAGCTCACTGTGGGCAGGGTCACCCCTGAGCAGATGCTCTTGGTTATAGAAGAGAGCAGGCAGAACAGGGCACTCCAGCCAGCAATCAGCACTCTCCATGGCTTCTGCTTTGGTTCCTGCCTCCGGGTTCTTGCTTTGAGTTTTTGCCCTGGCTTCCTCCAGGATATAATGACGCCTCGTGACCTGAAAGTTGGAAGATGAAATAAACTCTTTCGTCCCTAAGTTGCTTTTGGTCATGGTGGTTCATCACAGCAGTGGAAGCTCTAAGTAAGATATTACCAAAGAATACTTACACAATCCTCTTTTTTAGTCTAACTTTATCTATACCCATCCCCCTTTTTATCATCCACTTACTCGACAAATATAAATAAAGTATCTACGATGTGCCAGGCACCATGATTCCCATACAGTAATGAACAGACATGGGGGATATTCTGTGTTTTTGTAGTGGAAGGGGTCCGCTTATTGGAATGGATGAGGAGAAGTTACGGGTAAGAAAGACAGTGGGTGAGTGAAAGTAGTACAAGGATTTTCATTCACTCTAGGCAACCAAGAGCACTTTCTGTGAAAGGACCCTTGTGCTGAAACTACAAGTTGAGTAGATATGGGCCAGAGAAAGGCTGAGGGAAGGAGAGGTAGCTGCGTGTGTAGAAGCCCTGGACTACAGACAGTGTGGGCATTCACAAGGCAATGGCTAATGTCCCAACTCCTTTGCAGCAGCATCCTATAGTGGACAAGCAAATGTGAACACTACCATTTGTAGAAGCATACAGCACAGTGGCATTTCCAGCCCAGGCCTTGTCTTCTGTGCATTCTGGAATGTGGCTAATGAGAGGGCTCAGATGGACTGATTAGCTGCACCTTTCTTTGAAAGCCATCCCAGAGTCCTGTCAGGCTGGCGGCAGCCAGCTAATAATGAGCAGACGCGTAGCATCTGCCCTTTACTGGGGTGGCAGTGCTGATGTCCGAGTCTCTGATGGGATCAGTTTTACACATTCCATCCTCTGGTTTTTTTCTACACGAATTTACACCCAAACCAGAGACCAAATTTTGATTATATTCATCATCCCTTTCCCATTGCCCACCCTTCCTTTTCTTTCTCTCTTTACCCTTCACCTTCTGAGAGACAGTTTCAGAGTTTCTTTAAGAGTAAATGAGTATAGGAAAAATATGTTGAATTACTATATCATACATTTATTGGGAATAGTAAAAAAAACAAAAATAATGAGCAATAATTTGGGGGGGGGGAATCTGTGAATGGCTGTGTTGTAGAATTATTTAGTACTAAGCAAATGTTCTCCTTAAGATTGTAGGAGCCAGAGGGGGTCAACGACCCCACAAGAACATGGCCCACAGACTTAACTAAGCAGGACTTGTAGGGGCTCACAGAGATTGAAGGGACAATCAGGGAGTCTGTATGGGTCTGCTCTAGGACTTCTGAATATGTGTTATAGTTGTATAGTTTGGTGTTCTTGTAGAACTCCTAACAGTGGGGGTGGGGTTTGCCTCTGACTCTGTTGCCTGGTCTTGGGACCATTTTCCTCCTACTGGGTTGCCTTGTCCAGCCTTCGTATGATGGTTATGTATCTAGTCTCATTGTAACTGTGTTTGGTTGACATACCTGGAAGGCTTGCTCGTTTCAGAAGGAAAAGAGAGGAGGGAAACTAGGGGAGGAGGAAAGGGGGTCTAGGAGGAGTGGAGCAAGAGGAAACTGTAGTTGGGATATAATATATGGGAGAAGACTAAAAAATTCTTTTAAAATTTAAGTCAGCATACAACATAGGTACTTGTGTGTACATGTTTATTGGGACTGCTCACAATGGCCAAGTGATGGGAATCAGTGAATAAACATTAAGAAAATGAGGTATATGTACACAATATATTCTATTTGGCCATAAAGAATTGAAGAAATGATATCACTTGCAGGAAAACAGATGAGACTGAAGGCCATCATGTTAAGTGAAATAAACCTAGCTTGGACAGACAAGCACACTTTCTCTCATTTGTGGAATTTAAAATTTAAAAACAAAAATAAAACCTGATGGTAGAAGAGAGATTTGTCAGGGGAAGAGGAACAGAAAGTGGAAGGGAACAATATGGCATGTTGGGGAGGTGAATAGTACATCTTCAGGTACATGACACACACATGCATGAAGATGTCGTAATGAAACTCATACAATGAAATATTCCCCTTTAGACATGTTAGACATTTAGCATATTTCCCTTTAGACATCTTTCCTCCTCACTTCTGCTCCCTTCGTCATCAAATGGACACACCTTGCCAGGTGTGAGAGGGGGCACAGCATTAGAGGGCACTAGGTCACGTGAGAGCTTTAAAACTCATCATAAACTTGCATAAGGGGAAACTATCAAATCAAATTTTGGATGCTAGGAGTCTTTTGATGCCACCGATATTCAACTCTTGCCTTTGTTATAAATGGGTGAAGACCACCTGTTTAGATATGGTTTCAGCCTTCTGTTTATCTTTTACTTGATTTGCTTCATAAGCATGTGTTTTCTTTTTAATTGGTACATGATTAGTTGTCTATATTTATGGGGTATGGCGTGCTATTTGAAAATACGTATAAGAATGTGCAGTAAGCAAAGCTGGTTAATCAGCACATATAGAACCTTAAACATGTGTCACTCTCAGTGTGAATAACATTCAAACTTCCTTTACTAATTACTTCAAAATGCACAAGTGACTGCTGTCAATCATGGTTGTCCTGCGTTCTAAAACATGAGATGTTGTCCCCCCTGTCCAGCTGCATCTCTGAGCCCATTAACCATCCTCTTCCCACCTTTATCTCCTCCACATTCTCTCCACTGATCTCCCCTCTAGTTCTGTGAGATCAAAGTCTTCAGTATTTGCATGTAAGTGAGAAGCTGTAGGATTTGTCTGTCTATTCTTGGTTTAATTCACTTAACATTCTCTTCTCTCGGTCACTCTGTGTTGCTGTAATAATAATAACAACACTTTTGTTATTTAACAATAATACTTTTTATTGCTGAGTCAAATTCCATTATGTATACACTTGTATATACTTCTCCTTTTAATGTAGTAGCTATGGTTAGAAAAGGCCTATATGTGTAGGGGCTGGAGAGAGGACTCATTGGTTTAAAGCACTTGCTGCTTTTGCAGGGAACCTGGCTTTAGCTCGCCACGCCCACATGAAAGAGCATGACCACAACTCTAGATCCAGAGTATCTCTGTCTTCTTCTGGCCCCCATGGGCACTGCATGCATGTGTGCAGTGAACCTACATGTCAGCTAAGCCACTTGTGCAGAGAAAAACAGTATTTGAAGAAAGAAGATTGCTTGCTCGTGAGGCCAGGTGGCACAGGTTGTAAGTACAGCTACTTGGTGGTCTAAGACTGGAAAATTGGAAGTACAAGGCTTATCTGGATTATACAATGAGCACAAGGCTAGCTTAGGCAACTCAGTGATACCCTGACTCAATATAATAAGTTAGAGAGAGAGAGAGACAGAGAGAGAGAGAGAGGGACAGAGATAAAGAGAGAGAGGCAGAGAGAGGGAGGGAAGGAGATAGAGACAGAGAGAGACACAGAAAGAGACAGAGAGACAAAGAGACACAGAGAGAGACATAGAGACAGAGAGACAGAGAGACAGACAGAGCAGGCGGGAGCAGGGAGAAAGAGCAAGCTGAAGTTATATCTCAGTGGCAGAGTACCGAGGTCCAGGATTTAATACCCATAACTTCCAAAGGGGAAAAAAGATTTCACTTTGAGGAGTTACGTAGACCAACAATACAACAACTCCTGGGATGTAACATTCACACTGAAACCAGGTCTTCCATCCCAATAGAACATTTTCTCTTGCTATATTTAATTATTTAAACCACATAGACCTTCACAGTGGAACTTTCTGTTATTTAAGGGCATGATGTCATGTTTATATTTATAAGTCTATTTATTTGGAGAACTGGTTGGTTATAAGCAAAAGTCATCATTAATGGTTCATTTGAAAAGAAATAATTTTTTTTGTATTTTTGATACAGGGTATCTACATGTAGCCTTGGCTGTCCTGGAACTTTCTCTATAGGCCAGGCTAGCCTTGAAATCAGAGGTTGGCCTGACTGTGCTTTCCGAGTGCTGGGATAAAAGGCGTGTGGCACTGTGCCTGACATCAAGAAATGATTCATTTATCAAAAACACTTTTCTGCAGATGAGAAATGATGTCAGCATTGTTCCAATCTGAATTATGCCTTAAACTTAAGCATATTAATGAGGTTTTATTACATTAAAATTATTTTTGTTCTAACCACCTCAAATTTTGGCAATCATAGCAAGAGTTTTTTTTTTTAATTAGAAGCTTGACTTGATAAAAATCATGTCAGATAAACATAATTTCCTACCAACAAATAGGTTTTGTTGTTATTGTTGTTGTTTAATAGAACAACTAGCTATACATATGTCAAGATTGGGATGTTCCTTTAAAAATCCCATTTCCTTCCTGTTCTAACACTCAACAAACTGGCTTCTCTGCTCAAATGTGATACTTATGCCACCCACAAAGTACTTTTTACTGAAAGTCAGGAGCTGTACAAACACACACACACACACACACACACACACACACACACACACACACACACACACACATACACACACACACACACACTGAATGTGCAGCACAGAAATAATGGCCAAATAATATATGACAACAGAGCTCTGACCTCCGATCTCTGTGGCAACCAGTCCAAAGTAATGAAGACCTATTTGATCAGTTAGAGTTAGCTACTTTAGTTTGGCCTCAAACACAAAGTTACCATCTACCAAGTAAAGCCAGTTTGCATCCCTAAGTAAATTACACGCATGCCTTCTACCTAGTTAGGTTTTCTCAAGGTTCCCTGACCGGATGCCTTCCAGAAAGATCATACCTGAAGTTTTCTCTCTGTTTCTCACTAGTGCTGGGCCTGTCTGTGGGGCTGAGCCAATGCAGGTGACAATGTCCATTCCTTTGAGTATGTACCTCCTGTTCATCAGTATCTGGATGGCCTTTGGTCATATGTGTTTTCCTTGACATTTCACAAAGAGATACAGCATGCACTTTACAGTGCTGGGGACCAAGCATTCAGCCACGTGCAGTGCCCACATAGGCTCCTGTCCCTGGAAACTTATATGGTTTGGCACGTCCACATCAGCTCTGTAAGCTGACATCAGGTCTGGGACTCTTTACATTCTGTCTTTAGATATTTATTCAAAATTTTATATATAGTTTTTTTTAAACTCACTTTGAATTGTTTTGTATTTTTGGTAGACCTGACCATCCTTTTTCATTTTTAAAATTTGAATTTGCTATTTTGTATATATGTTGTACTCAGGTGTCATGTTCATATATATATATATATATATATCTTGTGTGAAAAACATAAGTTGACAATGCAGGTATATTCCTCTGTTTCTACCTTATTTTAAAAATTTAATCATTTTAATTTCATATATATATATATATATATATATATATATATATATATATTAAATCATAAGATAAGGGGAGTTTTAAACCCAAAGCTTAAATACTTGTTCATTAGAATCTCACAGGCAATTCCAGACTGCACTTTGCAAAGCCAGATTTCTTTTAAATTCTTCAGATTTCCTTAGACCTTGTGCTTAAACTACTGTATCCAAAATGCACATGAGTACGTATTTGCTGATAAGTGTCTTCTTAGATATATTATCAGTGAAAGACTAGGAAAAAATGCATTAAATGTAAATATACTGTGTTCATTGCTTTACAGTATATATAATTATATATAATTTGTTATATATGAACACACCATATATATATAAAGCACAAATTGTGTGTTTATATATAACAATAACTATATATGTGTATATATAGTGATATATATATATATATATATATATATATATATATATATATATAAATCACAAATACCTAAGACAATCAGCTTTCAAAGAAAAATGGGCTATTTTGGCTCATAGCCTGGAAGGTTTCAGTTCATGGCTGGTTGCCCACCATTGCTCAACTCATAGCCAAGAAGAGAGAGGAAGAGGGAGGAGATGAGAGAGGAGAAGGACCTGGGTCCCATTACTGATTTCTTTTAAGGGCACACTTTCAATAACCCAAAGAACTCACAGTGGGCCATGGCTCTTAAGGACTCTATAACCTCCCTGTGGTACCAAGCAGGTACCATGCATATTTGTACTCTGGACTTTACATGGGTACATATAAAGTATAGACTACAGCTAAATCAGATACAGCTTTTGAAGCAGTGACTTGGGATTACTTTAGAAACAGGGTTTCTCACTACCATTGACATCCCGTCCCCCCCCCCACACACACACATAAAAAATGAGCACCAAGGTAAGGAACTTCAAATGCATGACTGCTTCCTAGAGATGTGGCTACTGAAAAGGTTGAGGAACCGATGGCCATAAGAGACAATGAAGTCAATGTTCTGGTAGGCTGTTCTGTCCAACTGAAGTATGACTTTAACTAACTGACCCCCACAGCAAGCTGATTACAATACCTAAGTCAACACGGGTAGGAAAGGTGGTGTAGCTGAGCCAGAATTCCTGAGGGATTTCTGCTTTGTTTTTCACAACTTGTTTATAGTCACTCTTTTTTCCCCATTGTTCATTACTCCTTTGTTGTATTTCTTTTACACTGTCTCCTTCCTTCCTTCCTTCCTTCTTCCCAAGGACACTTTTATGATTAGAACACAGTCATTCTCTTTTATGACACTGTTCTAAAGAGTAGTCATTGCCCCATTGATTGACTGCTGGACAGTCCACCATGGGTCCCCACAGAAAACTTCCGGCACAAATTCTGGTTTGATGAAGTAGGAACGTGGGAACTATAGTTTATGGTGTTTCCACCTGTACCATGTGACCCATGACTTGAAACGAGACTGTCTAACGGATGATAAGAACCTAAGTTATTCCAAGTTTTAATAACCTTAGTATGTTGTTCAAGTACTTAGGCAGTGAGCCAAGGACTTGTAACCTATAAAAGTCATAAAGACTCAAATCATGTAACACATCTGCTGTAAGGTTTTGATTCTGACCTTAAGCCATGAATGACTCCTTTCTTCCTCCTTCCCCACGGTACCTCTACTAGAAACCGTTGCCTTTGTATGCAGTGTTTGAGTCTGTTTTTCTCAGACAAGTCCTTCCTACATCTTGGGAATAGTATTCTGAGACGTGTCTGAACATAAAGGCCCGAGTTCTGTAAAACACCAGGACTTGATATTCCGACTCAGTCACCAGCTCCACAACATCCCCCTTGATTAGTTAGCATTTTTATGTGTAGACATTTCTGACTCATTGTTTATGCGAACAATTGGAGCCTTGTTCTCACCTGTGGGAATCATGCAACTAGAAAAGACCGCCGTAAACACTTCCGCTAACATTGGCAGACATTTTTAAAGGCATCGCCTCTGTTTCAGCAGAACACAGATCAGTTTCACCTCCTTGGCATGGACACTGGTGAATGATCACTCTCGATTTCTTCTGGCTGATCATGGCGGTATCTGTGGCATTATTTTGTTGTTGTTGTTGTTTAACTGACAACAATGAAACAGTCCAGGTAGAACAGGCTGTATACACAAGAAAAAGGCAACTCACTTCTCAAAGCTTGGTCCTCATGGCCTAGATCTTCATCACTATGACGAAATAACTCAGATAATCAACTGAAAATGAAGAATTACCCATTTGGCTCATGGTTTCAGAAGTTTCAGTTCCTAGTGATTGAGCCTGCTTTAGGTTGGTCATAGTGTAGTGCTCTATGGCTGGTGTGCTTTGCAGAAGAGACCTGTCCAATCGTGGTACTAAGAAGAAGGAGGGGGGAGAGGAAGAGAAGGAGAGGGTAGAGGAAGAGAAGGAGGAGGGTGGGAGAAGAGAAGGAAGGGGAGAGGAGGAAGAGAGGAAGAGAAGAAGGGGAAGAGGAAGAGAAGGAGGAGGGTGGGCGAAGAGAACCCAAGTTATTCTAAGTTTTAACAAAAAAAAATATTTATCAACATCTCCTTTAGGCCATACTCCCACTGACCTAACATGCTTCCATCAGGCTCCACCTCTTAAAGGTTCTACCATTTTCTAAAAGCCCAGTGGCTGGGGACCAAGCATACAGAATGCATGGGCTTTAAGCGATATTCAATTTCCAAGCTCTAACACCCAAATAAATCATTCTGGGTTTGTTAACTAGACTTTCCTAGGTCCATGTATCTTATAGGAACTGCTTTATTTTTCCTGTTGGTTTTGTCACTTTGGTCATTATCTCCATCTTTATGCTTTGCTCTGAGGAGCTCTTCTCTCCTCAGATTTCCACAGTGGTGATGACAAACAGTTCAAAGTGGTTTCACATGGCACTGACTACAAGGAGAGTGTACACTCTCTAAAGCAATAGAAGTTGTACCTCTAGCTGTCTGTGATTATGTTAAAGTTTACAAGAAGAGTAATGATGGAAACAGTGGAGACCAAGGAACTGAATAGGCAGCCAGACTGTAGCCAGGCAAGAGAGGTCTGAGCCGCAGCCTCTGCGGCAGCAGCCAAGGAAACCAAACCACAACCTCTGCTGTCATTGTGCCACAATGGGAAGAGGATATCCAATACTAAAAGCTTCTCTCTTTTTTCCCTCTTTGCTTTCGATTCAGGATCAAGCAATGATAGACACAGACTCATTGCATGCTGGTGACGTGAGCTTAGTCATCCCTCCTCCAGGCTCCCAGTGCCAACTGTTTTAACCAGATTCTACCTCACCATCAAGAGCTCCCACTTCCCTGCCTATCTTTGAACCTCTGCTAAATGGGCCGAAGGTGTTGGTGGCTCTTCCCTGTGAGAACAGTGAGTGATTTGCCTCAATTAGTCCCCGTCTCAGCTGTCTTTGTTTATTTCTATAGCTTCCAGAAGTGGCTTAGCCCTGTTTTATGATGTCCCTAACAATAGACATAAAGGCAGGAAAAATCATAAAAGCACCCTCAAACATGAAAGGTGACTTGAGATAGTAAAGAAAGACCTCTTTGTTAAAGTGAAAGAAAACAAATAGCTTCTGAAAAATTGCCTAGAAGTATTCTGGAAAATATGAAAGGGAGGAAAATAAGTGATTCGTTTGGCTTTATAAAGTGATTTGATGGGCTGGGAAGAATCCTTATTTTTTACAATAAGAAAGAGGGAAAAAATGCTCACCACTTTATGTTTGAGAGCAATCTGTGAGCTCTCAAAGCACTTTGAAAAAAATCATCCAGTGTCAAGGATCAAAAAATCCTTTTCAAAAATAAAAAATGAGAGTACAGTTAATCTTTCGAGGAGAATAACATAAATTATTTTTGTGCATCCCTATTAGCTATTGAAGTAATTATTCTGGTATAATGAGGCTAGTCTGTATGGCAGTCTTCTATATATTATTTATTCATGCTATGCCAACTCCTAACAATAGAAAGCTCAGTGAGGAGTCACTGGCTTCCAAATTGGACGTGTCTCTTCCTACTACACACAGAATGCTGGTGCTAAGTTACATGTTTATATAGTGTGATTTTATGGCTGGGAGCAATTCCTCCCCTGGCCCACGGGCAATGCTTTTTATTGTCTTGGGGCTATTCTTTCTGCCTTGTTTCTACAAGGGAACACTACCTAAGAATCATTGTCATCGTCTTCATTTATCTGCTGTTGTGTGGAAGAATTGCTTTAATATTAAAACCTGCCCTTTAATTCTTAGGAGCCAAGTTTCTTGCTTTAGATTTCATCAGAAAAATTTTTTCCTCCTTTGGTGAAAAGTGACTTAGACCGCCATATGTATGTGGTGACTTGAACAAGAATGGTCATCATGGAGTGACACTACTTGAGAAGGATTAGAAGGGGTGATCTTATTGGAGTAGGTGTGGCCTTGTTGAGGGAAGTGTGTCACTGGGGCTGTGCTTTTGAGTTCCAAAAGCCCAAGCCAGTCCCAGTGTCTCCCTCTTCCTGCTGCCTGAGGATCTGAATGTAAACTTCTCAGCTCCTTCTCCTACACCATGTCTGTCTAAGTGGTGCCATGCTTTCTGCCGTGATAACAATAGATTAAACCTCTGAAATTGTAAGTCAGCCCCAATTAAATGTTTTCCTTTATAAGAGTTGCCATGTTCATGGTGTCTCTTTAGAACAATAAAACACTAAGACTATAAAAAAAATGCAAGTTGCTGTAGATGATCTGACCTTTTCTTTCCTCTCTCTTTTAAAAATTTATTATATTTTATTCAGATTACATCCAGATTGTTATCCTCTCGCTTGTATCTTCCTGTTCCCACCCTTCCTCCCTCCCTTTTCTCCCCTATCCCCGCCCCCCAGACCTCTGACTAAAAGGGACCTCCTCCCCCACCACATGACCACAGCCTATCAGTTCTCTTCTGGACATCCTTCTTCTTCTTCTTCTTCTTCTTCTTCTTCTTCTTCTTCTTCTTCTTCTTCTTCTCTTCTCCTCCTCCTCCTCCTCCTCCTCCTCCTCCTCCTCCTCGTCCTCCTCCTCCTTGTCCTCCTCCTCCTCTTCCTCCTCCTCCTCCTCCTCCTCCTCCTTCTTCTTCTTCTTCTGTGTGCCCCCAGAAGGGGAAGTGATCAAATTGGGGGGCACCAGAGCTCATGTCAGAGGCAGTCCCCACTCTCCCCACAACCATTGAGAATGAGCTGTCCATTGGCTAGATCTAAACAGCTGGTCTAGGTTTACTGCATGCATTGTCCTTGGTTGGTGCAACAGTTTGTGCATACCCAGGCCCCAGGTCCAGATCTGCCAGCCTTGATGGGCTCCTTGTGGGGCATCTGAACCCACTGGGTCCTTCCATTCATCCCCCCACTCTTCCATACCACTCTCAGTGCTCCACACAGAGTCCAGCAGCAAGTCCCAGCATCTCTCCTGCTCTCCTGCTGGGTAGAGTCTCTCAGAGGACATCTATGTTGGGCTAATATCCCCTTATATTGAAAACGATAGCAAACATTTGTTAAGGTTGTTTTTGTTTATATGTTTTAAGGCAAAGACGTGTATAATAAAATAAAATACCACGAGGACTTTACATTCCAGAAGCTTGGCAGAGGGTCCTCCTAAGCCGGCCTTTTCTTCATGGCCTTGTTTTCCAAAGTGACAGCTCTGGAGCGGGACACAGGACTTGGGGATCACTGCTGGCTTGTTGGATATTGTAGACGAATTGTCTCTGATGTTTTTTCCCTCTAGGGTTTCTGTTGTGTGTGAGTGCTGCTGCTGTCTGCCATCAGAGAAACAGAAATCAATTGCCTAAGGTGCCCTGTATGCTGCTCATACTAAGCTCATCTGCCAGGCTGACAGTTCTTTGATAATCCCTGCACATCCCTATATTTTTCCAAAAGCACTTCATTTCCCCTCTGCTTTACTTTCTCTCATTAGTCACACACCTCGATTTGTTACTCTCACTTTTCAGAGCCAGATGTGATATGTAAATATGAGTTCCTTCCCTGTCACAGGTCTTGGAGTGTAAAATGCAAGATTGCCTCACTTGGTTCCCCACTTACGTTTTTCTTCTTAATACTTTTGTAATACAACCAAGAAAAGGTCTAATTTTTTTCTGATAAAATAGAACCTTTTTGTTCACAAAATTTTAGCCATGTATCTTTAAAAAGTTCTTATTGGTCACTCGCTATGTGTACATAAGGTGCTAAGGGTGCAAAACTGTTTGAGATATGGCCTTATTCTTAGCATGAAGAATTCACGGTGAACTAGTAGAGATCAACATGCATAAATCAATGGCAGTTCAGATGCTCTTTCCTTAAACATTTAAGTGAAATTACTAAAAAAAATGATTGGGTGTGGCAGGCCAGGAGAGGCCATTGTCCTCATCGAGGTTTTGTTATGGCTCTTACTTTAGGTTCTATGGGCTTGTAGTCTTAGAGTCATCTCACTCTTATTTCCTGGTGATGCTAAACTCTTGATTTTGAGTCTTACCTCTCATGACTCTCCTATTTCCTATGGTCTGCATAGACCCAGGTGTGGGGTAAGGCGTCCTGTCCTGGATTTCCTATCAGACAAACATGTGTATGGCACTCACGTGATTAAAGAGCTGTGAGTAACAGATGATAAAGGACCACAGAGGAAAGAATTAGCTGTGGATGTTACCCAGTCTCTTTCTCCATTGCTGGGCGTGGTCAGCTTTACCCCTCTCATCCCTAGCTGGGGAAGCTGTTTGGTTATTGGCCATGTCTACTCTCCTCTTTTATTTTTCCTTTGATCTATCTGGGTCCAGTCTCCCAAATCCCTACTTATTTTGTAGGCAAAGTAACTTTATTCCCTTTTTGCTCCACTGAACTGTTCAAATTCATTCTCTGGAGGCCTCTTTCCTCTTAAAAACAGCTTTATTCAGTAGAAGACTTTGTGCTCACCAGAGACATTTTTACTTCTCTCTTTGGGCCGAAAGTGGAGACATGGCTCCAGTCAATGTCAACTTTAAATAGCACTGCAGTCCTGCCCTCCATTACATGTGTAAATGATACCCTGCTCCAACAGTCACTATGGAGACCTCATCAGAGCGTGCTGTGTGCTTTGACAGTTCAGAGAAGATGCCTGAGAAGTCTGGAATGCTTCAGCACATGATTTGAATTGGTTTAAGAGCAGGAGGATGCATTTACCTGTCAGGAAATTGCTGGTGTGTGTATGTGGGGGGGGGGGGAAACAGAGAGAGAGAATAATTTATTCTAGCTTATTACATACATATTGGTAACAAGAAGGAAATCTATTAGTTGTAATTAAACTAGAATATATAATTTTCACGATTCATGTCTTAAGTATACTGTACTTGTGCTTTTACGGTTTCATCTTTTCTCAGTGTTCTTCTGTTTGGTGCTAGTCCATGCTCTCTGCCTTTGCTGTGTTTCTCTTCTTTGAACCTTCATTGTCTCTCTCTCCTCTCCAGACCTTTGCTGTGTTTTTCTCCTCATCTGTGTGCTGCCTCTGACTCTACTGTTTCAACCCAGCCTTTTACTGAACTTGACTCTGCCCCCTTTCGCCATTATCTTTCACAATGTATCAGTTCTTAACACTGGATACATCACCAGATTTCCCTTAGTTCTGTTCCATTGTTACTGCCCAGAGACAACCAAAGGGAACAAGCTCTGTGCTGCCCATACTTTCCAGCCTCTTTTAAACGACACTGAATAACTTAATTTCTTACTTACTCCTCAGAAATAAGACAAAAGCAGGGCTGGTGAGATGGCGCAGGGGGAAAACAAGTTCAATACCCAAGATCCATGCTAGAAGAAGAGAATTAACATTTTTTTCCGAGACAGGGTTTCTTTGTGTAGCCTTGACTGTTCTGGACTCACTTTGTAGACTAGGCTGGCCTCGAACACACCACGATCCGCCTGCTTCTGCCTCCCAAGTGCTGGGATTAAAGGCATGCACCACTACCACCCTGCTCAAAAATTAACTCTTATAATCTGCCTTTTGCTAGACATGGGGATATCCTTGAACTCCTTGGCACAGGAAAAGACTTCCCAACCAGAACACCATTAGCACAGACACTAAGATGAACAATTAATAAACAGACCTTATGACACTGAAAAGCTTCTGTAAGGCAAAGGACACCGTCATTCAGACAAAGTGTCAGCCTACAGAATAGGAAAAGATTTTTACCAAGTAGACATCTGATAGAGGCCTAGTACCTAAGAAAATAAACAACCCATTTAAAAATGGAGTACAGGTCTAAATACAGAATTATCAAAAGAGGAAACTCAAATGGCTGTGAAACACCCAAAGAGGTGTTCAATATCCTTAGTCATCGGGGAAATACAAATCAAAAGTACTTTGAGATGCCATCTTACTCCTACATGATTGGCTAAGATCAATAAAACAAATGACAGTTCATGCTGGCAAGGTTGCGGAGCAAAGGGAGCACTCATCCATTGTTGGTAGGACTTGTACCGCCTGTATGGAAATCAGTGTGGCAGTCCCTCAGGAAGATGAGAATCAAACTCCCTCAAGATCCAGCTATGCCGTTCTTGGCTATATACCCAAAGGACACTTCATCCTACCACAGAGATAGATACTTGCTTGACCATGTTCATTGTTGCTCTATTCATAATAGCCAGATACTGGAAACAACCTAGATGCCTATCAGTGGAAGAATGGATAAAGAAAATGTGGTACACATACATGATGGAATGTGACTCAGTAGTTAAAAATGAAATCATGAAATTTGTAGGAAAATGGATGGAACTAGAAAAAAATCTGAGTTGGGTAGTCCAGACCAAGAAAGACAAATATGGCACATATTTGCTTATATCTGGATATTAGCTCATAAGTCAATTCAGGCCTTTATCTGTAGAACTGCAGAGGTTAGGTATAAAGGAAGGGGAGAATAGGGGTAGATAGATTTCCTGAGAAAAAGGAAGCAGAATAGATGGTTATGGATGAAAGGGGCCTAGAAAAGGAGAATCAAGTGGGAAAGAGGAGAACAAAACAAGGGAATATGAGGAGAGACAGCTAAAATTAAGGGGCATTTAAGGGGTAGTATGGAAATCCAATACAGTAGAACTTCCTAAAACATATACATAAATGAAGATGATCTAAATAAAATAATGAGGGAGAGACAGCCCCAACTAAAGGCATCTAGTATCAGGAATGAGTTATATCTAACTTAGTTGTTGGCCAAAGGACTCCCATGGGAACCTTCATGGCTCCCATGACTGTTGCTCTCCACAAACTGATAGCGAGGTCCTATTGCTGAATACAACAGCTACACGAATCATTGATTATGAAGAAGTCAAGCACATGCTTTTCTAGAGCCTTCACCCCCTACAGGCTAGCATCTTTGGTAGAGGAAGGTAATCTGCATACTACCAAAGGAGAAACCTAGACACCAACCCAGTCACAAACCCTTTGATGTACAATAGTTTCCTACTTACAAGATACGCTAGTGCAATGGTGTCACAAAACTTGTGGGAATAACCAACCAATATCTATCTGAAGGAATGCTCTCATCCTCAGCCTTTCTCTGGTGTTTCTAGAACCATGTTGTGGAGATGGGCTGATATTTCCCTACATCCTTGGCTCTTACACTCTGATTCCATTGATTTCACCATGGTCATTCCTGCTTTCAGTGCCAAGCAACACTCTTCATCAAAGCTGCCTGAGATTACCCGTCCTTATCCTCAACTCCAGGAGCTCTGCTGACTTAAACTTCATCACTGCATCAGGGACTCAGGGATGCAGATCCACATGGATGCAGTTTAAGGTCCACTTCACAAGATGGGACCTATATCTGATACTGCCTGGGTGACTAAGAACCCGAGACTAGATAGCCTAGGGACTTAGGGAAAAAACCCAAATACTATTGTTCTACTAAAATAATATAGCAATAAAATACTTGCAATGACGTTCTACTATAAACGTAGATCAGCGCCTTGCCCAGCCCCTCATCAAAGAAGTTTCCTCCTGCAGCATTTGGGGGACAAATACAGAGACCCATAGCCAGAAAATATACAGAGAGTAAGAGGCCTTGGAAGACTCAGCCCTAAATGGGCTCTCCATCAAATTCCTCCTTTCAGGGCTCAAGGAATCCTGCAGAAGAGGAGGAAGAAAGTGTAAGAAGCAGAGGGGGAAAGGAAAACATTAAGGAAATAAAGCCTTTGAGATGCAATAGGATCAACGTGCATGTGGACTCACAGAGACGGAGGCATCGTGCACAGGGCCTGTGTGGATCTGAAAGAGTGGACGATCGCTATGTTGTGACTACATGCTTCAAGCTCCTGCTGCCTTCGTTTCCCAGCCATGACTGGAGTTATGAGTCAGTTCTTTCTTCCTTAAATTGCTTCTGTCAATATTTTACCACAGCAACTAGAAAAGATGGTTTAATATATTCATGACCAAAGCAACATGGGGAGGAATGGGTTTATTCGGCTTACAGTTCCGCATCCCTATTCATCCCTGAGGGACGTCAGGACAGGAACTCGAACAGGGAAGGAAGCTGGAGGCAGGAGCTGATGCAGAACTGTGGAGGGCTACAGTTATTGCCTTGCGTCTCATGGCTTGCTCATTCTGATTTCTTATAGAACCCAGGACCACTATGGATGGCAGCATCTGCAATGGGCTGGCTCTTCTTCAGTCACTAATTCAAATGTCTTCCAGGCTTGCCTGTAGCCCTATCTCGTGGAGACATTTTCTCAACTGACTGTTTCCATCTCTCAAATGTTTTCTTGCCACCAAGAGGACAAAACTATTACTTATATATAGTTTTTTTTTCCTGGGCTGGGATTGACAGATTTGCAAAAGGATTAGAAGGGTATGTTAACAGAAAGCAGATGAATTCTAATTCTTTCAGCCTGGATTCAAAGTTGGGCATTTGTCAGAGTAGAAGGGATGCTTCTAACTGTGGCTTAAAGGTAGAGGAAGACATGGAGGCCAAAGTATGATGGGGCAGAAGGGGAAGAATTCTGGACCCTTCTTTATTACTTCTCATGACGCCCAATGCAGGAGGGGAGAGATAGGTTCTCAACTGCTCAGCTGAGAGATGAGACAGAGTAGCACACAAAGTCCCACAAAAGCTTGCTTTACTGTTTCATTGACTCATGAAAGAGGAGTTTCTTTCAGAGTTTAATCAGCAATGTAATAACTTTTAATCAGCCATTACCTTCAAAATCTAATAAAGCTGATTTGTTCTGTTTGGGCAGTTCCTGGTCATCTGCCACTGTTGATCCATTTATGTGGCTTGAAGAAAGCGCTACAGTTTCTCAGATAGTTTCCATGGCTCTGCCCTGCCCTGTCACCTCAGCTTGATGACAGGAAGCTGGTAGTGATCCTTGGGTTCCCTCACAGTAAAGTTGCCAGAATCAGTAACAGAGCTTAAGGAATGAGCCAGGCTCTGAGCCTCTTCTGTCAGGAAAGCCTGGCTCAGCACAAGGTGGCTCTTCAGCTGCTGTAGCTACTAAGATTTCTTAAACCCCTACCCAGATCTAGCCAATGGACAGAACACTCTCCACAGTAGAGTGGAGAGTGGGATATTACTTTCTCACATACTTTGGTGCTTCACCTTTGACCATGTCCCCTGGAGGGGGAGACCTGGTGGCACTCAGAGGAAGGACAGCAGGTTACCAAGAAGAGACTTGATACCCTATGAGCATATACAGGGGGAGGTAATCCCCCTCAGTCACAGTCATAGGGGAGGGGAATAAGGGGGAAATGGGAGAGAGGGAAGAATGGGAGGATACAAGGGATGGGATAACCATTGAGATGTAACAAGAATAAATTAATAAAGGAGAAAAAAAGAAGGATTAATCCACTTAAAAAAAAAAGATTTTACAGATGTGGTTGTTAATCAACTAAGGGTGGAACGTCCACTGCTCCTCACCAAGGCTGTCAGCAGTCTGCGCACGTCCTAACTGGTGTTGGGAATGAAGGGTTAAAAAGAGCATCTGTCCATATTACCATATTGCTTTTAATATAAAGTCTGTTTAGGGTGCTAGTTAATGCACTGTTAGGAAGAAAAATGTCACTGTCGCCATAATGTCAAATGTGTTCATTGATCAAAAAGTATGTCCCCACTTCATTTAGTGATCAAGGAAATAGGAGGACTTTGGGGATACGTAATGGTTATGTTGGTCTGGCAGGACTGATGATACTGAGATCAAGATGTGTCCAGGTCTAAGTTATTCCATATGGTGTGAAAATGTTTACTGTTTTGAGGGTTTTGGGGGGAGGGGATGGGGAGGGACTATTACTTGCTCCAAGGGATTCCATTTCACAAGCAGCATTTGACTTCATCCTGCGTGTAAATGCAGACGTAGGCTGTTCTGCACCTTGCGAATCTGAACAACAGCCTATGTCCAACACCAGAGGCACAGACTCATAGTGACCATACCCCAGAGTAGAAAGTGTGCTGCCTTATAGCTCTACTGGAGTGAATTGGGACTGGAGGGTCATGTGAGCATGTAGGAGTCTGAAAATCATAGGAGGAAAAGCAGGCCTGAGAGCCGGATTGAGGGAAGACTGTAATGCCCTCACCTGGGCCCACAGAGCACTGATGACAATGGTCCCCACTGGTCTGTCGTCAGACCACCCAGTGTATGATGAAGACCCTTGCCAGGCAGAGAACTCTGCATGGTCCTAGCTTGCTCCTGCTTTGACCTTGTCTTCTCTAGTTGGCATCCATCCATTTGCATGCTTACCCCTTCTGGTCTTGGACTTCGCTCTTCACCTCCACACCCCTGTTAGCCTCTCACCTTACTCCAATTCAACTTGACCATGACGCCAACCTCAACTATTGCCCTATGGTTTGACTTTCCAATAGCATCTCCAACAGAGCTCATTAACTGACCTGCACAGACTTGATTCTGTATCCCCATTTGCTTTCTGCTTCAGACTCTCAGTCTTTCACGCTTCGTGAACTCTGATGTGGCCTCTTCAATTCATTATTGCCATCTCTCTCTCTCTCTCTCTCTCTCTCTCTCTCTCTCTCTCTCACACACACACACACACACACACACACACACACACACACACACATGCACGCACACACATACTCTTACTGTATGATTTATCATGTGTGATTTGAGATTTGGGGTTCGGAATTTAAATGGATCTAAAAACAAAGAAGCCCACATTTACCTCAGCTGGCTATCAAGGAAGCTGGGACAGCTTTGCAAATTATTGCTCACCAGCCAAAAAAGCTCCAAGCATATCTTGTGAATTATTATTGTTCAGTAACATTCGACATTGTAGAAAGGCACAAATACGTTTGCCTATATTCTCATCATAACACATGAAAAGGCACCCGTACCCCCTAAAATGGAGGCAGTTGAAACCCCCTTGAAGGTTATATTGGTGTCTTTCCCCCTTCCCCTTAAATTAAACTTCAGCCAAGGCCCATGGATTCTGTTACCCTGCATTGTTCCAAAATACAATTTCATGAGGCTTTTCATTGTCCAGGTCCAGCCAGAAGTTGAGGAATTCAGTGACATCATCACAAGCCCCTTACCAGAGAGAGAGAGGAAACCTTCCCTCTGGCTGCCATATCCCTTTCGCTTTCCCAAGAGCACCCAGTAGACCCTCTGAGTGCTTTCTCTGAGGTCAGGAAGTTTCCTTGGGTCAAAGTCTTTAAAATCTTCACAGCGGCTTTCCTGTAGTGTTCCATAGTAAACCACCAGAAATCTATCTGTGCTTTCCTCACCCCAACAGCTCTAGGAACATAGGCTAACCCAGTGCAGACACTGAACTTCCAATTTTCTACCAAAGCTGTAGCCATCGAGGACTGTGCCCCTTGCCTCAATGGCCCTCGACTGTGCCTTCAAACTCCAGATAGAAGAAGGCAACCATGGTGATAATGTCATCCACGAGATGAAGGCTCCCAGTAGAGTGTCACTGTCCCACAGCACCCCATCGTCTGATATACAAAACTTCTTAGCCACTTGAACTCCCTTTCATGGGTTAGTGCTACTGGCCCACCATGGTCCACCAAGACTTCATTTTGGAAATGACTTTTTGTGGTCCTGATGGTGTTATGCTGTGTGTGTTGTGTGTGTATGTATGTATGTATGTATGTATGTATGTATTATGTATGTATGTATATGTGTGTGTGTAATCTGTGGTATCTGTGGTTTTGGGAGCATTAGCAGAAGTGAAGATGAAAAACCTATCTATTTGACCTTTCAGTTCCTCGTTTGCTCAGCCCTACTAGGCTATACACACAGGCTGTCCTCAAAGCGCCCTGTCCTTGGCTCTATACTCCCCATGGCTATTATGGATGCAGGACATAGAAACCTAGCTCACACAGACTGATGAAGGATTGGAAATCAACTCAAGAGATGCCGCAGTAGTGCTAGTGTGGCCCAAGTATGAAGTGAGGAATCAAGGCCTTTCCCATGTGTCCTTTTTAGTCTTCATCTCTTATTGTAAAGCATAATTAAAAGGAAACCATTACTTGTAGGCAAATACAAACTGAAAGCACTTCCAAGGTTTTATTTCCTTCATCAATTAATGAGAAAACCTAAAAGACAGCATAACTTTCAAAAATCTCTTGAGAAGCTAGGAATTTATAGGCAACTTAATAAAGACACACTAAGGTAAAATTGCTAGTTGGAGGAAGAAAAAAAAAAACCCAACCTGGTTAATATCCGACAGGGCTATTCACTGTAACCTTTAGGATGATCCTTCCCACTGGGTAGAAATTGTTTTTCTCATAATGGTGCTTTGCTTTTGAATCTGCATTAGCTGCAGACAAGAGAGAAGCCAAGTTTGTTTCCACAGGCAGACCTGGCCAGCCTTCATCCCAGTGCCTTCCTGGGAGGATGTGTAAACCTCAGAGGCTTGTTTGCCTTAGCTCTGAGTTTTGCATAGTTTTCACAATGGCTTTCCTCTTCTCTGTACTAGTTGGTCTGATACATAGTTTTTCATAGGCACTCAAATCTCTGTTATTCTCATCAGAATTCAAGAACTACTACATCCAGGCCAATTACCTCCTACTCCTGGTGACAGCCACTGGCGATTAATTGTCTGGTGTTACTTGGTGCAACTACTCCTCTGAGGGCGTATCTGTCTCTTTGCAGCTGTGGCCTCACTGCCCCCGCGCAAAGGACTCTCAGGGCCAAAATTCTGCCATGAATGTGGGAAAGCGAAGAAATGCTCACCTTCCTTTTTTTGTCAGAAGGGTCACAAAATAGTTTGACTTCATATTTTTAATAGTTTTTTTAATAAGCCCACTCGTGTTTTAGTAATTACATTTAATTAAGCTAATTTAAATAATTACTCAACTCTCTATTGAACTCAAACATGAGAGCAGGAGGTGATTAAGGACAATAAACATGTTTATGCGTTCAGATGTTTGAACTTCGTTGCCCTAGGAGTCAGAGTCTCTCTTCTCCGGGGTCATGTTTTCCCAAGAAGCACCTGTGTTCTCCTGTAGCTTCCAACAGGCTGACTGCCACCGAGGTTGACTAAATGTGCTCAGACACGTCCGCATGCTCAAGCTGGAGAGCCCAGCTTCCAGGAATAAAGTCATCAAGAGTCAACCAAAAAAGCAGCTTATGTATGCAGATCTCTATCCCTTGCCAGGAGGAGCAATGGAGATTGACAGAGGTGAAATACTCTGAGCCGGATCATCCACTTGTCATGAGCAGAGCTAAAGCAGAGCTCAAAAATACCCTGAGGCCTTGGCGCATGCTCTCCGCGTCCTTACCCGATGACAGCGCACGGTAGTTATACCCACGCCCAGGAAACTACTTCCTCCTTTTAGAATGAAGTAATACTATACACACATCTGTAAGAAAAAAAAAAAACCAAAAACGAAGACAGCAGAATTTATTCAGAACAATCCATATATTGAGAGATTTACCAATCCAGATGGTAATGCTGTCAACTGGAAAAGAAAAAAGAAAAAAGAAAAAGAGGGAAGGTGGTCTGTTCTTTCTTCTCCTTACTCTAGGCAGGTCATGAGGTTTTTGGGTGCCCTTGTCACATAAGAGGTAAAGTTTGGCAGGTTTATAGTCTTACTTTCTTCATCATCTCTCCAGAGTAGTACAACCCTCTAGAAATGCATGGAGGCTTGTTTTTCTTATATTTACCTATGTACGCGTATGTGTTCAGATGTAGGTACCATGACACATGTGTGGAGGTCTGTTGTGTAACAGTTTCCTCTGATATTGAAATATTCTATAAAAGTAAGAGAAGAGGAAAACTATGAACTGAAGAGAACTTAACCAAGAGAGATAGAGTAGTAAACCATGAGAATTGTCTTAAAATGGTCAATTAAATATTTCTGAAAACTGGAGCTTGGAAACCAAGTTTAGATATAGAAAAGAAAAGGAAGCTGACAGTTTAGTGTTCCCTAGTTATGTCAGTTCACTTAGGAATCACATATTTTTTTTTAAATGTCACCTGTAGATTAGTTTTTCTTGACCTCAGGAAAACTTAGTGCATCCTCTGCAAAGGCTGGTTACTAAGACTTGGTTGCCTTACATCACCGACCCTCTGTTTCAAGTGGAGTCACAGCGGCTTAGTTACTTCCCTGTAAGCATTTCTTATCTAATTAAAAAAAAAATGAAGCATTTATAGCCCAGGTATGTCCCTCAATCACATAATTAGCATGATCTTAATTAGTATCTTATTTTTAATTCTTTAAAAAAATCTAACCTCAGTGAAAACCTGTGTTTATGAGCTCTCCTATTAATAGCCGAAAAGACCTGTCATAGTCAGTCTGTGGTTGGTGCAGTTTATCTAGCTGATGCTCATCAGTCAAAGAATACCAGAGTGATAGACTGCCCAAGCCAGAGCGGTGTCTCCTCCCTACAGTGAGCACTCTCAGAATCATTTTGCTTTTAGCCGTCCTCTACCCCGATTTCTAATAGAAGAAGGGGAGAGAGGGGAAGAGACAGCAGCATCCTTTCCCCAGTCTGTTTGGTTTTAAGTCATTCTTCCCAATGCAGGGTGATACTATTCCCTTCACTGCTCCGGGCTAGGAGATTTCTGAATGACTAAGCAAGATGACCTCATTTTTAAAGGTGAACTATCCCGTCCTTTGATCTTAAAGGGAGATGGCAATATTTTCAAAGTTACAGAACAAAGCGGCATGTGATAAACACATACTTATTGTTATGGTTTTCTTGAGAGAAGAGTTTCTTGCAGCCCAGCCTGGCCTTGCACTCTGTGCCTCCACCTCCCAAATGCTGTGGGTATAAGCATGCATACACATCCAACTGTTTGTCTTTTTCATGTGGTGACATATGTGCTTTCTGGTATTCTGACCTATTTTCTAAGATGTCCTGTATGCAGCGAGTCAGTGTATATTTATAGTAACAAGAGCTTGCTGTTTGGAAAGAGGCCCCTTTGTACTGGAATCTGAAGGAAGCAAAAATAAGAGTTTAACTTGTGTGTGTATTTAAAAACAATCGCTGGATCCACACTCTTGAAGTAATGCCCCATCATCCATCATCCCTCGGAATGTTCCTGCATCCGCTCTATGCGATCAGGTTAACCCTCAACACAGGGTATACATCTGCCATTTGAGGTAAAAACGTAGGAGTTGGCTTTTATGATATGAGATTTAACTAACATCTCTAATTTCCCCTCCACAGCTGAGGCATACTTATTCCAATAAGTCAACCTCCAATTTTTCTTTTGGCTTCAATTACGTCAGTAGCCAGGATTATAATGTTTATAGTATGTACATAATTGAAGTCAAGGCCATTCTCTTGCTGTAGCTTTTTCTTTTTTCTTTCTTTCTTTCTTTCTTTTTTTTTTTCTAGAAAGGATTTCTCTGTGTAGCCTTGGCTGTCCTAGACTTGCTTTGTAGACCAGGCTGGCCTTGCACTCACAGAGATCCACCTGTCTCTGCCTCCCGAGTGCTGGCATTAAAGGTGTGCGCCACCACGCCTGGCTTTCATGAAGGGCACTGTTCTGATTTAGCTTCCATGGAGCCCAGAGGTGCTTTGGGGTACTACCAATTGTTAGGCATCTTCACTGGTTCCAAACAATGAGTTTTTTTCTCATTTTTTTTTAGTCTAGCAAAATCCTTCCCATTTTTGAGATTCCTTATATCAAATAGCATCAGCTTCCTTGGTGTTCTTCAAGTTGGCTGTGTCTTTCTCTGTGGTCTCAGGGTTCCCACGACACTTCTCATCTCATCAGCATGGGTGGCTCCAGTCTACTGTTCTGATTCCATGCTGCCTGACAGCCTTGTTTTCAACAGTTAGTGATAGGCCACAACAGTTTCCCCATGACCATATCATCACATGCAACTGTTCTACCTCTGAAATTCTACATTTACCCAAACTTCACTGAAATTGTACTTCTGAAATCCTGACTTAATTTATACCCCATTCAGATTTTACTTTATTATAAGAAAAAATTCAGTTAGTGGTATATTTTCACCACTGGGTGAAACCACAGTGGGTTTTTTTGTCTCCTATGTCAGAAATCTTAGAAGTAGAAGGTTTTTATGAGAGTTTTACAAACTCTGTATTTAGTTGGCTAGGGAGGCTGCAATAAAGTGCCACAAATCCAAGTGGCTTAACTACAGACTTATGTTATACATACTATATACACACATATATGTATTATGTATATGTCATGCATGATTATATTATATTAATATACATATCATTACAGAGATTGAAAATCCAAGGTCATGGTGCTACAGTTAGGTGGGGAAAAATACGCCATCTTCCTTTTAGTTGCCATTGGATTTCTGGACATTTTGACATTCTTCAGCTGTTGTCTCTGCCTTTATCTTCCTATAGTACAGCATAGCTTCTCTCTTAGTCTCTGTATTATCTGTCTGTCTGTCGGTTGGTCTGTCTCTTTCTCTGTGTATATATGTGTGTTTGGTCAAATATCTAATTTTAAAGAGCAACTTATCAAATTGGGTTAAGATTCCCCTAAAGATATTCTTTTTAACCTTGATTGCCTATTTCTACTTTAAATCTCTATGTCTACAGAAGTTAACTTTGTGAGGCCCTAGAGGTCAGGACTTCAACAGACGATTTTGAGAACTCTAATTCAACCCCACACTATACCTTAATGTCATCATGGCTCACAGTATGTTCTACCCTTCTTCTCTATCATCCTTAGCTTAATTATTTTGATTTTTCTGTTTTTGCCTCACACTTGACAGAGAGTTAGTATACTGTTGAGCTTGCAGGCAGGAAGCAGGAGGAAATAAATAGGTCTACACTCTCCATACCAGCTCCTTTTTCACAGAAAGGCAAAAACCAGACTTAGAGTTTCATATCATTGGCCAGAACTGTGTGATGAGGTAACATTCAGATGGGAATGTTGGTATTTTGCTTTCTAGTTTTAAGAGTAGAAGAAGAGAAGAGAAAATGTGGCTAGGAATTGTGTGCATCTTTGTGTCCACAGTAGCTATAAAGACTGTCACGCCATTGTAGAAATGTATAAATGGGCAAACACATTATGGAGTAAGAAGGACAATAGGTTTTCATGTAAGACATGTAGCTCAGCTGTTATCTCCACTTATTAATGTCATTTTAGGCATGCCTATTAAAGTTTTTGACTCCAGATTACATACAAATGCATCCAAGCTCTTACTTTATTCTAACGTATGCATTAACCTGAGGATTTAATTGTCCTAATTGTTATGAGCCTCAAGAAACACAATGTGTGTGAATGATGTATTCAAATGCCAGATGGTATCATAGCAGTGGTCAATAATTTCCCCTAGGCCCATGACCTATCTCGTGTCAGGTCCTTGGCCACCTCGGCAATGTCAGATATGGTTTCCATCTCATGGAGTGCGTGTTACATTCAACCAGAAAGTGATTGGCTGCTCCCATAAGATTTGTGCCACTTTTGCATTAGTATATTTTGCAGGCAGGTCACTGTTGTGGGTCACAGGATTTGTAGGAGGGTGATAGTGGTGATTAACTTTCTTCTTCAGTAGCATGCAGAGAACCTTCTAATGCCATGAATGCTAGCTGGGAGAGGTAAAGGTTCTAGTGGGCACATGTGAACTCACAGAGACTGTGGCAACATGCATAAAAGCTGTACAGGTTCAAACCAAGCACTGACTGGAGGAAGTGGACACACGCCCCGGCCCCTAACAAGGAAGTGGACACAAGTTCCTAACCAGGAAGCTCTTTACAGTCGATCCCTGCTGGCAAAGGGAAACTCTGCTTTCTCCAATGAAGTGTTGCTGAGTGTGTCAGCCTAACTCCAGGTCAGCCTCCATGCCCAGCAGTAGCTGGTCAACACAAAATGAACTGAATGGTTTTGTTGTTGTTGTTTGTTTGATCTGTAAGATTTTTGCTTTGTTTTGTTCTGTTTTGTTTTTTTTTTCTGGTTTTAATTTTTGTTTGTTTTGATTTTCATTCATGTTATTGTTGTTATTGAGGGGTGTGTGTGTGTGTGTGTGTGTGTGTGTGTGTGTGTGTGAGAGAGAGAGAGAGAGAGAGAGAGAGAGAGAGAGAGAGAGAGACAGACAGACAGACAGACAGACAGACAGATAGACAGAGACAGAGAGACAGAGAGACAAGGAAACAGAGAAAGAGAGACACAGAAGGAGAGAGAGACAGAGGTTTGGGTGGGTTAGGGCAATCAGTAGGAGCTGGGAGAAACTGGGGGAGGGGAAACATGGTCAAAATATTTGGTGTGAAAAAAATTAATTATATTTTTAAATTTAAAAATAGATATTAGCAAAGGCTGATAAGAACAATGACAAGGAACTTGTAGGAGTCATGGCCCTGGCCCACACTTACTTTCATTAACTTGTTAGTATTGGTCCTGAACAGATAAACATATCTGATCAGTTATATTTCCCTCACAGAATAGCAATAACTTAAAGGAGGTTGAGAAGACTTCTGAAAGTTAATTTATTGTCCCTCTGAGGAGGTGTACAGCTATTTCCTTCCCCTTATGTTGCTGAGTAGATGCACCTCAGCAAAGACAACTTGGTACAACTTTCATACTGAGCACAACAGTATATGCATATACACACATATACATAGTATATATACATATACATAGTGTACACACACACACACACACACACACACACACACACACACACACACACACACACCAGGACCTCATTATGTAGACCATGCTGGCCTCAAACTCAGAAATCTGCCAGCCTCTGCTTCTGAAATGCTGGGATTGAAGATGTTCGCCATCATGCCCAGTGACAGTTTGAACTTTTCAGTGTCTTCCATTTTTCAGACTTAAGGCCACAGCTGGCATTGGGGCTTGCTTCTGTGTCACAAACTTGTCTTCACAAGAGAAGCTTCTGCCTTGCGTACTTAATGTTATTTTTTCATTCACTCATGAGGGTGATCTCCCCTCTCGCCACTCTTTGCTACAGTTAAAGGCAGATCCCGTTCATTCCCGAGGAGGACATTAATTTTAGCAAGCTGGTGAGCTCAGCAGTATTCACCTGCCATGTTGTTCGTTTCCACTCCCCGCTGCTGCTGTTGTTTCCGGTCCTCAATCTGCCCCCTCAGACACTCTCCTTCCACAAAGTGCCCCGTGTCTTCTCTGCTCTCCTTAACCAAGCTTTTTTCCCAGCAGGGGAAGTAGCAAGCGTAGAGATTGCTGTTATGTATGGACTGATTTGTGTCCCCTAAAAACTCACACCCCAGGACCTCAGAACATGGCTGACTTTGAAGATCAAGCATTTAAAGAGGTGACCGCACTAAAACGAGAGTCAGGCTCGACTCTCATTCAATCTAATGTCCTTAGGAGAGGGACCGCGTGAGGGCGTGGTAGAGAAGGTGGGCACCTGCAGACCAGGAAGGGAGGCCTCAGATCTATCAGCACCTGAACTTAGACTTCCAGCCTCTGGAGTAATAAGGAAACACCATTTTATGATTTAGGCCATGCCGGTTAGGGCGTTTCAGTACAGCATCCTGGCAAACACATTCCATCATGCAATTTCCGGCATCTTGTGTGGTTGGAGTCTAGGAAAGTGGTAGAGAGAAAAGGTCAGAGAACAGAAAAAAAAGCAGCGTAGCCAAGACAAAGAAGTGGGGGCATGGGGTGGGGTGGGGGAAGAGTTTTGAAGCAGCTGTAGACGCTCTCCTCGTAAAGGCTTCCATTACCCCAGCTGGGCACCCAGAAGCTATTTGAAGGAATGCTCTCACCCGCAGCCTTTCTCTGGTGTTTCTAGAACCATGGAGTGGAGATGGTCTGACACTCCCCTACATCCTTGGCTCTTACACTCTGTTTCCATTAACTGACTTCACCATGCTCACTCCTGCTCTCAGCGCCAAGCAACACTCTTCATCAACGCTGCCTGAGATTCCCCATTCTTATCCCCAACTCCAGAAGCTCTACTGACTTTAAACATCACCACTGCATCAGGGACTCAGGGATGCAGATCCACGCGGATGCATCTCTGGCTGTCTCTGTGTGGCTGTTTCCCTAAGAGTGTCACCTAAAACTGTTTTCCAAGGTGTTCTAGTTTAGGTTTGGGATTCCCTGGTTGGTTTTGAAGGACATCCCGAGCCTTAGAGTTGCCAGGACCTTTGTGGATTGGCTTCTTCCTGGATCAAGAGCCTCCTTTATAATATTCTTGCCAAGATGAAGTTTCAAGACGTTAGAGACTTTCATGAGAGCCCATTCCCTTTTCCGGCAGCCTTGGCTTTCATTTTGTTGCCTTGGTATTTCATAATCAGTTACAAACCTGAGAACCAGCTGAGGGCGACTGTGGGTGGTATTTATTACTTATTTGTTTGTTTGTTTTGAGTTTTTTTTAAACAAGCTCCAAACTCTCTATTAGCTCTTTCCCAGGGTGGTGGTGGTGGTAGAAACCAGGATGTGCAGGTCTGGGAATCTTAGAGAAACTTCCTCCTCTTATGTCCAGTTCAGCTTCCTCTGTTTTAGACTGACATCTGGTGGTCACGTATGATCAGCCACTGTCCGGACAGTGAAGAATTTTATCCAAGCAAAGATCTGTATCCAGCTCTTGCCGGTACCTATTCCAAAGCATAGCTATCTATTTTTAATTTTCTGTTGTTACATAAATCAGAGTGGCTGCTGGGATTTTACTATGCTTCTCAAAAGATTTTAAAAGCATTTAAAGCATTTTGATGGAGCGCTTCAGCTTTTCTAAAAGTGTCTCAAGGAAACATGCAGACAGATTTATGTATAAGCATGTTTCTCAGTGTTATTTATACCAGCAAATTTGGAACACCCCAAATACTCAAAAAATAGGGATTCTTAAAGTCAGTGTTTCTTAACTCTCTGCTTTAGAAAATGCATAATGGCACAGGGAAATGTTTATAGCTTCCATGAAGTGCACACGGCTAATGAAAAAGCAAGTGACTTCACAGTCTCATTGTGGGGCTTCTGTATATTTCTCCCTTTCAAAGGCATAGACCTAGCCATTCTGAAAGCAGAAACAAAGGGACCCAATATGATAAATACTTTAAGTGCATAGTTAACTGCTCGGGAGACTTTGGTCTCCTTTCTTTCTCAAAGTAATGAGTCTCCTGCAATCTTGCTCCTGAAACTGGGCACACAGACGGTGCCAATATAGAATATTGGTGCGAAAGGTCATGAACAATGGCTTCGTTGTTCGGAGGCAGAAGTAATCAGGGGCGCTCACACGAGCACAGCTGCCACTTTAGGCAGCTAATGGGTCTCATGGCTGCACCAAAGCATGCTACTTATTACACAGCCCCCAAGGACTCCCGTGAATTTCTTCCATTAATTTGGCGTAGGTTCTTCTTCCGTGTGTTGGTTGGGATGCGAAAGGAGATGTGTGACCAACCAACCACTGTGCATCAATTCCAGTAAGCAGAGCTTAGAAGGGAAGCCTGTCCATCTCTCTAAGTAGTTTTGAGACATGGCTTTGAGCATCTCAAACAATAGAGATGCATAAATAGATTGCTTTGCCTGCCTCATTGGGTCTGTAGCCCTGAAAAAGAGAGGCAAAGGGCGCTCACAGTTTTTCTTCGAAGACCTGGAAGCCACCACCGGTGGAGCCTTGTGGCTGGCCAGACCTACCTGGAAGGGGCCCTCATAAGGCCTTTTAGCTCTCACATTGGTTTGCTTAATACTTTCAGACAAGATTTCTACAGAATGATTATCTGGTCACTTGGGTCAACCTTGCAAGTACCAGGTGTGTGCTCTGAGAGGCAGATCATTCCCTGATAGCCTAGTCAGCGCCTTGGACTTGTTTGGATGACATGATTAATCTGTTAGTCGGTTGGTCAACACAACTGGGCTGTCTATTACAGAGAAGTTTATGATTCCCATGCACAGGCATTTACACCGTGGCCCCCGAGACTGATAAACAAGAATCTCCTGCTCTGGCTGGAAACACACGTTCCAAGGCTGGCGTTGAGTGAATTCTTAGCTGTGGCAGACCTAGTGTGACTGCTTTCCATCTGTGAAGAAATAAAAATATCCGAGTGGTGAACACTAGCTGTGTGCTTCTGAGGCCAGTGTGGAAATGTAAGTGGGCCAGTTACCTACTATCTCTTAAGACGTATAAAGTGACTCTTAGCAGCAGACTGTTAAGTGTGTATTAAAACTATAGAGTGTTTCCTCTTTTCGTATAGGAAATGTTTTAAAAACTCAATGCATACTCACCTGTTTTTCAATGTATTGTCTATGTAAAACACATTCTCGAAGTAACACTCGTCAGGAGATATACCTCATGCATAAATATCAACTTATATATTAACTTATAATGTACATTATAGAGACGATCATTTAGTATCAGGCTCTGCGGGTGCAACAGATGTGAAAGACGGAGAAAACCAGTGCCCAAGTTACTGGAAACTAAAAGGAAAGCATCTTTTAAGTTCTTCTTTTTAAGCCTTTCTTATTCAGACTTAAAATCAAACATTTGGCCTTCAGAAATTGTTCCCACAATCCTTTCTGCCTTGGTTACTCTATGTATTTACTTTCTGAGGGTATCGTTTTTTGTTTTTGTTTTTTCAAAATTAAGAGGTTGTATTTCTTCTTCTCTTTGGACCAAGAAACCATGGAAGAAAGAAAAAAATTCCCTCACTTATATATTTTGAGGTGGAAATAGTAACCTAAAATTTCAAATATCATTAGGCCACTATTAGAAAGTAAAATGTTACATTTGAAGAACTTGGCTCTCAGGACCTACACATTGGGGAGAAAGTGAAATATATATATATATATATATATATATATATATATATATATATTCCTATGATAGTTCAATGTGCTGAATCCCTACTATAGCATTTTTTTCATGAGCTAACTGCTTAAAAGTGTCTGTGCCCTGTGAGCCTGCTCCTCCTCGCTCTGTTTAGTAGTGCTATATAGTAGTTCATTTAACAGTGATGGCAAAGCTTTGCACCCGAGTAACCGAACACAGCAGAGCCACTTGCCATGTGTAGACACCAAGGACTTCAAATAGGGCTACTGAAATTAATGGGACAACTTTTTAAAAACTTTATTTAATTTCCTCAATTTCAACTAAAATCACCATTCTGGCCAGTGGCAGCTGTGACAGGGAAGCCGAGGGCAGTGACAGAACGTCTTGCAGACACTTTACTTCTCTTCTACATTTGTTTCCTTGTTACTCTTCTCTTCCTCACCACAGTATAAGGTCCGCATCTGTATTCCCAACAACTACACTCTCATGAACTAGAAGAGTGCTTGCTATGTAGTAGGCGCCCAAACTATCTATGTCAAACATGCAAGAACAGCATCATTAAAAAGCTCCAAGGAGCTAAGCATGAATACATCTCATGAGAGACATCAGGGAGGAGGGCTGTCAGGACCCTTGCAGTGTGTCCTCCGGTTGTAACCACAATGACAGCCAGACTCTGCCCTCAAACACTACCCTCCACAGATGGAAACTTCTGCTTGGATCAGCACTAATGGCCGTGTGGAGATCCATGATGAAGTTTGGTTGTTAGCTTTCTCAACAGCTTGTTTTATTTGCTTTTAGTTAATGTACTATCCCAGCCATTTAAATGCTCAACTAGTAAGGTTTTAAGGCAACACTGGCCTTTCCCAGACTGTGGAAACCACTTCAGAGTCTTGTACTCTTTGAGGTGCTATAAATGGCTGAGATGGGCAGAAACGTGGCCCTAGAAATGTGTTTTGACTAGAACACATTTACAATAAATAAATAAGAAATAAGCAGGCTTTCTTGTAAGTTTTGAGATGGTATGTTTTAGAAAGAGAAAGTAAATGTGTCAAAAAGTCCTAAAAAGTTACACGGAGGGACCCTAGAGCAAGGTGCGTGCTCTGACACAGGGTCGGACTGCAAATGCATCATTAGGTTATTGTACACAGTCCATTTGTGGTGCTGGCCTATGCTGCCCAGCACACGATAGCCATCTTCCCACATCCTCATGCTACAGATAAATTAGAGATCTATGCACGAGAGACAAGAGTTAAATAAAGACCTTTACAGTTGATTTAAATAAACAAATCAATCCTTGAAGAAATGTGAATAATTGTACCGGCTAGGTTGTTGGAAGAGAAGAAGTTTGGTGTGGCTGGAGAGATGGCTCAGTGGTTAAGAGGGATGCTGCATTTACAGAGGATCTGGGCTCAGTTCTCAACAGCCGTACACAAGTGTCTGTGACTCTGGTTCCAGGGAACCCTGCACCATTTTCTGGCCTGTGTAGACAGTAGGTACACACACATGTAGGCAAAGCACACATAACACAAGATAAAATGAACTAATAAATTATATTAAGAAGTTTGTTTTTCATGACAACACAAAGATTAATTTCAGTGGCCCAATGTGAAACCTACTAAATACTGGCAAGTGTCAGCTTTGTTCTCTTATCTTCACTCTATACATGTGAGCAGATGGACATTTTCCACGGATGTTGTAATGGAAACAAAATATAAAGTAGACACATGACTGGGTGTGATGGATGCTCTGACATGGAAACAGTACCCATGACTAAATTTAAAATGCTCTTATAAATAAGTGACACAAATGTAAAATAATTCTCTTTATTTGCTCTATTTTGCCTTAGGCATTTTCTTGCTGGGCTGCAGTTGGTACTTGGGCAGGGACAATCCTGGTTTGAGTCCTAACAGACCTATAAAGGGACAAGGGCAGGATGAAAGGCTAGAGCCCTCAGATGCCAATGTGCAATGTTTTGCATGTGTTATCAGGAGTGTATTTACTGTTGGAGGTTGAGAAACAACCAAAGTTTTTAAAAGTAAGATGAGTCAAGTGTAGAAAACCCAAACTTGATCCTCAAATGTATACTGACTGAGCAACCCAAAAGAGCCTGAAGGATTTTTTTTTTTGAAATGACACCAAGGCCAGTGATAAAAAGCACCTTGAAACTAGGGGGGTCAGCGCATGAGCTTGAGATAATCTGAATAAGTACAATAAAGATGCGGCAGGTGGTGGGACTCTTGGATCCAAATCATTTCCCTTCACTATAGTAACCCGACTGTCTTCTTGTTCTCCATGGAAAGTTCAGAGATCTCACTTACCTTCTTCATAGTCATCCCCAGATCATGGAGCAACTGTGAAGAATCAATGATCATGGAAGCTGGTGTCCTTCACAGGTTGCTGCACCCATAAGTAAAGCCTGGTACTAGCAAGCCGAGGAAGATTCTAGGCTCACCAGAGCCAAATGAAGGTAGAGCAATGCAGTAGTTATCAAGATCCTGTGGAATCAGAGGCACTTGGGCGGAGTTATCGAGCCTTTCTTTTCACTGCTAAAAGAGGTGTTGATAGTTTCATTGGCTTTTTGTGGAAGATGATGACATAATGGGCATACGGAGTGCTGAGCACTGCGTTCCCTGTGGCAGGTTAAGGCTAGGCCACCTTGGCTTTTAAAAGTCAGAGGGGGGCATGGGCTTATGGGCAAAGGGTTTTGTAAACACTTTATAACATGAAAGAGCCAACATGTATGTTGGTCCCTGCTGTAGAAAACCTGGTTCTCAGAGTTTTTTTTCACATGTATATGCCCATGCTACACAAACACACAAGATACCTGTGGTCGTTAAGGGTGAAATAGCGTCTCCTTTCAGACCTGTTCTTCCTGCTGCCCCACCTTAATGTAGTCTTAACATTTACCTAGACTGCACAGAAACACCATGACTGTGGTATCTCGATTTAGGGAGGCTTTCCAGAAGTTTCAATAGTTTCCTTCAAGTCCTGCAGAAAAGGCAGGCTTCAAAAGAAAATGCCCAGTGGAGAGTTTGTTTCCTGTCTTTGACCTGTGCAGTTTCCACTTCTATTTATTTTAAGAAGTTCGTGACTTACTAGGATAAATTACTAGGAATGGAATCCAAGGGAAATATGGTGAGCAGCTTTCTGGGAACCACATATTTGTGGTGAGTTACAGGCAACAACTTGTTATCCTGGGCACCCTGCTTCAGAGCAATCGTGTCTGTAAAGAACAGAGCCCCACATTTGCAGCAGGATTAGGCTAAGTACTTAGTTCAGGATTCTATTTCGTGTTTCCTGTCAGGCCCTTTCATCCTTTTGCATTTCTGACAGCCAGTCAGAGTCCCACAGAAAGTCTTGTGTCTCTTTCACTCTCTTCCACATAACAACATATTCTTAGTTTACTTTTCTCTCTAGTGTTCTGCTTCTAATCAGACCCCTGTTTGGCTTCCCTAAGCAATCCTAGGATGCCCTGTTACCAGAGCCGTGCAAGCATCTACATTGTCTCCCTGTCAATCTCGGAGTGAGTACCCAACGTGTTTCTCTCTGTGCCAGATGCCTTCGTGAGCTGTACAGCAAAGAATGGGGGCACAGGCTGCTTATGTCATCTCTTTCATGTTATGTAAAAAAAAAGTGGGGCACAGTCTGCTTATGCCATCTTTCTTGATGTGTCATTTTGTTGATGTCAAGACACGTTCATATATGAGGTGAGTTAAAATATTCAATGGTTGAGAAACATTTAATAAAAATTGATTGATTGTGTTGGGTTTAGACCATTCAGCTGTACAACTAGGAGTGGGTACTCTTTTCTTGTGAGCATGTGGAATTTCATATAAAACATATGTTCCTTGTCCTTTTAAAAGGCATCTGTGAAATCATAGTAAACAAATTCTAGGTTATATTTAGATGTAATTGTGGGCAATATGTATGAGTTATCATAAAAAAACTTAAAAGAAAATATTTTGGATAATGATTCTCTATGTATCTTGAGGAACATGCTAATGCACCTGCCAATTAGTATCGTGTGGAACATATAGTCCATATAGTTTTATTTAGTGGCACAATTATTTCTATAGGCTCTTTACCAGTAAGTTGTTTAAAATTTGTACTTTCCATCATTTTCAAGTCTCTGCTTTCCTTTTTGTAAATAAGAAGTTACAGATCATTGCAGAGAATTATAACATGCATAAACTTCAATACCTTTTTGGCACATAATTCTAGTGGGTGTAGAGGCAATAAGAAAAATAATTGTAAAGAAAGTAAGAAATTAATCCTGTGAGCCAGCTGCAGTTCGGCAACAAGGGTGGGCAGTACATCTATTCCTCTATTCCTCTATTGGACGTTGTGTAGCTGTATCATGTGACCGTGTTCATGGAAATTGGAAGGCAACAGAGTGCGTCAACCCTCTTATCTGGGAGAGCCTGTTAAACTTAAGATTCCATGTGATCTGCCTGTACGTGCATTCATAATTCAACAAGAGTCTAGGCTGCCTGGATCCGTTCATGGGGCAATTCAAGGGCTACAAGAGTCTGACTGTGGGGTTGGTCTTTCTGGTTTTGGTGAGTGTGTTTCTTGCCCCTTGTTGTTTTCGTTACTGCTTCTGCCTGTGTTTGGATTGGGTAAATGCTTTGCCCAATGCTCAGGGAGTGGACTGAGGGAAGCTCTCCTTCGGCCTACTCCTACTCCTGAGAGGTATTTGGGGACACAACTGCAGAGGAGAACATCATTCTAGAAGGAGTGTGAGCAGGTGGCAGGTTGGGGTCCACCAGGGAAGCCAAGCTCAGAAGCTGTTCAGAGACTCCCAAGGAGACTGTTTTTTGAGTGAGTATATGAGCCATTTCTGGAAAGGCCTAAAGAAATGTCTGATGGCCTACACTGGGCACCAGCAGCAAAGTGAGCAATTCTACCTACGTCTAGGTTGAGGAATAAATGGATTTATTTGGACTACTTCCAAGAGCCTAAGTACTGGTTGTCCCCAAACAACCACATCAGCAAATGGGCTGTGCTCACCACTTCCTATAGCTGCATAGTCTCCCTGTTACTAGCTTTCACCTTCTAGATGCCCCAGCCCCTCAGACACCACATGAGGCTGGAGCAGAATTGCAGACAGCTGGAAAGGGTTAGAGGTGGGGGCAGCTGGATTCCAGGTGAGGCTCTGATGACCTCCCCAACCTCTCCTTCAGCAAGGGGAAGTCTACAGACTGGGCCTCTGTGAGGCTCCCTTGCCTGTCCTCACAGCTGCTCTGTGAAGGTGGTGATGGCTGTGTTCCACACCAGCAGCTCAAGGTCTCGGCTCTCTCGCCTTTAGAAGCTGTTGTCCTTTCTGTCCAGATTAAGAGAAAGAACACTTGACATGGTTTCCACTTTAGCAGGTCAGCCATTTCTTGAGCCCCTGAAGATTTCTTTTAATGTGATTGTGACCAGTTTCCCCTCAGTGCAAGTGTTTAGGGTATTGATCTCTCATGGGGAAGAAAGGATCATTTCAACCCTATAAAATGTTTTAAGACTCTGAAAAAAAAAAAAAGACACGTTCACATTTCTGATTTTGTTTGCTGAGCTGGCAGTGACATGCCCCTTTGTACTATTTGTCTAATTACGACTTTCTTTTTTAAAATAACTTCAAGTTTTCCTTTTGTTACTTGGAGATCATTCATCCAGTTTTCCTTTGTAAGAATCAAATAAAATAGCTCATCTGGATTTGGAAAAGACATTCAAAAAGCTCATCTGTGTTTTAGACTTTATATTTTTGTACTTGATTTCTAGAATTGGTGCTTACCTTTGGATTTTATATTTCCCAATCCTCTTTTTAGGTCCTGTGCATACTCATCATCTTAAATCAGAAAAAAAAATGGTGATTTATATGTTCCTTGCTTCCTTTGATTTATATTGTTTCCAGTTTTCACAGGCTATGTTAAGGCGTCAAATGAAATTGAATTGCTGAAAGTGTCAACTGTATAAAGCATTGTGGTAGGGACTGAGGAAGGAACGTGAGGGTTATAAAACTAGCTTATAATCTGATTAGAAGATGAAGCATAGAAGTGGGGAAAGCCTTAATTCACAGCAAGTGGCATGGCACAGCTCAATCAATCCAATGCTACGAAATGGTCTATGATGGGTTGTCACATCAGCAAGAGATTTAGATGCAGCTGGTACTGTGTTTAGTTGGTGTCGGGATGGGAGCTGGAGTATGGGGCTGACACGGGTGAGGACTCAGAAAAGGTTAAGCTGTGAGTCCCACTGATGGAGAAGCATGGATCCGATGAAAGAAGCAGCACCCGGAGCTTTTAAAAAGCAGTTCTAGTGTCTCTGTCTCAGCGATGGTTTCTTACTGTGGCGCAGCTCTCAATGCCTTCCTCTTTCTTCCAACTCCTTACTCATCTATTCAAAGCTAGGTCGGCACACACTTCAAACCCATTTGCAGTTAACATCAGTGCTAGCACGTGAATTTGATTGCCCCCTTCTCATGGTATTTCCTTTTTTTCCATGATTACATTAAAATTATTACCTACTTAAAATAGGCCTATGGTCACTGTCTCTGCCAATGTAATTATCTGGGATACTGCTGTAACTCAGCACATTCTATTCGTTTAAGCATATTAGTATTTGGTTAGGTTCTTGGGAACGTGTATGCCACTGAGCCTTCTTCGAGAACTGGCTTGGCTGTGGTTGGCTACTGCTATCTGGATAGCCCAGATACAGACTGTCTTACTCACATTGTGATGCTCTGAAGTGGAAATGACCTCAGCTAAGATAAGGCTGTTTATAGATATTGTTTATTCAACGTACAGGTGTTTGTTTGGCTGCAGAATGTTAATACATTTGATTATAGGGTGAGCTCTAGGCTCTTCCGGGGGTGTTACACACTTAAACACACACACACACACACACACACACACACACACACACACACACACACACACACAATCACAATTTCTGAAGAGACCCATCTGTCCTCATGGCTTCAGAGAAGTTAGTATACAGTAGTGTTCTACTTGGGGTCTAGAGAGTCACAGGAGATGGGGTAGAATTTAGAACATAGCTCTGTGGCTCTCACTCCTTATGGAATCGCACACGGAGCTCTTACAACAGAGAAGCATGCTCGCATTCCCGCAGAGGGAGCTCCTTTTGCCTGGGGCTGGGTACTGATAGCGCACCCCTCTCCCCACTAGCTTCTTGGGGATCCCTGATGCACAGGTAGAGCTGAGAAACAATGACACCGACTACAGATTCTCCAGATGGAGTTTATCTAGCCTTCCCACAGTCCGGGAAATGTGTCCAAATGCCATCTGCTCTTTTGGAGATATGCTTTCCAGGATGAACGTGAGCCATTTCCATGAGTCTGTCAGGGGAAAGTCAAGAACTGCTGAGCGTGATAGCCAGCTAGAAGAGTCTTCTGCCACGAGAGGAGCTTCAGCAAGATTTTAATTTGATAAAGACAAATGAAACGTAAAAGCAGGCAGCTGTGAAGGCTCTCTCACAGAAGACCTCTGCCAGAGGTTAGAAAGCTCTCTCCAAAGTAAGTGGAGGCAGCTGCAGTTTTGGTCGGACTTTTGAACTAAGAAGGAGATTTCCCACCTCTCTCATTAATTTATTATACTTTATATTTCTTTATTATTTTATTACTCTATTATTCATTATGTTTTTATTTATCTATTTTATTAATCTTTTATTAATTATATTTTATTTATTATGTAGTTTTGGACATGGACTTTAAGAAGAAGGGACAGTACTTTGAACTGACTAAAATGTAAGACTGGAACAGCACAGGGGCAACTTTGATGCTTATTTTACTGTCAGTAAAACAATGCTGCTTATTTTGCTCAGATGTGTTAAAATGGACTATTTATATTTAGTGTCTGAAATGAATTTTTTTTCTCATCTTCCTCCTCCTTCTCCTTCTCCTGTTGCTAGCATGGCAGCCAGCAGCACTTCAGCGAGGATTTCTGTTTCCATGGTGGTCTCACAGTGAGCATCTGGTACCAGGTGCAGGGCCTTGATGAAATACCATCAAAATTCATAACAGGAGAGTGAATCACCCTCTAGAGAGGATGGAGGAGAGGGGTCAGCTGTGGAATCAATGCACTGTATGCCAAGAAACGCAAGAAATTATCACACAAAAGCTTTTCCATGCCACGCTGGCTGCTCTCCATCTTTCAGTGTGTGGCTTCATGGGTGGAACGCCATTCCTGTGAGCTAGGTTGGACACCCTCCCTATTTTAATTTATAGAGGCAGGCAGCAGCCATAAATTATAAGCTTTAAACCTTAGCCTCAATAATGATGAGTGAATTAGGTCATGTGATATGCCTTGGTAACATGTTCAGATGCTGTCTCCTGTAAAAGCAAACCTTCACACACACACACACACACACACACACACACACACACACACACACGTTCTCCTTTGGAAATTTTTAGATGGTTGGGTGCTTTAGGATTGTGTGGGTGCAGAGGACATGTTGCCTATTATTTGTTGTCACCATTAATGGTATTATTGCCATTTATGGGGGTGTTGGGAGGTTGATGGAGTTGTAGTACCAGCTACCTCGAGGATGCCAATGTGTTCTCCAACATACCAACTCCCTTCTTGTCATCACTGTGACAAGTTCAAGTTTGAGTTTGTTACATTGTTCTTAATCATTTTTGGAGGGAGACTCACTATGTGGCGGAGGCTCTTGGGCTTCAGTTGGGAAGAAGGGTTCTGGGAAGTCTTCATGGAATAGGTGCAGGGCTGGGGCTGGCGGTCAGGACCCGTGTCCTCTTTGTGGGTTTGATGCAGCCTAGAGCTAAGGAGCTGCATGTCAGCTGCTCCTTAGTCTCCGTATCCTTAGGGATAAAAGGGGAAAGCAAAACTGCATAACTGCTACCGCCATAACCATGTTAAAGGTTATTTGATTGCGATTGTGAAACCCAAGTCAGCCGGGTGTATTGGTGCATGCCTATAATCACTAGAAGGCAGAGGCAGGTGGATAACTCTGAGTTCAAGGCTTGCCTGGTCTAGAACATGAGTCTAGGACAGCCAAAGCTACACAGAAAAACCCCGTCTTGAAACAAAGAAAGGAACAGAAAACCCAAGTCAACTAAGAAGATGACTTTGAATAGCCGAGATGTTAGAAAGCTGGGGTTTCCAAAGCAAATACAGCCTGCCAGCTGTTGTAGTTCAGTCTTTGAGCTAAGAAAGAGTTTTCATAATCTTTTTAAAACTATCATATTTTAAATGATTATGATAATGTATAATATCTTCATATTTGCCCCTTGAACTACAAAGCCTAAAATACTCACTGTCTGACCTCCAGAGAAAAATCACCCAACCCTTATTATTCATTCCCTAATGCAGGGAGTTCAGAATGGAGAGCCCACGGGGAACTTCAGTTTAAAAAGCTAAGTTCTAGTTTGTCCTAGGCATCAAGATGGATGCCTAGCTTGTGTTTTCCCATCAGCCAAATTAATTGCTCCCTTTGACTTTTGCCTTAATTCTTTAAGATGTCTTAAATTGTTCCCTTATCAAAAGAACAACAGTTCCTTTTTATAAATAGATATGAAATATTCTAAGTCCAAACAGTGCTGTTTGAATCTTTACCTTGGTAATGACTTCAGCCCTTTTGGTTCCTTTATGGAGTCTTTAAAGAGAACATTTACAATATCTCACTTTCCAAGATCCCTTTACCACAGTCTGAGGATTTCCAGGGCCAAAATAATGGAGCGACATTATTTCTTTTCTGACCAGGAAGATGGAAGGATACAGGAGTTGATGCTGTCATGGCCCTGCCATTAGTCTTACTGACAGCCTAGTCCATGGCAGGAGAGAATACTGGTGACCTAGATAGACCAGAGTGCATGAGCAACAGAGGCAGAGGTGATGGCTGGACTGGGCTTCTGCTTCCCGTGAGTGGCCAGTCCTAAGAGCTCCAACTTTTCCAGGCCCCAGTTTAGACAGGGTTTACTCACTACCAGTGGCTCCTGATGAAGAGTGTTTTGTTCTGTGTCTTTTCAGATACAATTAAAGATTGTTGAATTTAGGACAAACCTAATGCAAAACTCCCACTACATTTGGTTGTTAGAGTTTTTCTTTTTTATTTTTTAATTGTTTTTTTTTTCATGTGATCCAGCTAAGGTAGGGCATGGAAGTGTATAGATACTGCCCAGCAACTGGGAAGGCTCACAGACTGCTAGTTGGTGATTATTATTTTAGTTCTTTCTCTCTTCGTACTGTTACTCCACCCAACAAAGACCCTGCCATCACCATATGAATGACACATCTAAGACCTGACATAACTTTCCTCCCAAATTTAATCTCTCTTCTTGACGCTCTATTTTTCTTGATACCCACACTTAAAACCTTTAAGACCGACACTTAAACTTTAGAGCCAAGACCTTGGGGAATTAATGTCCCTATATCTAATTACGTATATATCATGTCAATGCCAACAAGTTCTCAAGTCCTGCTAACTGAACTCTCCAGTATCTGTCATAGAAACTCACTTCTCACCCCATCCGCTGTTGCATCCTGGCTCCTATCCCTGTCATCTCTCACATGGACAATTTGAAGCATCTGATGCCTGTTTCCCCATGCTGGTTTCTGTATCCTATTCTTCACACAGCATCTAGAAGGATATTTGAGAAACATAAGCCATAAAATCTTTCCCATCATACTTAGAGGATGCTTCAAACTTGAACTTCAAGTAGCCTAAGGGGCCTTTCACTCTCCCTGTCTTTAGACTCAGCATTTTTTTTTTTTCTGTTCTGGACCCAGATCTTGAAATACCCTGGCCTTTCCTTATTCCACAAACACTGAAGCTAATGTCTGCCGCAACAATGACGTTTCTGATGAAGTAATAGCCGGAAGCCAAAACTTCACTCTTGTGGGCTGGTCAAGGCATCCCTGCATCAAAAGACTGTAGCCCAGATTCATGCGTGGTCCTTGTGCCTTTGGTTCTGAGCACAGCAGCCATCAGAGCATGTCTTCTGATGGCAGATGACAAACACATGAGAGTGATCCAAAAACTCTGGGTGGATATGATCTTAGAATATCTGATTCCAGAGAAGTAAGGCAAATGAAAGATACATGGCCAAGTCTGAAGTTAGTGGGAGGAGTAATGTCTGCCCAGACTGAAATTATGGAGAAGGAGCAGAGAGCTGGGGCACAAACACCAGGCTTAGGAATGTGTGAGTGCAATTTCATCTGTCTCACCAGACCTCACTTCCTCATTGCATCCAGATATTCCCCTGTGAGAGGGCAATTCCTTGTCCTACTCATCCACAGACGGCCAGCAGCCCGGCAAGTCTCTATCTTGCTGCATTTTCTCCATAGTGAATCTCCCTTTAAAACATGGTAGTGTCCTTACATACCCATTCCAATATGCTGTCCGCTCTTCTCCATATCCGTAGTCTCATTCCGTGGAGCATCCTGGGACCCAAAATGAGACCTAAATACACACTGGATAGATCAGTGAATTAGGCTAGTAGTAGTAATTACTTTTCTTTTGTGGGGAGAAAGATTTTTTTTTTCTCCAGGAAGGTCATACTTTTTTTTTTTTAAGTTTAAAGATTAAAGCATACACACCTCCATTTCTTTCTTTCTTTCCTTCTTTGTGTTGTACGTGCACGCACACGACTATGTATGTTTTATTGGAAAGTTACATTAATTCCTTAGAGAGTCTCGTAGAGAAGCAGGTGACGTTAGTTTAATGGAATAATAGAAAATTTAAAATGTAAGATTCTGTAAATCTTAAAGTCTTTATCCCTCAAAGTCTGTACTTTCTCCTGATTTCATCCATTTTTATTAAGCCAGACTTAAATTCTCTCTTACACTTGAAATTCTACAATTGCATTTGGCATTTAATTTTTCACTTGTCTCCTCATTTAGTGCTCAGCAATGCAGGCTCCTAAGCACCTGACAAAGATCGCTCAGTTTCATTTTGTTCCTATTCTTCTTCTACCTCAGAGTCCCTGACCTCTCTCTTCCCCCCAACCGGTGAAACCTTGACAACATTTGCTGAACCTATGGGCCAGAACTTTTATCCTAAGGTGAATTTCCGATACGATTCTCAAAACCGAAACACTCATTTCCTTCTACTTGAAGGACATGTGAAGAGGAAACAATCAAGTAACCCAGCTTCTCCAGACTGAGGAGTTGCCTTAGCGGTAAAGGGCTGCCTGTGCCACTGAGGCTGCTGATGTGAGTTCTGGGCCTGGAATCCAGTGTGGAAGGAGAGAACTGACTGCTGCAAGTGTTCTAGGCCTCCTCACAGCACCAGCACCATGGCATGTCTGTAACCCCATCCAAATAAATAAACGCATGCAAAGGAAGGAAGGGAGGTAAGAAGGGAGGGAGGGAGGAAGGAAAGAAGGGGAAAGGAGGGAGGGAGGAAGGAAAAAAAAGGAAGGAAGGAAGTCTCTCCAGTTAGTTGTTGCCTTAAAATGAGTCACTTCCCACACACATAAATATGAAGAATTGTTTGAGAGGATTAAAATGCAACTCAGTGATTGACACATCAAAAGAACTAATGAATTCTAGAATTACTTGCTTATTTGAAATTCAGATTTAACTATTGTCTTATATTTTCACTTCCTAAATCTAACACTTTGAAGACAAAAGCAGCAAAAATTTCAATAATGTATCTAGAAGGCAGTGGGGTATACCTGTAAATCCAACATGGTGGAGTGTGAATCACGGGACTGACATGAATTTGAGGTCTGCCTGGACTATAGAGCGAACTGTAGTCCAGCCAACAGGTTGTTTTTGTCTTTAAGTCCCTGTAAATAAAATAAAATAACAAATATATCAGCCATCACAAAATTCACACCACCAACTCAAAGCACCTATGGTTGACTGATTTCTACATTATAAGAACCTTAATATTAGTTATAACCTGTATGTGAGTAATGGGCTGGAGATACAGTGCTGGTGGAGACAGGGTGCTAAGGTGATGGAGACCAGGTGTTACTTGTGGCATCTGTGACCTTTCTCCCTGTGCAGTCAGTTTAGATTTAATATGCCTTCCCAGAATTCTAAGCTCTTGAAGTATACATTCCTACATCACCACAGAGTCCTCAAAATCAGACTCTTTCAGAACTTTAGGGATAGGCCATTTGGGTGAGTTATTCCCAGCTTAGAGATAGAAAAGAATCCAGATGTCAGGCTTAGTTTATCCTTGGAGATACTCCAAGCAAAGGGTACCTGCTCTGTAGCCAAAGAGCAGCCACGGTAACAAAGCTTTACACGTTGCTGCCAAACCTTGCCTCACTAAGCTGCATAAAATGACTGCAAGGTGGTTACTGCAGAAGAGAGAACTAAATTCCAAGTAGGGGCAATGGAGTTAAAAGCCACTTGGAGGAAGGCCTGCCTGTTTTATTCTCTTAGGAAAAAGCAAGTAAACGACAAATGTGAGTTCCCTAGATGTGATGTCACCTCTCTCCTCTGCCTATAGAACACCAGTGATGCGACTTTGGGGACCTCGTGGATGGTGTCCAACTTTTTAATTTGTCACCGAGGAGTAGCTGAGAAAACTGTGCTGACCTAGTTTTTGAACGATGTGGCCATTTCAGTTCACTTTAGTCCTTTAACTATGGGTCTGCCAATGCAGCCATGTTTTGAGCACGTCTGGGCCACCAGAAGAAGTCTCAAAGCCAAATATTTTCATCAGTCTCTTACACTCTAGTTGGTATGGCCCGTTTCACCAGAATCACAAATCTCATTTATTTTCCCAATGTGTCTCTGTAACACCCAGGTAGAAAGATGCTTCCTTTAAATCCACTGACCTTCCATTTCATTGCCTTGCTTCCATCCCCCAGTTCTGTCCTGTTTCCCTAGGACCCTGAGAGCAAACTGGTATAGTGAAACCTATTCCACCTCTTACGGGTCAAGCCGAAAGAAGAAGGTGTCCAGCGAGCCCTGGATCAGAGTGTTTCCAACACTCCCCGTGTTTCTGTTAGGGAGCATGGGCTCTGGATGGTCTGTGGGTAAACATCGAAATCACAGCTATGCTCCTGTATCCCAGGTATGCATTTGTCCCGCTGGCTCATCTCATGCTTGTTTTAAAAGACTCTGTCCATAGTCACGTGGTTGCCTACTGTGCCTGATGCTGGGACACCATGAAAGCAAGTCTACGTAGCTGACTTGGAGACATTTCCAGACTCTGAAAAGCATGCTAGTCAGCTTTTATTAGAAGGTCAAATGTTGCTCCTGACTCACCAGCAAGGACTTATTCCAGGTTGAGAGCTGACCTCTCATATAGATTAGGTCTTTCTGGACCAACTTGGCCAGGGCATCCCATGGTGTTTAGCACGTTTTCGTAACTTAGGTCTCGGTGAGAGAAGATGGTTCATTCTCACATTCATTTATTTACAGGACAGGTATTGATTGTACAATTTCTATGTGTGAGCACTTTTCCTAACAGGAAAAAAAAAATAGAGTCGTGTGAATGCATTTTGTGCACCTGAGAAAGAGCAAGGAGGCTGGGTGGTGGGAAAAGGGTGTGCATGTAGGGGTGAGCCATAGGAGGTGTGGTTATAGAGGGAGTGGGGAGCGGGGTGCATGGCTGTGTCACACTCTAAGGATCATGTATGCTATTCAAAGTGAGCTAGCAAGCTCCTGGAAGGTTCTGAGCATAGAAAAGGTATAACTTGACTCATCTTTCCACAGGGACATATTAGATTTTGGTGAAAATGGGCTGCAAGGGGGTGTAGCAATGAGGAGACTGTCTTAAAACCAGTGAACTAAGTGTGTGCATTCTTCTTGGTCATCTCCTGAAATTCCATTCCATTGATATAGTACACAGGAGAGCAGCTATAGGGGCTGGAGAAATGGCTTAGTGGTCTGGAGCACTTACTGCCCTTGAGTAGAGGACTCACTTGCCTGCACTCACAGGGCAGCTAAGAAGTCACGCCCTCTTCTGACCTCCTCAAGCACCACCCAGCATTTGAGGCACAGACACATGTGCATACATAATAAATGCATTTTCTATAAGATCAATTATAGTTAATTATAGCCACACAGGGCGGCCCATTCTTGTAACCCTAGTAGTTGGGGGACTGAGGAGAAGGCTTGTCAAAAGTGGAAAGTCAGCCTGGGCTGTACATAGTGGGGTCTATTTCCAAAAAACCTAAAAATGGTGTGTGTGTGTGTGTGTGTGTGTGTGTGTAGACAGACAACTTCAGCAGTGGTGATATTTCCATGTGTACATACATACACACAGAAAAGGCACATGCATATATATTAAATACATATTTATACAATTTAAAAATGAAAACTTCATTTTGCTTCAAGGAACTGCTCATAGCTGTAAACAAATGGCTTATGCCTTCATTTTTCATTGATTTTATTTTGAGCAAGGGTAGTAAATAATTCTTTTAAAAAAACACATATAGGTAAGAACTTATCCCTTAATGCTTGACACTTTGGAACTTAGCATTTTGCAAAGTAAGAAAAAGGGAGCAGAAATCCTGTGCATTCCAGAGAATTCGGGTGGGTTCAACAGTTGGAGGAGTCTGTCTGGAACTTTGGAAGTTTCAGCAGGGGATGGGGTTAAGAACAGGTGTTGATGAAGGACCCGACATAGACCATATAGATACCTGGATCCATGCCTTTAGCCCAGAAGGAGCTAGGAGCATTGGTCACATCAGAGGTCATCCTGAAGACTAGAGAATACATTAGTGTCCATAAGATGGGGACTGCCTCTCACATCACCTCCCCCCTCCCCCCCAGAGCTGCAACCACATGCACCTCCCCAGCCAGACTCGTGAAGGAAGTAGCTGAGAGAAATTTCCTGGACTAAGGAAGGTACTGATAAATCCTGATGCCCAAAAAGCCTGAGAAAAAAAGCCGGCCTATTGTCTGCCCCAGGGTGACATGGAGCGGCTGTTACACCCTGCTCAT